>NC_057807.1:495735332-496094942 GCF_018294505.1 Triticum aestivum | reverse complement strand
CTTCCCCACGAAGTCTGGAAACCCACGCGACCCCCTCTCTCTCTCGTTTCCTCTCCTCTAGCCCCATCCCCTGCTTCTCCGCCGCCGCCTCTTTCTCCACCAAATCCACATCGCCGCCGTGCTCGTTGCCGGGACAGGCAGGAGGTGGAGGCGAGGGAGATAGGGGGGTCAACTGGGCGGCGCCGCATAGCACTGTACGAGGTGGCTAGAAGAGGGCGGCGCGGCAGGGTAAATCCCCTTTCACTGCGGAGCAGTCCACGGTGCCTTCACCGTCGTCCTCACCTTCGAGCCGCCCGTGATGCCATCGCCATCGCCAAGCCCCGTTTGTGCGGTACACATAGATGGATGAGGATGCCGGTAGCAAGCAGTAGCACCGATGCCAAGCGAGAAGAGGTGAGATTGAATCCGTCTGGTCTTTCTTTTTCCCCATCCCTCTCATGGATTTTGCCCGGATCTTGGTGAGCTCCTCAACCACCTGATTTCTTCTTCTTTCACATGTGCAGACCTCTAGCTCGACTTGTGGCGGCGGCGGGTACTACTGGAGCATAGGCGCCTTTCATTTTTCGTCCTCTTTGTTGGTGGGAAGGCGCAGCAGGTCGGAGGAGGAAGCCACGAGAACTTGGAGAGAGAGAGGAGATGCGGAAGGGCGACGATCTGTGTGGGACGACCCGGCGCTCGTGGATGCCTTGGACCACGCCGTCACTAGCTACAAGGTATGCGCCCTCGCCCCCCTTTGACCCTCTTGCCCTTTCCGCCTAGCTGGGAGAAGATGTAGTATGTGTGTTTTGTTTTAGACGGTGGCGTTCATGCAATGGCGTTCACGTCATGTTCCATTCTGCAATGCACAAGTTCTCTTTTATTTCTAGAAGCGTGTCTATTTGCACAAGTAATATGCACACAGCAACACATGGTCTATACTCTATACTGCTACAAATTGGTCCGGATTAGCTTTGAATCTGTTATTGAAGTTACTGTACGGCAACGGCGTTCTTTTATGGGTTGATTAATAAAATGGTTTTGTATGTGCTATAGATAGCTAATCCTTTGCAACAATTTGATAAGATTCTTAAATCAATGGCGTGGCCTCTATTTGATGAGCTGGGGCTGCTATAAAACCGAGAAGAAGACAAGGAGGAGTAAGTGTAGGCTCTGTTGGTACCAAATTTTGCTGATCCTGTGCTGCAAATTTTCGCTCTTGTGATTTGTCTCTTGTAATGATCTTGAATCCTACAGTCAGTTTTTTTTCTGTTCCTACAGTTAGTTGCATTTTTGGTACTAGGTGAGAGTTTGTTCCTGCAATTTGGTTCCTATAGTCAGTTGCATTTTTCTTATATATGAAACCAAAGTGCCGTGGTTTCCTATATGGATTGAACCATCTGACATTTCATAACCTTTGTCTCAACAAAAAAGGAAGGAATTTGGAATTTTGGGTGGAAGCCTGTGTGCTTGTAGAAAGATAGCCTTTAGTCCTATGGAGAATTTGCAAAGGATAATGTTACCATCGAGCCACTACCTATGCCTATAACATTAATGTTTCCTCTGCAGAACTGTAGAAGTCTTCCTTATGAGTTTAGGCATGCCAGTTTTTTAAGGCTCTGTTTGACATTGAGGTGGTTTCGATTATGATACCTTACCCGTGTTGAACTGCTTTTGGAAAATGAGTGTTTGGCTACCTGATTATCTTTCAATCAGTTAATAGCTTTTCATTGTGAACACATAAGATGAAATTTTAGAGGACAATCATCAGTAAACCTGATTTATTACAATTTAATCTTATGTTTAAAGAAGAGCAATGAACGTTTTGTGAATTCTTTTATGCAACAACTTAAAACTAAGCACATCATATTTTGTTTATTTTTGCGGGGATGCATCACAGTTCATTAACCACATCTGATGCTAAGTTATACCATTTTTTTATTCCTAGCAGATTTGAAGATTCTGGTGATGAGATAGATTGCAGCAGTACACCCTATCACATGATGGAGAAAAGGAGCCTAGAGAAGAACATTCGGCTTGAGCTGGAACATGAGGTATATGCTTTTTCAGTTTACGTACATTTTGTTTACTTCCTTCCGCTAATGATAATGATAGTTCAGTTGTGAGAAGCGTTGCACTCTCCTCTCTGACCAGCGAGCTCTGCTGTACTGCTGCTCCGGCTGAAGGTTTGCTCTCAATTTCAGACCTCTGCGAGTTATTCTAGAATCTATTATGCTCTTTTACATTGAGTTCATTGGATTGAAAATGTCAGGTATGCCTCTGTTTAATTCTAAAAAGTATCTGCTCTGTCTAGAGAAGGTAGAATGGTAAGTTTATTCGGATGTTTGACAGTATCTGAGATGCCGCAGTAAGGCCTGATGCAATGCTTTACGATGTTGTCATTTCTTCACTTTGCAAAAGATAGCAAACTAATATTGCCATTGATTTGTTTTTCCCATATGGTGTTGATTATTTCATAATTCATCATTTTGGTTAACATATTCATAGGAAATGTAATGTTGAAAGTTGCATTTGCAGACTATACTCATCTGAGATGTCATTTATTTTTAACGGTTAGAGTGTATATCCTTGGTTAGAGTGAGTATGAAAAACTAAACCAAAAAGGAAATGTAATGTTGTCAGCGAAGATGTGATTCCTAAATAGCCTGATATTTCCATTGACTTCGGACTGGCCACTCATTTTGATCATGATAACCCATGACTAACCGAGTGATCACTTTGGTATCATCCAGCTGAACTATTATTAGGTGCTACTCACTACAGCGTTGGTGTTGATCTTTCAAGTGTGGGTTGCGTATTGGCAGAACTCCTTGGTGAGCCTATAGTCCCTGAAAAATTGGAGCTTTCAAAATCTTTGAGCCAGTGTTTTTAGCAATCTATTCTAGGAAAGTGACTTAGATTTCCATTGTAGGGACACAAAGGTACATATTGCATCATTTGTTGTTACTGCAATGTTTCTCCCTAATCCATGCCATGAAATTATTCATCTATTATCTCGCCTGAAATAGGTTAGTCTTTTGATGGTTCAATAACATCTTTTGATTTTTCAAACATTCAAGCATGTTCCATATGCCACTTCATTTGGTTATTAACTGGTTCGGTTAAAGGTTTCATTTTTCATTACATTCATTTGAGTTAACCTGATTATTCCCAAGCTGTGTCAGATGTTCCACGAGATGGTCCAATGGTCCTGTTAGTTCTGTTTCATTTTCCTGTTTACATGTAGCGGTGTGCTTTGTTAGTTCTGTTCCATGTTCCTGTTTCCATGTACAAACGCTAATTTCCCGTTTGAATCCTCTTAATTAGTAAGGTGTGTTCACAAGCTTGGATCCTGAGCCATAAGAACTCAAGAAAGGCATCATACATTCCTTTTGCAATACACTGACAACTTCGGATGCGAGTACCCATGGTGGTTTCTCTGTTCTTAGGAGTCATGCTGAAGAGTGTCTTCCTCTGTCGGCTAGCATTGAAAGCATTTTTACTCCAGTTGATGTCTACACAATTTCTGGCGTATTGAATGGTATGGTTGCTTTGCAGGGCATGTCTCAGAATCCACCTTGTCAAGAAGTGGGAGCCAAAGATCTATGTGGAACTCAGTGGCATTTTCGTCACATATTTCATGGGGATCTTACAATTTGAGCATTTAGCTTGAATACCCTTTAAACTTTCTGTCGTTGTGTTGTTGTTTTTGTGTAGCACTTCATGTCACAATTGAATGTTGAATTCTTATCAGGTGCAGAAATTTGCATCATATACTGATTCATTACTTTATGAGTATGTGTGAGCTTTTCTCCCTCTGTCTGGCTCTATCTCATGCTTTCTGGTGTTTTGTGTTTCAGATGCCCTAATCTCTTTGTATTAGAGTGTGATTTATTTAGCTCTCTTGAAATTTGTAGTGAAACTTTTAACATGCAATGTCCATGTGTTACAAGGTAACAATAAAGCAAGTGAAATGAGCGTTTGCCAACCTAGCACCGTCCAATTTCCTCTCAAGAGGCGCCACCGTGGCGCCCAACCCCTAGTAAACAACCATTCTCATGTCAAAATCCTCGTCGCTAAGCGAGGTATCGGTGGCTCCACTCACCCACCGGAGGCCGGTGACGTGAGGAGGCAGGTGCGCCGCTGAACGTCGCTTTGTGGGTCCTTGTGAAATCCTATGTCCAAGTGGCAAGATGACAGACAGCCAAGATATTTGAGTGGCATTGCTGACTGTACACCGGAAAAGGACGTGCGCCATGAACCTGCCGCGCTGCTTCATGTGAGCGTATGCGTCTGAGTGACGCGCCTATATAGGGCTTTCCCCGCCGCATGCCCTTCTTCTCAGTTCTCACCCACCCAAACACCGCCGCTGAAACCTCCAGTTCTCAGCACACATCGACCTGCTCGACCGGCTCCACTAGCGCTCGTCCAAGATGGACGTCGCCGACGCCGCCTCCCCGTCTGGCCAGGAGCAGCAGGGGCACAGGACGGTGTCGTCTGAGCCGCCGAAGCGACCCGCGGGGCGGACCAAGGTACATGAGACGCGCCACCCGCTGTACCGCGGCGTGCGGCAGCGGGGCCGGGTCGGGCAGTGGGTGTGCGAGGTGCGCGTGGCCGGGGTGAAGGGCTCCAGGCTCTGGCTCGGCACCTTCACCACCGCCGAGATGGCGGCGCGCGCGCACGACACCGCCGTGCTCGCGCTCTCCGGCCGGGCTGCCTGCCTCAACTTCGCCGACTCCGCCTGGCGCATGCTGCCCGTGCTCGCGGCCGGGTCTTTCGGCTTCGGCAGCGCGCGCGAGATCAAGGCCGCCGTCGCCGTCGCCGTCGTGGCTTTCCAGAAGGAGCAGATTATCCCAGTCGCCGTCGCCGTGGTGGCGATCCAGAAGCAGCAGATTATCCCAGTCGCTGTCGCCGTCGTGGCGATCCAGAAGCAGCAGATTATCCCGTCGCCGTCGTGGCGCTCCAGAAGCAGCAGATTCCAGTGGCCGTCGCCCTCGTGGCGCTCCAGGAACAGCAGGTCCCAGTCGCCGTCGCCGTCGTGGCGCTTCATCGGCAGCAGGTTCCAGTCGCGTGCCCGGGAACCTCCGGCCCGGGCAGCGCTCTGTTTTACATGTCGTCCAGCGACTTGTTGGAGCTCGACGAGGAGCAGTGGTTTGGCGGCATGGAGGCCGGGTCGTACTACGCGAGCTTGGCGCAGGGGATGCTCGTGGCACCGCCGGGCGAAAGAGCGAGGACGGAGGACGGCGAGCAGAGCGGCGTCCAGACGCCGCTATGGAGCCACTTGTTCACCTAATCTAGCAGTGTAAAGTTGTACTCCCTCTGTCCGGAATTACTTGTGCGAAAATGGATTAAAATGAATGTATTTAGAACTAAAATACGTCTAGATACATCAATTTCTCAGACAAGTATTTCTGGACGGAGGGAGTACCATTATTAGATAGTTGTGTTCTTTTCAATTTGAGGAGAAACAGAGTAGCATCTTGTTCCTTCGTTGTACTCATTGTACTATAAGCTCCCGGTTTGAGTATTTGTGAGGAAGGGGATTGCCTATTACACCAATTATTATTGGTCAAATTGATCGCCTTCTTCCTGATTTGGGAAAAACTGAGTAGGCGGTGTGTTCCTTCATTCATAGTAGTAGCACTTGTCAAATTCCCGGTTTCTACTTTTGGGCGAAAGGCAAGATTGTTCAATACATCAATTATTGGTACAGAACTCGAGAGTACATCGTGCACTGCACTCCAGGAATCCATATCAAATATTTTATGAGAAGAAAACGACACAATGTCGAAGGACGTCACTGTTGATTGACAGCTTGTGACAATGATGCATTTGGACGGCTTGCAAGTGGACTCCAAAACTTTACTCCAGAAAAATGGAGAAAGAACGGACAACCAGATTATGCACGCAAGAACGAACGACACAATGTCCAGCCTGTTTGGTGTTGCTCTGCTCGCTAAAGTTCAATTCAGCTCCATCAATTCCACTTTGCAGCATGCAACTCCACCATAGATTAGGTGATCCTGTTTGGATTTCAGCTAGATCCGACTTCAAGAATTGAAATTTTGGTGAAAAAGGTCTATCGTGTCCCTGGATATTTTAGAACGATGTTTTGACGTATGGTTTGAGTGTTGTATGCATGAATATACGTTGGATTAAAAGTATATAACGTAATGTCAACAAAAACAATTAATACATTCAAATGATTAAAAATGATGTCCACTAATATATATAGATAGATAATTATTTGCAAAAGTATATATATAGAGAGATAATTAAAAGGTTTACATGATGTCCAAAGAATATACTATGATACCACATACTAGTTCCAACTAATTTCAAGAGTGGTACCTACGCAACACAGAATGTGCCCATAGTCGGATCATTGGGTGCCCCAGTTGATCTACCCGAGGCAGCGACAAAGTTGTCATACCATTCCTCTATTGCAAGTACATAGTGAGGATAACTGTGGAACCAACCAAACTCCAAATCATCACCCTTATGCTGATGAATAAAGTTGTGAAGAACCAAATTAAGTAGCAAGAACAATCATTTTTTGCTTCAACGACGCAATATTTTGTAAAGAATCTGACACTTCATTTTTAGCTCAATATGACCAATCAATAATGTCGTGCATAGATGATTGAATGTGATTGAATTTTTCCTTAGGAGTATTGGGCCCACACCTCTATGCCATTTCAGCATATGATACCTCTTACCCTTGTAAGGAGCGAGGTATCCTGAACAATTGGGGTATCCCACATCGACAACATAGTATTTGCCTACAAATGGAGGAAATGATATGAGCTATTGATATGTCTCCATCGTATCTATTTTTTCAAACACTTTTGCCTTTTTTTGGACTCTAATTTGCATGATTTGAATGAAACTAACCCAGATAGACGCGGTTTTCAGCAGAACTACCATGGTGTTATTTTTGTGAAGAAATAAAATTTCTCGGATTGAGCTGAAAATTTACGAAGAATTTTTCTAAAATATATAAAAAATAATGGCGAAAATATCTGCCGGAGCGGGGCCACCAAAGGCCACAAGCTCAGGTGGCGCCCCCACTAGAGAGCGCCATCCAGGCTTGTGGGCCCCTCGAGCCCCCGTTTGCCCTACCTCCAAGTCCATAAGTATAATCTCACGGAGAAAAAAATCGAAGCAAAAGTTTCATTGCGCTTTACGATACGGAGCCGTCGCCACCTCCCGTTCTTCATCGGCAGGGCTTATCTTAAGTCCGTTTGGGGCTCTGAATAGGGGGATTCTGTTGGGGAACGTAGTAATTTCAAAAAAATTCCTACGCACACGCAAGATCATGGTGATGCATAGCAACGAGAGGGGAGAGTGTCGTCCATGTATCCTCGTAGACCGTAAGCGGAAGCGTTATGACAACGCGGTTGATGTAGTTGATCGTACGTCTTCACGATCGAATGATCCTAGTACCGGACGTACGGCACCTCTGCGATCTGCACACATTCAGCTCGATGACATCCCACGAACTCACGATCTAGTAGAGCTTCGAGGGAGAGTTCCGTCAGCACAACGGCGTGATGACGGTGTTGATGAAGCTACCGACGCAGGGCTTCGCCTAAGCACCGCTACAATATGACCGAGGTGGATTGTGGTGGAGGGGGGCACCGCACACGGCTAAAGATCAATGGTCAACTTGTGTGTCCATGGGGTGCCCCCCTCCCCCGTATATAAAGGAGTGGAGGAAGGGGAGGGTCGGCCCTCTACTATGGCGCGGCCTGGAGAGTCCTACTCCCACCGGGAGTAGGATTTCTCCCCTTCCATGTAGTAGGGGTAGGAGAAAAGGAAAGGGAAGAGAGAAGAGAAGGAAGGAGGGGGCGCCGCCCCTCCCCCTAGTCCAATTCGGAATAGGCCTTGGGGGGCGCGCGGCCTACCTCTCTCTCTCTCTCTCTCTCTCCCTTAAAGCCCAATAAGGCCCATATACTCCCCGGTGAATTCCCGTAACTCTCCGGTACTCCGATAAATACCCGAACCACTCAGAACCTTTCCGATGTCTGAATATAGCCTTCCAATATATCGATCTTTACGTCTCGAACATTTCAAGACTCCTCGTCATGTCCCTGGTCTCATCAGGGACTCCGAACAAACTTCGGTCATCAAATCACATAACTCATAATATAAATCATCACTGAACGTTAAGCGTGCGGACCCTACGGGTTTGAGAACTATGTAGACATGACCGATACACGCCTCCGGTCAATAACCAATAGCGGAACCTGGATGCTCATATTGGCTCCTACATATTCTACGAAGATCTTTATCGTCCAAACCGCATAACAACATACGTTGTTCCCTTTGTCATCGGTATGTTACTTGCCCGAGATTCGATCATCGGTATCAGCATACCTAGTTCAATCTCGTTACCAGCAAGTCTCTTTACTCGTTCCGTAATGCATCATCCCGTAACTAAATCATTAGTCACATTGCTTGCAAGGCTTATAGTGATGTGCATTACCGAGAGGGCCCAGAGATACCTCTCTGACAATCAGAGTGAAAAAACCTAATCTCGATCTATGCCAACTCAACAAGTACCATCGGAGACACCTGTAGAGCACCTTTATAATCACCCAGTTACGTTGTGACATTTGGTAACACACAAAGTGTTCCTCCGGTATTCGGGAGTTGCATAATCTCATAGTCATAGGAACATGTATAAGTCATGAAGAAAGCAATAGCAACAAACTAAATGATCAAGTGCTAAGCTAACGGAATGGGTCAAGTCAATCACATCATTCTCTAATGATGTGATCATGTTAATCAAATGACAACTCATGTCTATGGCTAGGAAACTTAACCATCTTTGATTCAACGAGCTAGTCAAGTAGAGGCATACCAGTATATCTGGCCATGGGCTGGGCCGGGCCGGGCTTCGGCCCAGGCCCCATCAAGCCCTAGGTCTGTTTCCCAGGCCCAGGCCCTCCCAGGCCCACGAAAATACTATGTTCCCCAGGCCCAGGCCCTCCCAACACAGAAAGCCCGAAAGCCCTAAGCCCTCCCAAAGGCCCTCGACGTTGTAACATAAAAACAACACATCAAATAGCACCAAAACAGCAAATAGTATGTTAAAGACAAACAACAACACCAAAATAGCAGCACATTAGCACCAAAAGTGCATAAAGAGCAGCACAACAGCACCAAAAGTGCATAAAGAGCAGCACAACAGCACCAAAACAGCAACACATCAGCACCAAAACAACACTAAAGAGCATTGTTTTCACATCAAATAGTATCAAACATTCCAGTTTCGAGTTTCTAGAAACACAAGTGCATAAATATATTATTACATGCCAGATGGCCAATTTATAGAACCAAAAATAAGGACCAGTAGCTGCTGGTTGCCATCTCAACATGCCTTCTCCGAATCTTCTACTCATCTCAGTGCTCTAGCAAGAACTCTACAAAATGCAATAAATATCAGGTTAGCTAAAGTACATGTTGAACTTGACAAGTAGACATGAACAAAGAATATGGATGTTACATTCATCATCATCAGAAGAATTTTCATCATCTAGCTTAACCACTTCTGCCTTTCTCTTATTACCTACAACAACTACACCAACATGTTAGCTATAAAATCTAAAGTACATAGCATGAAGAAATAAACAAAGTAAGTTAAACTATATACCATCTTTCTTCTCCAATTTGCAGCGATACCAATCTTGCAAACACATCAAGGCCTCAACCGTCTTTGGTTTAAGTGAGGCTCAGCTCAGGGTTATAACCTTCTAACTCAAGCTGAAAGCAGATTCTGATGCAACACTTGACACGGGAACAACAAGGATATCACGTGCCACTCTTGCTAGCTGCGGATACCTAGCTGCAGACTTGCTCCAGTAATCCAAGATATCAATGTTCTCATTCAACCTCTTGGTAGGTTCAGCCAAGTACAATTCCAATTCAGATTTCTCTTCAACTGTGCTCGTGCTTTCCACATACTGATCATAGTCAGAAAAGGCACCAAGTCCACAAGTGCTTGACATACTAGTTTTGGGTAAGTTGTCATGAACAGGTACAACACTACCATATTCATTAAATAAAGAAGTCAAGGTACTTCTAACATCAGCAAGACGACGCTTGGCATCATTCTCTTCATACAGCTTGGAGTAGGAATAAGCCAAGAACTTGAACTTAATACGGGGATCAAGAACAGCAGCACAAGATAGAAATACGCTATAGTCAGACCAATATTTCATGAACTTTTCTCTCACAGCAAACAACATTGGACCCATGTAGCTATTTATACCAGCGGTAGCCTCAATAATAGCAGTATGGGCTAGATAAACATTCATGAAGTACAAGTTGGCTGTTGGATATTTTGTTCCTGAGAAAACAGTAGTTACCTTGAAGAAAACCTCCAAAAATTGATACATATGAGATACCTTGGACCATTCTTCCTCACTTGGCCAAAAATGCACCTTGAAGATGCTATCCCTCTCAGAATACCACTGCAACACATTTTTAAAGTACAAACAGGAGCCAAGCATAGTATATGTTGAATTCCAACGAATGGGTATGTCAGGTTTCAACTTCTTTGATTCTTATAAGTTGAAAGTAGCTGTAGCAGTGCTATAAAACTTGTGCAGCCTATTACTTGAAGCCTTTAGATACATTATACCATCTTTAAGTTTGGCCACAGCACCATCAATCAATGTCAAACCAGATTGAACTACCAAATTCAGTATGTGTGCACAACAACGAATTTGAAAGAATTTGCCGGACAAAGGTAAAGCACCTTGAGACAAGTGGGTTCGCAAGCAAACAATCATTCTATCATTATAGGCTGCATTATCAAGAGTGATGCACATTACTTTCTTCGCAATCTTCCATTCACGAAAAGCTAGATGGACCTCATCGGCAATAGATGCTCCATCATATGGTGGATCAATTTTTTTGAACCAGACAATTCTTCTGTTTAGTTTCCAATCAACATCTATGTAATGACAGGTAATGCAAATATAGCTATGCTTGGTGACTTCAGATTTCCAATTGTCAGATGTGAAACTTACTCTACCAGGGGCAGCAACAATAATTTCAAGCAATTCTTTTTTCTGGGAAAGAAACATTGCCATTATCTCTCTTTTTATTGTGTGCCGACCAATACTCTTGAATGCTGGACAACAAGCAGTCATCATTGTTCTAAAACCATCTTCTTCAACTGTTGTAAATGGATGAGAACCGGACACAAGATAAATAGAGACTCCATGTCTGGCTACTTGAGCATCATATTTAACATTTCTCAATGCATTTGTTCCATCATCGTTTGTTTCAGATTTCAAGAAAAAATTATTCATTGTTGATTGATCAGTCTTATGCAGCGATTCGGTGTGCCTAAGGAGATGAGATGTACCGTGTCCAGATTTAACTGACAGCTCAGCGGAGCAATGGTTGCACTTCGGTACATTAAAGGCATCACCATCTTTGGATATCTTGGTGAAGTCCAACCATACTTTTGACTTCAGTGTTCTACTGCTAGAGGAGGCAGTGCACTGCTATTGTGCTTTGGCTGTAGGCTGCTGCTGTGCTTCGGCTGTAGGCTACTGCTGTGGTGCCGATTGTCCACTTCCTGAACGTGCACTAGATGCTGGACTCTTCCCCCGTTTACTTGCAACTTTCTGCCGTACACGAGGAGGATTTGGAGGTACAATAAACAACTCCATCTTACCCTCATGCCCTTCTAATTCTTCAGGATGATAATCTGGTTCATCACCCTCATGCCCCTCCATGCTAAATCTATATCAACAGCAAGAAATATATATGTCAACAGCAAGAAATATATATGTCAACAACAGCAATAAATCTATATGAACACACACTTATAGCCATTGTTTCATCAATCATCTACACACACTTGTATTCATGTACAACAGCGAGTTCATCTACAGTTCTACACACACTTATATTCATGTACAGCAGCAACAAATCTGCATCAAATCCATCATATTGACATGTATGTACACCTGCTAATTGGTTAAGTACGGAAACAAATCCGCATCAAATTACCTTAAGAGCAGAGGTGCGGCGGCACTCGGACGACAGCTGAGCTAGTTGATGCGGTGGATGTCAACCAGGGGATGCAGAGCTCATTGCTGCGGTGGATGTCTTGGATGCGGCACCGTTGGGGAGGAGAGGTGAAGCAAATATGCCCTAGAGGTAATAATAAAGTTATTATTTATTTCCTCATATCATGATAAATGTTTATTATTCATGCTAGAATTGTATTACCCGGAAACATGATACATGTGTGAATACATAGACAAACATAATGTCACTAGTGTGCCTCTACTTGACTAGCTCATTAATCAAAGATGGTTATGTTTCCTAACCATAGACATGTGTTGTCATTTGATTAACGGGATCACATCATTAGGAGAATGATGTGATTGACTTGACCCATTCCATTAGCCTAGCACTTGATCGTTTAGTATGTTGCTATTGCTTTCTTCATGACTTATACAAAGTTCCTACAACTATGAGATTATGCAACTCCCGTTTACTGGAGGAACACTTTGTGTGCTACCAAACGTCACAACGTAACTGGGTGATTATAAAGGAGCTCTACAGGTGTCTTTGAAGGTACATGTTGAGTTGGCGTATTTCGAGATTAGGATTTGTCACTCTGATTGTCGGAGAGGTATCTCTGGGCCCTCTCGGTAATGCACATCACTATAAGCCTTGCAGCAATGTAGCTAATGAGTTAGTTACGGAGTGATGCATTACGTAACGAGTAAAGAGACTTGCCGGTAATGAGATTGAACTAGGTATTGGATACCGACGATCGAATCTCGGGCAAGTAACATACCGATGACAAAGGGAACAACGTATGTTGTTATGCGGTTTGACCGATAAAGATCTTCGTAGAATATATAGGAGCCAATATGTGCATCCAGTTCCGCTATTGGTTATTGACCGGAAACAGTTCTAGGTCATGTCTACATAGTTCTCGAACCCATAGGGTCCGCACGCTTAACGTTACGATGACAGTTTTATTATGAGTTTATAAGTTTTGATGTACCGAAGGTTGTTCGGAGTCTCGGATGTGATCACGGACATGGCGAGGAGTCTCGAAATGGTCGAGACATAAAGATTGATATATTGGACGACTATATTCGGACACCGGAAGTGTTCCGGGTGATTTCGGAGAAAACCGGAGTGTCGGAGGGGTTACCCGAACCCCCCGGGGAAGTATTGGGCCTTAGTGGGCCTGAGGGGAGAGAGAGGGCAGCAGCCCAGGAGGTGGCGCGCCCCCTCCCATGGGGAGTCTGAATTGGACTAGGGGAGGGGGCGCGGCCCCTCTTTCCCTCTCCCTCTCCCTCTCTTTCCTTCCCCCTTCCTCCTTCCTAGTTGGACTAGGAAAGGGGAGTCGTACTCCCACTAGGAGGAGGACTCCCCCCTCCTTGGCGTGCCCCCAAGGGCCGGCCGGCCTCCCCCTTGCTCCTTTATATACGGGGGCAGAGGGGCACCTCTAGGCACACAAGTTGATCTTCGTGATCGTTCCTTAGCCGTGTGCTGTGCCCCCCTCCACCATATTCCACCTCGGTCATATTGTTGCGGTGCTTAGGCGAAGCCCTGCGTCGGTAAAACATCATCATCGTCACCATGCCGTCGTGCTGACGGAACTCATCCCCGACACCCTGCTGGATCGGAGTCCGGGGATCGTCATCGAGCTGAACGTGTGCTGAACTCGGAGGTGTCGTACGTTCGGTACTTGGATCGGTCGGATCGTGAAGACGTACGACTACATCAACTGCGTTGTCATAACGCTTCCGCTTACGGTCTACGAGGGTATGTGGACAACACTCTCCCCTCTCGTTGCTATGTATCACCATGATCTTGCGTGTGCGTAGGGATTTTTTTGAAATTACTACGTTCCCCAACAGTGGCATCCGAGCCAGGTTTTATGCGTAGATGTTATATGCACGAGTAGAACACAAGTGAGTTGTGGGCGATACAAGTCATACTGCTTACCAGCATGTCATACTTTGGTTCGGCGGTATTGTTGGATGAAGCGGCCCGGACCGACATTACGCGTACGCTTACGCGAGACTGGTTCTACCGACGTGCTTTGCACACAGGTGGCTGGCGGGTGTCTGTTTCTCCAACTTTAGTTGAACCGAGTGTGGCTACACCCGGTCCTTGCAAAGGTTAAAACAACAATAACTTGACAAACTATCATTGTGGTCTTGATGCGTAGGTAAGAACAGTGCTTGCTCAGCCCGTAGCAGCCACGTAAAATTTGCAACAACAAAGTAGAGGACGTCTAACTTGTTTTTGCAGGGCATGTTGTGATGTGATATGGTCAAGATGTGATGCTATATTTTATTGTATGAGATGATCATGTTTTGTAACCGAAGTTATCGGCAACTGGCAGGAGCCATATGGTTGTCGCTTTATTGTATGAAATGCAAACGCCCTGTAATTGCTTTACTTTATCACTAAGCGGTAGCGATAGTCGTAGAAGCAATAGATGGCGTAACGACAATGATGCTACGATGGAGATCAAGGTGTCACGCCGGTGACGATGGTGATCACGACGGTGCTTCGGAGATGGAGATCACAAGCACAAGATGATGATGGCCATATCATATCACTTATATTGATTGCATGTGATGTTTATCCTTTATGCATCTTATCTTGCTTTGATTGACGGTAGCATTTTAAGATGATCTCTCACTAAATTATCAAGAAGTGTTCTCCCTGAGTATGCACCATTGCGAAAGTTCTCCGTGCTGAGACACCACGTGATGACCGGGTGTGATAGGCTCTACGTACAAATACAACGGGTGCAAAACAGTTGCACACGTGGAATACTCAGGTTAAAGTTGATGAGCCTAGCATATACAAATATGGCCTCGGAACACGGAGACCGAAAGGTCGAACATGAATCATATAGTAGATATGATGAACATAGTGATGTTCACCATTGGAACTACTCCATCTCACGTGATGATCGGACATGGTTTAGTTGATTTGGATCATGTGATCACTTAGATAACTAGAGAGATGCCTGTCTAAGTGGGAGTTCTTAAGTAATATGATTAATTGATCTTAAATTTATCATGAACTTAGTACCTGATAGTATTTTGCTTGTCTATGTTTGTTGTAGATAGATGGCTTGTGCTGTTATTCTGTTGAATTTTAATGCGTTCCTTGAGAAAGCTAAGTTGAAAGATGATGGTAGCAATTATACGGACTGGGTCCGTAACCTGAGGATTATCCTCATTGCTGCACAGAAGAATTTCGTCCTGGAAGCACCGTTGTGTGCCAGGCCTGCTGCTGATGCAACTGACGACGTTAAGAACGGCTGGTAGAGCAAAGCTGATGACTACTCGATAGTTCAGTGTGCCATGCTTTACGGCTTGGAACCGGGTCTTCAACGATGTTTTGAATGTCATGGAGCATATGAGATGTTCCAGGAGTTGAAGTTAATATTTCAATCAAATGCTAGATTGAGAGATATGAAGTCTCCAATAAGTTCTATAGCTGTAAGATGGAGGAGAACAGTTCTGTCAGTGAACACATACTCAAAATGTCTGGGTATAATAATCACTTGATTCAACTCGGAGTTAATCTTCCTGATGATAGTGTCATTGACAGAATTCTTCAATCACTGCCACCAAGCTACAAGAGCTTCGTGATGAACTATAATATGCAAGGGATGGACAAGACTATTCCCGAGCTCTTTGCAATGCTAAAAGCTGCAGAGGTAGAAATCAAGAAGGAGCGTCAAGTGTTGATGGTTAACAAGACCACCAGTTTCAAGAAAAAGGGCAAAGGGAATAAGAAGGGGAACTTCAAGAAGAACAGCAAACAAGTTGCTGCCCAGGAGAAGAAACCCAAGTCTGGACCTAAGCCTGAGACTGAGTGCTTCTACTGCAAGCAGACTGGACACTGTAAGCGGAACTGCCCCAAGTATTTGGCGGATAAGAAGGATGGCAAGGTGAATAAAGGTAAATGTGATATACATGTTATTGATGTGTACCTTACTAATGCTCGCAGTAGTACCTGGGTATTTGATACTGGTTCTGTTGCTAATATTTGCAACTCGAAACAGGGACTACGAATTAAGCGAAGATTGGCTAAGGACGAGGTGACGATGCGCGTGGGAAATGGTTCCAAAGTCGATGTGATCGCGGTCGGCACGCTACCTCTACATCTACCATCGGGATTAGTTTTAGACCTAAATAATTGTTATTTGGTGCCAGCGTTGAGCATGGACATTATATCTGGATCTTGTTTGATGCGAGACGGTTATTCATTTAAATTAGAGAATAATGGTTGTTCTATTTATATGAGTAATATCTTTTATGGTCATGCACCCTTGAAGAGTGGTCTATTTTTATTGAATCTCGATAGTAGTGATACACATATTCATAATGTTGAAGCCAAAAGATGCAGAGTTGATGATGATAGTGCAACTTATTTGTGGCACTGCCGTTTAGGTCATATCGGTGTAAAGCGCATGAAGAAACTCCATACTGATGGACTTTTGGAATCACTTGATTATGAATCACTTGGTACTTGCGAACCGTGCCTCATGGGCAAGATGACTAAAATGCCGTTCTCAGGAACTATGGAGCGAGCAACAGATTTATTGGAAATCATACATACTGATGTTTGTGGTCCAATGAATATTGAGGCTCGCGGCGGGTATCGTTATTTTCTCACCTTCACAGATGATTTGAGAAGATATAGGTATATCTAATTGATGAAACACAAGTCTGAAACATTTGAAAAGTTCAAAGAATTTCAGAGTGAAGTGGAAAATCATCGTAACAAGAAAATAAAATTTCTATGATCTGATCGTGGAGGAGAATATTTGAGTTACGAGTTTGGTTTACATTTGAAACAATGCGGAATAGTTTCGCAACTCACGCCACCCGGAACACCACAACGAAATGGTGTGTCCGAACGTCGTAATCGTACTTTACTAGATATGGTGCGATCTATGATGTCTCTTACTGATTTACCGCTATCGTTTTGGGGTTATGCTTTAGAGACGGCTGCATTCACGTTAAATAGGGCACCATCAAAATCAGTTGAGACGACGCCTTATGAACTGTGTTGTTTGGCAAGAAACCAAAGTTATCATTTCTTAAAGTTTGGGGCTGCGATGCTTATGTGAAGAAATTTCAACCAGATAAGCTCGAACCCAAATCAGAGAAATGTGTCTTCATAGGATACCCAAAAGAGACTATTGGGTACACCTTCTATCACAGATCTGAGGGCAAGATTTTCGTTGCTAAATTCGGATCCTTTCTAGAGAAGGAGTTTCTCTCGAAAGAAGTGAGCGGGAGGAAAGTAGAACTTGATAAGGTAACTGTACCTGCTCCCTTATTGGAAAGTAGTTCATCACAAGAACAGGTTCCTGTGACAACTACACCAATTAGTGAGGAAGCTAATGATATTGATCATGAAACTTCAGATCAAGTTTCTACTAAACCTCATAGGTCTACCAGAGTAAGATCCACACCAGAGTGGTACGGTAATCCTATTCTGGAAGTCATGTTACTTGACCATGACGAACCTACAAACTATGAGGAAGTGATGATGAGCCCAGATTCCGCAAAATGGCTTGAAGCCATGAAATCTGAGATGGGATCCATGTATGAAAACAAAGTATGGACTTTGGTTGACTTGCCCGATGATCGGCAAGCCATTGAGAATAAATGGATCTTCAAGAAGAAGACTGACATTGATGGTAATGTAACTGTCTACAAAGGTCGACTTGTTGCGAAAGGTTTTCAACAAGTTCAAGGGGTTGACTACGATGAGACTTTCTCACCCGTAGCGATGCTTAAGTCTGTCCGAATCATGTTAGTAATTGCCGCATTTTATGATTATGAAATTTTCCTGAATGGATTTCTGGAAGAAGAGTTGTATATGATGCAACCGGAAGGTTTTGTCGATCCAAAAGGTGCTAACAAAGTGTGCAAGCTCCAACGATCCATTTATGGACTGGTGCAAGCATCTCGGAGTTGGAATAAATGCTTTGATAGTATGATCAAAGCATATGGTTTTATACAGACTTTTGGAGAAGCCTGTATTTACAAGAAAGTGAGTGGGAGCTCTGTAGTATTTCTGATATTATATGTAGATGACATATTGTTAATTGGAAATGATATAGAATTTTTGGATAGCATAAAGGGATACTTGAATAAAAGTTTTTCAATGAAAGACCTCGATGAAGCTGCTTACATATTAGGCATCAAGATCTATAGAGATAGATCAAGACGCTTAATTGGACTTTCACAAAGCACATACCTTGATAAAGTTTTGAAAAAGTTCAAAATGGATCAGGCAAAGAAAGGGTTCTTGCCTGTATTACAAGGTGTGAAGTTGAGTCAGACTCAATGCCCGACCACAGCAGAAGATAGAGAGAAAATGAAAGATGTTCCCTGTGCTTCAGCCATAGGCTCTATCATGTATGCAATGTTGTGTACCAGACCTGACGTATGCTTAGCAATAAGCTTGGCAGGTAGGTACCAAAGTAATCCAGGAGTTGATCACTAGACAGCGGTCAAGAACATCCTGAAATACCTAAAAAGGACTAAGGATATGTTTCTCGTATATGGAGGTGACAAAGAGCAAGTCATAAATGGTTACGTCGATGCAAGCTTTGACACTGATCCGGACGATTCTAAATCGCAAACCGGATACGTGTTTTTATTAAACGGTGGAGCTGTAAGTTGGTGCAGTTCTAAACAAAGCGTCATGACGGGATCTACATGCGAAGCGGAGTACATAGCTGCTTCAGAAGCAGCAAATGAAGGAGTCTGGATGAAGGAGTTCATTTCCGATCTAGGTGTCATACCTAGTGCATCGGGACCAATGAAGATCTTCTGTGACAATACTAGTGCAATTGCTTTGGCAAAGGAATCCAGATTTCACAAGAGGACCAAGCACATCAAGAGACGCTTCAATTCCATCCGGTACCAAGTCCAGGTGGGAAACATAGAGATTTGCAAGATACATACGGATCTGAATGTTGCACACCCGTTGACTAAGCCTCTTCCACGAGCAAAACATAATCAACACCAAGACTCCATGGGTGTTAGAATCATTACAGTGTAATCTAGATTATTGACTCTAGTGCAAGTGGGAGACTGAAGGAAATATGCCCTAGAGGCAATAATAAAGTTATTATTTATTTCCTCATATCATGATAAATGTTTATTATTCATGCTAGAATTGTATTACCCGGAAACATGATACATGTGTGAATAGATAGACAAACATAATGTCACTAGTGTGCCTCTACTTGACTAGCTCATTAATCAAAGATGGTTATGTTTCCTAACCATAGAAATGTGTTGTCATTTGATTAATGGGATCACATCATTAGGAGAATGATGTGATTGACTTGACCCATTCCGTTAGCCTAGCACTTGATCGTTTAGTATGTTGCTATTGCTTTCTTCATGACTTATACAAAGTTCCTACAACTATGAGATTATGCAACTCCCGTTTACCGGAGGAACACTTTGTGTGCTACCATACGTCACAACGTAACTGGGTGATTATAAAGGAGCTCTACAAGTGTCTCCAAAGGTACATGTTGAGTTGGCGTATTTCGCGATTAAGATTTGTCACTCCAATTGTCGGAGAGGTATCTCTGGGCCCTCTCGGTAATGCACATCACTATAAGCCTTGCAAGCAATGTAGCTAATGCGTTAGTTATGGAGTGATGCATTACGTAACGAGTAAAGAGACTTGCCTGTAACGAGATTGAACTAGGCATTGGATACCGACGATCGAATCTTGGGCAAGTAACATACCGATGACAAAGGGAACAACATATGTTGTTATGCGGTTTGACCGATAAAGATCTTCGTAGAATATGTAGGAGCCAATATGAGCATCCAGGTTCCACTATTGGTTATTGACCGGAAACAGTTCTAGGTCATGTCTACATAGTTCTCGAACCCGTAGGGTCCGCACGCTTAACGTTACGATGACAGTTTTATTATGAGTTTATAAGTTTTGATGTACCGAAGGTTGTTCGGAGTCCCGGATGTGATCACGGACATGACGAGGAGTCTCGAAATGGTCGATACATTAAGATTGATATATTGGACGACTATATTCGGACACCGGGAGTGTTCCAGGTGGTTTCGGAGAAGACCGGAGTGCCGGAGGGGTTACCGGAACCCCCCCTGGGAAGTATTGAGCCTTAGTGGGCCTAAGGGGAGAGAGAGGGCAGCAGCCCAGGAGGTGGCGCGCCCCCTCCCATGGGGAGTCCGAATTGGACTAGGGGAGGGGGGGGGGCGCGACCCCTCTTTCCCTCTCCCTCTCCCTCTCTTTCCTTCCCCCTTCCTCCCTCCTAGTTGGACTAGGAAAGGGGAGTCCTACTCCCACTAGGAGGAGGACTCCCCCCTCCTTGGCGCGCCCCCTAGGGCCATCCGGCCTCCCCCTTGCTCCTTTATATATGGGGGCAGGGGGGCACCTCTAGACACACAAGTTGATCTTCGTGATCGTTCCTTAGCCGTGTGCGGTGCCCCCCTCCACCATATTCCACCTCGGTCATATCATTGCAGTGCTTAGGCGAAGCCCTGCGTCGGTAGAACATCATCATCGTCACCATGCCGTCGTGCTGACAGAACTCATCTCCGACACCCTGCTGGATCGGAGTCCAGGGATCGTCATCGAGCTGAACGTGTGCTGAACTCGGAGGTGCCGTACATTCAGTACTTGGACCGGTCGGATCGTGAAGACGTACGACTACATCAACCGCGTTGTCATAATGCTTCCGCTTACGGTCTACGAGGGTACGTGGACAACACTCTCCCCTCTCGTTGCTATGCATCACCATGATCTTGCGTGTGCGTAGGATTTTTTTTGAAATTACCATGTTCCCCAACAAGAGGAAGCTTGCCGGCGTCGCGGTTGGGGAGGAGAGGAGGCTTGCCGGCAGTGGTGCGGTTGGGGAGGAGAGGCAGCCTGCCGGCGGTGGTGCGGGAAGGGGACGCGGCACTTCAGGGTGACTAGGGTAGGTCGCCGCTGCCAGCACGGGATACGGACAGAGGAGGGGGACTGGGGGAGGGACGTGCGGCGTGCGGGACTGCGAGATGCGAGTGGATAAGTTAGGGTTTGATGCGTGGAGGAGTGGAGGTGGACTGGTGGACTGCTGGGCTGTTGGCTGCTATTGTTGGAAGGGCCAGATGGGCCTAATTTTGGTCTAATATTGAAGCCCAGGCCCGTCCCCAATAACTGCTAGGGCTTACTTTTCAGGCCCAGGCCCGGCCCACGGATCAAGCCTAGCCCTCCCAGGCCCCGTTTTTTAGGGCCGGGCCGGGCCGAAGATGGCCAGATATACATACCAGTGGCATTATGTTTGTCTATGTATTCACACATGTACTAGCATGAATAATAAACATTTATCATGATATAAGGAAATATAAATAACAACTTTATTACTGCCTCTAGGGCATATTTCCTTCAGTCTCCCACTTGCACTAGAGTCTATAATCTAGTTCACATCACCATGTGATTTAACACCAACATTCACATCTGTATGTGATTAACACCCATCGTTCACATCGTCGTGTGACCAACACCCGAAGGGTTTACTAGAGTCAATAATCTAGTTCACATCACTATGTGATTAACACCCAAAGAGTACTAAGGTATGGTCATGTTTTGCTCGTGAGAGAAGTTTAGTCAACGGGTCTGTCACATTCAGAGCCGTATGTATTTTGCAAATATTCTATGTCTACAATGCTCTGCATGGAGCTACTCTAGCTAATTGCTCCCACTTTCAATATGTATCCAGATTGAGACTTAGAGTCATTTGGATCGGTGTAAAAGCTTGCACCGATGTAACTCTTTACGACGAACTCTTTTATCACCTCCATAATCGAGAAACATTTCCTTAGTCCTTACTAAGGATATTCTTGACCGCTGTCTAGTGATCTACTCCTAGATCAAAATTGTACTCCCTTGCCAAACTCAGAGCAAGGTATACAATAGGTCTGGTACACAGTGTAGCATATTTATGGAACCTATGACTGATGCATAGGGAATGAGTTTTCATTCTCTTTCTATTTTCTGCCATGGTCAGATTTTGAGTCCTACTCAACTTCACACCTTGCAACACAGGCAAGAACTCCTTTTTTGACTGTTCCATTTTGAACTACTTCAAAATCTTATCAAGGTATGTACTCATTGAAAAATCTTATCAAGCGTCTTGATCTATCTCTATAGATCTTGATGCTCAATGTGTAAGCAGCTTCACCGAGGTATTTCTTTGAAAAACTCCTTTCAAACACTCCTTTATGCTTTCCAGAAAATTCTATATTATTTTTGATCAACAATATGTCATTCAGATGTACTTATCAGAAAGGCTGTAGTGCTCCCACTCACTTTCCTATAAATACAGGCTTCACCGCAAGTCTGTATAAAACTATATGCTTTGATCAACTCATCAAAACGTATATTCTAACTCCAAGATGCTTGCACCAGTCCATAGATGGATCACTGGAGCTTGCACACTTTGAGCACCTTTAGAATTGACAAAACCTTATGGTTGCATCATATACAACTCTTCTTTAATAAATCCATTAAGGAATGCAGTTTTGACATCCATTTGCCAGATTTCATAAAATTTGGCAATTGCTAACATGATTCGGACAGACTTAAGCATCGACGTGAGTGAGAAAATCTCAGCGTATTCAACACCTTGAACTTGTTGAAAAACTTTTTGCGACAATTCGAGCTTTGTAGATAGTAACACTACTATCAACGTCTGTCTTCCTCTTGAAGATCCATTTATCTTCTATGGCTTGCCGATCATCAGGCAAGTCCACCAAAGTCCACACTTTGTTCTCATACATGGATCCCATCTCAGATTTCATGGCTTTCAAGCCATTTTGCGGAATCTGGGCTCATCATCGCTTCCTCATAGTTTGTAGGTTCATCATGGTCTGGTAACATGACTTCCAAAACAGGATTACCGTACCATTCTGGTGCGGTCTGTACTTTGGAAGACATACAAGGTTCTATAGTAACTTAATCTGAAGTTTCATTATCATCATCATTAGTTTCCTCACCATCGGTGTAGGAATTACTGGAACTGATTTCTGTGATGAACTACTTTCCAATTCGGGAGAAGGTACAATTACCTTACCAAGCTCTACTTTCCTCCCACTCACTTCTTTCGAGAGAAACTCCTTCTCTAGAAAGGATCCATCTTAGCAACGAATATCTTGCCTTCGGATCTGTGATAGAAGGTGTACCCAACAGTTTCCTTTGGGTATTCTATGAAGATGCACTTCTCCGATTTGGATTCGAACTTATCAGGTTGAAACTTTTTCACATAAGCATCGCAGCTCCAAACTTTAAGAAATGACAACTTTGGTTTCTTGCCAAACCACCGTTCATAAGGCGCCGTCTCAACGGATTTTGATGGTGCCCTGCTTAAAGTGAATGCAACTGTCTCTAATTCATAACCCAAAAACGATAGTGGTAAATCGGTAAGATGCATCATAGATCACACCATATCCAATAAAGTGCGGTTACGACGTTCAGACACACCATTACGCTGTGGTGTTCCATGTGGCGTGAGCTGTGAAATTATTCCACAATGTTTTTTAAATGAAGGCCAAACTCGTAACTCAAATATTCTCCTCTACGATCAGATTGTTGAAACTTTATTTTCTTGTTACGATGATTCTCCACTTCACTCTGAAATTCTTTGAACTTTTCAAATGTTTCAGACTTGTGCTTCATTAAGTAGATATACTCATATCTGCTCAAATCATCTGTGAAGGTCAGAAAATAATGATACCCGCCACGAGCATCAACACTCATTGGACCGCATACATCGGTATGTATTATTTCCAACAAGTCAGTAGCTCGTTATATTGTTTCGGAGAACGGAGTTTTAGTCATCTTGCCCAAAAGGCACGGTTCGCAAGCATCTAATTATTCATAACCAAGTGATTCCAAAAATCCATCTTTATGGAATTTCTTCATGCGCTTTATACCGATATGATCCAAACGACAGTGCCACAAATAAGTTGCACTATCATTATCAACTTTGCATCTTTTGGCATCAATATTATGAATATGTGTCTCACTACGATCGAGATCCAACAATCTATTTTCATTGGGTGTATGACCATCGAAGCTTTTATTCATGAAACAGAACAACAATTATTCTCTGACTTTAAATGAATAACCGTATTGCAATAAACATGATAAAATCATATTCATGCTCAACGCAAATGCCAAATAACATTTATTTAGGTTTAACACTAATCCCGAAAGTATAGGGAGTGTGCGATGATGATCATATCAACCTTGGAACCACTTCCAACACACATCATCACTTCACCCTCAACTAGTCTCTGTTTATTCTGTAACTCCTATTTCGAGTTACTAATTTTTTAGCAACCGAACAAGTATCAAATACCCAGGGGCTACTATAAACACTAGTAAGGAACACATCAATAACATGTATATAGACTATACCCTTGTTCACTTTACCATCCTTCTTATCCACCAAATATTTAGGGCATTTCCGCTTCCAGTGACCATTTGCTTTGCAGTAGAAGCACTCAGTTTCAGGCTTTAGTCTAGCTTTGGGCTTCTTCACGGAAGTGACAACTTGCTTGCCATTCTACATGAAGTTCCCTTTCTTTCCTTTGCCCTTTTCTTGAAACTAGTGGTCTTGTTACTCATCAACACTTGATGCTCTTTCTTGATTTCTACCTTCATCGATTTCATCATCATGAAAAGCTCGGGAATCATTTTCGTCACCCCTTGCATACTATAGTTCATCACGAAGTTCTACTAACTTGGTGATGGTGACTAGAGAACTCTGTCAATCACTATCTTATCTGGAAGATTAACTCCCACTTGATTCAAGCGATTGTAGTACCCAGACAATCTGAGCACATGCTCACTGCTTGAGCTATTCTCCTCCATCTTTTAGCTATAGAACTTGTTGGAGACTTCATATCTCTCAACTCCGGTATTTGCTTGAAATATTAACTTCAACTCCTGGAACATCTCATATGGTCCATGTGAAGGAAATATGCCCTAGAGGCAATAATAAAGTTATTCTTATTTCCTTATATCATGATAAATGTTTATTATTCATGCTAGAATTGTATTAACCAGAAACATAATACATGTGTGAATACACAGAAAAACATAGTGTCGCTAGTATGCCTCTACTTGACTAGCTCATTAATCAAAGATGGTTGAGTTTCCAAGCCATAGACATTAGTTGTCATTTGATTGACGGGATCACATCATTAGGAGAATGATGTGATTGACTTGACCCATTCCGTTAGCTTAGCACTTGATCGTTTAGTATGTTGCTATTGCTTTCTTCATGACTTATACATGTTCCTGTGACTATGAGATTATGGAACTCCCGTTTACCGGAGGAACACTTTGTGTGCTACCAAATGTCACAATGTAACTGGGTGATTATAAAGGAGCTCTATAGGTGTATCCGAAGGTACATGTTGAGTTGGTGTATTTCGATACTAGGATTTGTCACTCGGATTGTCGGAGATGTATCTCTTGGCCCTCTCGGTAATGCACATCACTATAAGCCTGGCAAGCAATGTAGCTAATGAGTTAGTTGCGGGATGATGCATTACATAATGAGTAAAAGAGACTTAACAAGATTGAACTAGGTATTGAGATACCAACGATCGAATCTCAGGCAAGTAACATACCGATGACAAAGGGAACAACATATGTTGTTATGCGGTTTGATCAATAAAGATCTTCGTAGAATATGTAGGAGCCAATATGGGCATCCAGGTTACGCTATTGGTTATTGACCTGAGACGTGTCTCGGTCATGTCTACATAGTTCTCAAACCCGTAGGGTCCGCACGCTTAAAGTTCGGTGACAATCGGTATTATGAGTTTTTGTGTTTTGATGCACCGAAGGTAGTTAGGAGTCCCGGATATGATCACGAACATGACGAGGAGTCTCGAAATGGTCAAGACGTAAAGATTGATATATTGGATGACTATGTTCGGTCATCGGAATAGTTTCAGGTTGTTTCAGGCATATACGAGAGTACCGGGGGGTTACCGGAACCCCCTTGGGGGGGGGGGGGGTTAATGGGCATCATGGGCCCTAACTGGAGAAGAGGAGGGGCAACCAGGGCTGGCCGTGCGCCCCCTCCCCCTCTAGTCTGAATAGGACAAGGAGGGGGGGGGGGGCGGCGCCCCCCCTTTCCTTCCTTTCCTCTCTCCCTTCCTTACCCTCTCCTACTTGGACTAGGAAAGGAGGGAGTCATACTCCCGGTGGGAGTAGGACTCTTCCCTGACGCGCCCTGATACGTCTCCAACGTATCTATAATTTTTGATTGCTCCATGCTACTTTATCTACTGTTTTGGACTATATTGGGCTTTATTTTCCACTTTTATATTATTTTTGGGACTAACCAATTAACCGGAGGCCCAGCCTAGAATTGCTGTTTTTTTGCCTATTTCAGTGTTTCGAAGAAACAGGATATCAACCGGAGTCCAAACGGAATGAAACCTTCGGAAACGTGATTTTCTCACCAAACGTGATCCAGGAGACTTGGACCCTACTACAAGAAGTAACAGAGGCGGTCACGAGGGTGGGGCGCGCGCCCCCCCTAGGGCGCGCCCCCTACCTCGTGGGCCCCGTGTTGCTCCATCGACGTACTCCTTCCTCCTATATATACCTACGTATCCCCAAACGATCAGAACAGGAGCCAAAAACCTAATTCCACCGCCGCAACTTTCTGTATCCACGAGATCCCATCTTGGGGCCTGTTCCGGAGTTCCGCCGGAGGGGGCATCCACCACGGAGGGCTTCTACATCAACACCATAGCCCCTCCGATGAAGTGTGAGTAGTTTACTTCAGACCTTCGGGTCCATAGCTAGTAGCTAGATGGCTTCTTCTCTCTTTTTGGATCTCAATACAATGTTCTCCCCCTCTCTTGTGGAGATCTATTCGATGTAATCTTCTTTTTGCGGTGTGTTTGTTGAGATGGATGAATTGTGGGTTTATGATCCAACTTATCTATGAATAATATTTGAATCTTCTCTGAATTCTTTTATGTATGATTGAGTTATCTTTGCAAGTCTCTTTGAATTATCCGTTTGGTTTGGCCAACTAGATTGGTAGTTCTTGCAATGGGAGAAGTGTTTAGCTTTGGGTTCAATCTTGCGGTGTCCTTTCCCAGTGATAGAAGGGGCAGCAAGGCACATATTGTATTGTTTCCATCGAGGATAACAAGATGGGTTTTTTATCATATTGCATGAATTTATCCCTCTACATCATGTCATCTTGCTTAAGGCGTTATCCTGTTTTTAACTTAATACTCTAGATGCATGCTGGATAGCGGTCGATGAGTGGAGTAATGGTAGTAGATGCAGAATCGTTTCGGTCTACTTGTCTTGGACGTGATGCCTATATACATGATCATACCTAGATATACTCGTAACTATGCTAAATTTTGTCAATTGCTTAACAATAATTTGTTCACCCACCGTAGATTATCTATGTTCTTGAGAGAAGCCACTAGTGAAACCTATGGCCCCCGGGTCTATTCTCATCATATCAATCTCCATTACTTTAATTCTTGCTTTGTTTTTACTTTGCCTTTTACTTTTCACTTTGCATCTCTATATCAAAAATACCAAAAATATTATTTATCATCTCTATCAGATCTCACCCTCGTAAGTGACCGTGAAGGGATTGACAACCCCTAATCGCATTGGTTGCGAGTAGCTATTGTTTTGTGTAGGTATGAGGGACTTGTGCGTGGTCTCCTACTGGATTGATACCTTGGTTCTCAAAAACTGAGGGAAATACTTACGTTACTTTGCTGCATCATCCTCGCCTCTTCGGGGAAATCCAACGCAGTGCTCAAGAGGTAGCAAGAAGAACTTCTGGCGCCGCTGCCGGGGAGGCTCACGCAAGAGCAAGTCAACCATACCAAGTACCCATCACAATCCCTATCTCTCGCATTACATTATTTGCCATTTACCTCTCGTTTTCCTCTCCCCCACTTCACCCTTGCCGTTTTATTCGCCCTCTCTTTCCCAATCTCCTTCTCTCCTTCCCGTTTGCCTTTTCCCGTTGCCTTTTTGTTTGCTTGTGTGTTGGATTACTTGTTGCCATGGCGCAAGATAATACCAAATTGTGTGACTTCTCGAATACCAATAACAATGATTTCCTTAGTACTCCGATTGCTCCTCTTAATAGTGATGAGTCTTGTGAAATCAATACCGCTTTGCTGAATCTTGTTATGAAAGATCAATTCGCCGGCCTTCCTAGTGAAGATGAAGCTACTCATCTAAACAATTTTGTTGATTTGTGTGATATGAAAAAAAAGAAAGATACGGATAACAATATTGTCAAATTGAAGTTATTTCCGTTTTTCACTTAGAGATCATGCTAAAGTTTGGTTTTCATCTTTGCCTAAAAATAGTATTGATTCTTGGAAGAAGTGCAAAGATGCTTTTATCTCTAAGTATTTTCCTCCCGCTAAGATCATCACTCTTAGGAACGATATTATGAATTTTAAACAACTTGATCATGAGCATGTTGCCCAATCTTGGGAAAGAATGAAATTGATGCTTCGCAATTGCCCTACTCATGATTTGAATTTATGGATGATTATACAAATTTTTTATGCCGGATGGAATTTTGCTTCTAGAAATCTTTTAGATTCAGCCGTGGGAGGCACGTTTATGGAAATTACGTTAGGAGATGCTACAAAATTGCTTGGTAATATTATGGCTAATTATTCTCAATGGCACACCGAAAGATCTTCTAGTAAAAAAGTGCATGCTATAGAAGAAATCAATTTTGAGTGAAAAGATGGATGAACTTATGAAAATATTTGCTACTAAAAATACTCCTCTTGATCCCAATGATATGCCTTTGTCTACTTTGATTGAGAATAATAATGAATCTATGGATGTGAATTTTGTTGGTAGGAATAATTTTGGAAACAATGCGTATAGAGGAAATTTTAATCCTAGGCCTTATCCTAGTAATCCTTCTAATAATTATGGAAATTCCTACAACAACTCTTATGAAATTTTTAATAAGATGCCCTCTGAATTTGAGAGTAGTGTTAAAGAGTTTATGAATTCACAAAAGAATTTTAATGCTTTGCTTGAAGAGAAATTGCTTAAAGTTGATGATTTGGCTAGGAACGTTGATATAATTTCTCTTGAAATTGATTCTTTAAAGCTTAAATCTATTCCTCCTAAGCATGATATCAATGAGTCTCTCAAAGCAATGAGAATATCCATTGATGAGTGCAAAGAAAGAACTGCTAGGATGCGTGCTTCCAAAGATGCCTTTATTAAAGCGTGTTCTTCCAATTCCTATGAAAATCAAGATGAAGATCTAAAAGTTATTGATGTGTCCCCCATTAAATCTTTGTTTTGCAATATGAATCTTGATGAAACTGAATATGATCTTCCTTTACCTAGAAGGCGTTCTAAGAATTCAGAGTTTCTAGATCTTGATGATGAAATTGATGAAAGTGGGATTGAAAGAAATAAAAACCTAGATGTTGCTAAACCCACTATTTTGGATCTCAAGGAATTTAATTATTAAAATTGCTCTTTAATTGGTTGTATTTCCTTGTTGCAATCCATGCTAGATCTCCTCATGCTTATAGTCAAAATCAGGCCTTTACCGAACACATTGTTGATGCCTTGATGTAATCTTATGAAGAAAAACTTGAGTTGAAAGTTTCTATCCCTAGAAAACTCTACGATGAGTGGGAACCTACTACTAAAATTAAAATTAAAAATTATGAGTTTCATGCCTTGTGTGATTTGGGTGCTAGTGTCTCTACTATTCCCAAAACTTTGTGTGATTTGCTAGACTTTTGTGATTTTGATGATTGCTCTCTAAACTTGCATCTTGCGGATTCCACTATTAAAAAGCCTATGGGAAGAATTAATGATGTTCTTATTGTTGCAAATAGGAATTATGTGCCCATAGATTTTATCGTTCTTGATATAGATTGCAATCCTTCATGTCCTATTATTCTTGGTAGACCTTTCCTTAGAACGATTGGTGCAATCGTTGATATGAAGAAAGGGAATATTAGATTCCAATTTCCCTTATAGAAGGGCATGGAACACTTCCCTAGAAATAAAATAAAATTACCATATGAATCTATCATGAGAGCCACTTATGGATTGCCTACCAAAGATGGCAATACCTAGATCTATCCTTGCTTTTATGCCTAGCTAGGGGCGTTAAACGATAGTGCTTGTTGGGAGGCAACCCAATTTTTTTTGTTTTCGCTTCTGTTTAGGAATAAATAATCCATCTAGCCTCTGGTTAGATGTGGTTTTATGTTTTAATTAGTGTTTTTGCCAAGTAGAACCTATAGGATAACCTACGATGATAGTTGATTTTATTCTGCTGAAAAACAGAAACTTTGAGCACACGAATATAATTTTGTTAAATCACAGGAACGTGATTTTGCGTTGATTCTTTTTGCTTCTGTTCAATAATCAAAGTTTCCAGGACTTCCTATTTTGGTAGGATTTTTAGAGTTCCAGAATTTTGCGTTAGTTACAGATTACTACAGACTGTTCTGTTTTTGACAGATTCTGTTTTGCGTGTGTTGTTTGCTTATTTTGATGAATCTATGGCTAGTAAAATAGTTTATAATCCATAGAGGAGTTGGAATACAGTAGGTTTAACACCAATATAAATAAAGAATGAGTTCATTACAGTAACTTAAAGTAGTCTTTTGTTTTCTTTCTCTAACGGAGCTCACGAGATTTCTATTGAGTTTTGTGTTGTGAAGTTTTCAAGTTTTGGGTGAATTCTTTTGATGGATTATGGAACAAGGAGTGGCAAGAGCCTAAGCTTGGGGATGCCCATGACACCCCAAGATAATCCAAGGACACCAAAAAGTCAAAGCTTGGGGATGCCCCAGAAGGCATCCCCTCTTTCGTCTACTTCCATCGGTAATTTACTTGGAGCTATAGTTTTATTCACCACATGATATGTGTTTTGCTTGGAGCGTCTTGTATCATTTGCGTATTTTCTTGTTAGTTTACCATAATCATCCTTGCTGTACACACCTTTTGAGAGAGCCATACATGAATTGGAATTTGTTAGAATACTCTTTGTGCTTCACTTATATCTTTTGAGCTTGATAGTTTTGCTCATAGTGCTTCACTTATATCTTTTGAGCGTGATAATTTTTGCTCTAGTACTTCACTTAGATCTTTTAGAGCACAGTGGTGGATTTGTTTTAAAGAAACTATTGATCTCTCATGCTTCACTTAGATTATTTTGAGAGTCGTTAATAGCATGGTAATTTGCTTAATGTTAATATACTTGGTATTCAAGATATGTGAAACTTTCTTTTGAGTGCGTTGAATACTAAGATAAGTTTGATGCTTGATAGTTGTTTTGAGATATGGAGGTGATAATATCAAAGTGATGCTAGTTGGGTGATCATGAATTTAAAGAATGCTTGTGTTGAAGTTTGTGATTCCCGTAGCATGCACGTATGGTGAACCGCTTTGTGATGAAGTTGGAGCACAATTTTATTTATTGATTGTCTTCCTTATGAGTGGCGGTCGGGGACGAGCGATGGTCTTTTCCTACCAATCTATCCCCCTAGGAGCATGCGCGTAGTGCTTTGGTTTTTGATGACTTCTAAATTTTTGCAACAAGTGCATGAGTTCTTTTGATTAATGTTGAGTCCATGGATTATACGCACCCTTTCACCCTTCCATTATTGCTAGCCTCTCTCGTGCTGCGCAACTTTCGCCGGTACCATACACCCACCATATACCTTCCTCAAAACAGCCACCATACCTACCTATTATGGCATTACCATAGCCATTCCGAGATATATTGCCATGCAACTTCCCACCGTTCCGTTCATATGACACACATTACTTTTGTCATATTGCTTTTTGCATGAACATGTAGTTGACATTGTATTTGTGGCAAAGCCATTGTTCATAATTCATTCATACATGTCGCTCATGAGTCATTGCACATCCCGGTACACCGCCGGAGGCATTCATATAGAGTCATATTTTGTTCTAAGTATCGAGTTGTAATTGTTGAGTTGTAAGAAAAATAAAAGTGTGATGATCATCATTATTAGAGCATTGTCCTAGTGAGGAAAGGATGATGGAGACTATGATTCCCCCATAAGTCGGGATGAGACTCCGGACAAAAAAAAGAGGCCATAAAAAAAGAGAAAAGGCCCAAATAAAAAAAATAAAAAAGAGAGAAAAAGAGAGAAGGGGCAATGCTACTATCCTTTTACCACACTTGTGCTTCAAAGTAGCATCGTGATCTTCATGATAGAGAATCTCCTATGTTGTCACTTTCATATACTAGTGGGCATTTTTCATTATAGAACTTGGCTTGTATATTCCAATGATGGGCTTCCTCAAAATGCCCTAGGTCTTCATGAGCAAGCGAGTTGGATGCACACCCACTTAGTTTCTTTTGTTGAGCTTTCATATACTTATAGCTCTAGTGCATCCGTTGCATGGCAATCCCTACTCACTCACATTGATATCTATTGATGGGCATCTCCATAGCCCATTGATACGCCTAGTTGATGTGAGAGTATCTTCTCCTTTTTGTCTTCTCCACAACCACCATTCTATTCCACCTAGAGTTCTATGTCCATGGCTCACGCTCATGTATTGCGTGAAAGTTGAAAGAGTTTGAGATTATTAAAGTATGAAACAATTGCTTGGCTTGTCATCGGGGTTGTGCATGATTAAATACTTTGTGTGATGAAGATAGAGCAACAGCCAGACTATATGATTTTGTAGGGATAACTTTATTTAGCCATGCTATTTTGAGAAGACATGATTGCTTTGATTAGTATGCTTGAAGTATTATTATTTTTATATCAATATGAACTTTTGTCTTGAATCTTTCGAATCTGAATATTCATGCCACAATTAAGAAGATTTACATTGAAATTATGCCAAAGTATCACTCCGCATCAAAAATTCTTTTTTTATCATTTACCTACTCGAGGACGAGCAGGAATTAAGCTTGGGGATGCCTGATACGTCTCCAACGTATCTATAATTTTTTATTGCTCCATGTTACTTTATCTACTATTTTGGACTATATTGGGCTTTATTTTCCACTTTTATATTATTTTTGGGACTAACCTATTAACCGGAGGCCCAGCCCAGAATTGTTGTTTTTTGCCTATTTCAGTGTTTCGAAGAAACAGAATATCAAACGGAGTCCAAACGGAATGAAACCTTCGGAAACGTGATTTTCTCACCGAACGTGATCCAGGAGACTTGGACCCTACTCCAAGAACTAACAGAGGCGGTAACGAGGGTGGGGGCGCGCCCCCCTACCTCGTGGCCCCCCTGTTGCTCCACCGACGTACTCCTTCCTCCTATATATACCTACCTATCCCCAAACGATAAGAACAGGAGCCAAAAATCTAATTCCACCGCTGCAACTTTCTGTATCCACGAGATCACATCTTGGGGCCTGTCCCGGAGCTCCGCCGGAGGGGGCATCCACCACGGAGGGCTTCTACATCGACACCATAGCCCCTCCGATGAAGAGTGAGTAGTTTACTTCAGACCTTCGGGTCCATAGCTAGTAGCTAGATGGCTTATTCTCTCTTTTTGGATCTCAATACAATGTTCTCCCCCTCTCTTGTGGAGATCTATTCGATGTAATCTTCTTTTTGCGGTGTGTTTGTTGAGACCGATGAATTGTGGGTTTATGATCCAGCTTATCTATGAATAATATTTGAATCTTCTCTGAATTCTTTTATGTATGATTGAGTTATCTTTGCAAGTCTCTTCGAATTATCCGTTTGGTTTGGCCAACTAGATTGGTAGTTCTTGCAATGGGAGAAGTGTTTAGCTTCGGGTTCAATCTTGCGGTGTCCTTTCCCAGTGATAGAAGGGGCGGCAAGGCACGTATTGTATTGTTGCCATCGAGGATAACAAGATGGTTTTTTTATCATATTGCATGAATTTATCCCTCTACATCATGTCATCTTGCTTAAGGCGTTACTCTGTTTTTAACTTAATACTCTAGATGCATGTTGGATAGTGGTTGATGAGTGGAGTAATGGTAGTAGATGAAGAATCGTTTCGGTCTACTTGTCTTGGACGTGATGCCTATATACATGATCATACCTAGATATACTCATAACTATGCTCAATTTTGTCAATTGCTCAACAGTAATTTGTTCACCCACCGTAGAATATCTATGTTCTTGAGAGAAGCCACTAGTGAAACATATGGCCCCCGGGTCTATTCTCATCATATCAATCTCCATTACTTTAATTCTTGCTTAGTTTTTACTTTGCCTTTTACTTTTCACTTTGCATCTCTATATCCAAAATACCAAAAATATTATTTATCATCTCTATCAGATCTCACCCTCGTAAGTGACCGTGAGGGGATTGACAACCCCTAATCGCATTGGTTGCGAGTAACTATCGTTTCGTGTAGGTACGAGGGACTTGTGCATGGACTCCTACTGGATTGATACCTTGGTTCTCAAAAACTGAGGGAAATACTTACGCTACTTTGCTCCATCATCCTCTCCTCTTCGAGGAAATCCAACGCAGTGCTCAAGAGGTAGCACGCCCTTCCCAGGCCGGCCGCCCCCTCTGAGGGAGTCCTGGATTAGGGGGTCCTCGGACAGCCAGACTATATACTTTGGCCGGGTTGTTGGATGAAGATTCCGTCCCGTGTCCAGATGGGACTATTCTTTGTGTGGAAGGCAAGCTAATTCCGATATGTAGATCTCCTTCTCTATAACCGACTCTGTGTAACTCTAGCCCCCTCCGATGTCTATATAAACTGGAGGGTTTAGTCCGTAGGACAGAACAACAATCATAATCATAGGCTAGCTTCTAGGGTTTAGTCTCTACGATCTCGTGGTAGATCAACTCTTGTAATACTCATATCATCAAGATCAATCAAGCAGGAAGTAGGGTATTACCTCCATCGAGAGGGCCCGAACCTGGGTAAACATTGTGTCCCCCGCCTCCTATTACCATTAGCCTTAGACGCACAGTTCGGGACCCCCTACCCGAGATCCACCGGTTTTGACACCGATGTTGGTGCTTTCATTGAGAGTTCCACTGCGTCGTCGCGATAAGGCTTGACGGCTCCTTCAATCTTCTTCAACGATGCGGTCCTGGGTGAGGTTTTCCTTCCCGGACAGATCTTCGTATTTGGCGGCTTCGTACTGCGGGCCAACTCGCTTGGCCATCTGGAGCAGATCGATAGCTACGCCCCTGGCCATCAGGTCAGGTTTGGAAGTTTGAACTATACTGCCGACATCCGCAAAGACTTGATCTTTGACAGATTCGAGCCCATGACAAGTGCGCCGAATAGTCACGACGAGCATGACTTAGATCTGCCATCAGACAATGTTCGGTAGATCACGCCTGCGGTTGCCCCGGCCCTCAATCCGGAGCAGATCGTGCCATCCGAGGACAGGTGGATGGACCCCGCCATGGAGGCCGCACACTCAGCGGCGATAGAGCCGAACACTGACTTCACCTCTTATGAGGCCGGTGTCATCGGACCCTCGGACTTGTCTCCGGCCACAGGCTCCGAACCACGTGCGTCCGTGCCTATCGAATCTGATTGGGCACCGATCATGGAGTTTACCTCTGCAGACATCATCCAGCACTCGCCCGTGGGCGACATGTTAAATTCGTTGACGTCTCTCTCCTTGTCAGGAGACTCTAGGCCAAACTATGTCCGGCTGGAGTGGGAAGCGGACGACGAAGAAATTTGTTCCCCACCCACCACCCACTTAATAGCCACTGTCGATGACTTAACCGACGTGCTTGACTTCAACTTCGAAGACATCGACGGTATGGACGACGATGCAGGAGAAGAACAGGAACCACCGCTCACAGGGCGCTGGACAGCCACCTCATCATAAGATATATATATGGTGGACACGCCCAAAGAAGGCGATGGCGATGAGGTAATGGAGGATATTCTCCTTGAGAAGCAATCTAAGCACCGGCGTCATAGACGCCGCTCTAAGCCCCGCCATAGCAAAAATACCAATACCAGCACAAGGGATGATAGTAATCCGGATGGTGCCGAAGACGAAAACAATCCTGCCCAGCCAGGCTTCGAGCAGGCCAAGCGGGAGGACGGGAAAGCTAGCCCTAAGGAACATGCAATAGATGGAGAATAAGAGGATGACAATTACATGCCCCTCTCCGAAGACGAAGCGAGCCTTGGTGACAAAGAATTCATCGTGCCTGAGGATGCCATCAAGCAGGAGCGCTTCAAGTGCCGGCTTATAGCCACTGCAAAAAGTCTGAAGAAGAAACAGCAGCAGCTTCAAGCTGATCAAGATCTGCTAACTGATAGATGGACTGAGGTCCTGGCAGCCGAGGAATACGGACTCGAGCGCCCAACCAAAAGTTACCCAAAGCGCAGGTTGCTATCTCAGCTCGAGGAGGAGGCATTAAAGCCCACACTACCAGCGCACGATGCGGCTGACCGACTACCTCGTGGCTGAGACACAGCGGGGTATCAGCCCGAACACCAGCCCGCACCCCGCCGCCAATCAAACAAAAACACTAAGGCCCGGGGCTACACGGAGGACCTGTGAGACGTATTGGAAAACAAAGAAGGACAGTCAAGTTCGATCTACGGATCACGAGGGCGCGCCACAACGCGTGATGATGACCGTCACGCCAGATACACTAAAAACAAGACCGGTCGGGCCAAATACAACAAACTAGACTCATTTGAACTGCGTCGTGATGTAGCCCAGCACAGAGGCGCCGCACACCCCCTATGCTTCACTGATGAAGTAATGGATCATGAATTCCCAGAAGGGTTTAAACATGTGAACATTGAATCACATGATGGTACAACAGACCCCGCGGTATGGATCAAATATTTTCTTCTCCACATTCACATGGCCCGCGGTGATGATTTACATGCCATCAAGTACCTCCCACTTAAGCTCAAAGGACCGGCTCGACATTGGCTGAATAGCCTGCCGGCAAACTCCATTGGCAGTTGGAAGAACCTAGAAGACGCATTCCTTGACAACTTCCAGGGCACTTATGTGCGACCACCGGACGCTGATGACTTAAGTCACATAACCCAATAGCCCGAAGAGTCAGCCAAGAAATTCTGGACTTGGTTCCTAACTAAAAAGAACCAAATCATCGACTGTCCGGATGTCGAAGCCCTAGCAGACTTTAAGCATAACATCTGTGACAAGTGGCTCGCCTGACACCTCGGCCAAGAGAAGCCGAAATCCATGGCAGCACTCACGACACTCATGACCCGCTTTTGTGTGGGCGAGAACAGCTGGCTGGCTCACAGCAATAGCACATCTAGAAACCCTGGCACTTCAGATGCCAAGTGAGGGAGTCCTGGATTAGGGGGTGTCCGGATAGCCGAACTATTATCGTTGGCCAGACTCCTAGACTATGAAGATACAAGATTGAAGACTTCGTCCCGTGTCTGGATGGGACTTTCCTTGGCGTGGAAGGCAAGCTTGGAGATACGGATATTTAGATCTCCTACCATTGTAACCAACTCTGTGTAACCCTAACCCTCTCCGGTGTCTATATAAATCGGAGGGTTTTAGTCCGTAGGACGAACAACAATCATACCATAGGCTAGCATCTAGGGTTTAGCCTCTTTGATCTCGTGGTAGATCTACTCTTGTACTACCCATATCATCAATATTAATCAAGCAGGAGTAGGGTTTTACCTCCATCGAGAGGGCCCGAACCTGGGTAAAAACATCGTGTCCCTTGTCTCCTGTTACCATCCGCCTAGACGCACAGTTCAGGAACCCCTACCCGAGATCCGCCAGTTTTGACACCGACATTGGTGCTTTCATTGAGAGTTCCTCTGTGCCGTCGCCATCAGGAAGGATGCCTCATCCCATCTTTAAAGACGGCACCATCGCCAAAGGAGCTTTGGCCATCGGCCAAACTCTCCGGCTAGGGGGTTTTCTTATGACCGCCTGTTCGGCCGCCGCGCCGACGATGACTTCTCGGGTCATCAAAAGCAATGTTCACATCAACTCGGAATTCGCCGTGCAGTTAGATCCGATGGAGCTCTCCTCCTTGAGTGAGCTCTTGGATCGCATCGCCGCCCTGGGATTCGCTACAGATTACGACCAGATTGGGCCTAAAACCGATCTGAGAGAGATTAACTCTCCCCAGGCTACCCACCATGTTGCTGTGGTAGAGGAACAATACGGCGACCCTTCTTCTATCCTAAGGACTAGCTATGTCCGGATTCCTGACCCATCCCTGCCGGATTCCCGCGGAGGGGAGAACACAACTCAAGCCCTGAACTTAAAGTCAGGCAGCGGGCCAGATTCATCGGACAACGTCCAAGAACCCAAGCTTCCAAGTTCAGAAGCTTCTTGGCCCCTGAGTCTTAGAGCGGACGGAGTTCGGAATTTAACTCCACCCGCCCACCCAAACATAAGCGATCTATCTCAAATCCGGCAAGAGCCCACCGAAACAGTACATCATTACTGGGCCAGATTCCTTCTGGTCATGAACATGATAAAGGACTGCCGTGAAGAGGACGGAATTTCATTCTTCTGCATCAATTGCATGGACGAAGGAATCCTCAACGCCGTAAGTCGTCGCGAAATTACACGCTTTGCCGACTTGGCGCCCATAGTACGAAAGTACTGTGCGATGGAGAGCGCCTGGAAAACCGAAATCAAATTTTGGGATAATCCGGCCTTGAACACAACCCCAGTCCAAAGTAAAAGGGTGCATCATTACCAGGCACCTGGGTTAAATACCAAAAAGCAAAAACCCTTTAAAGGGCATGGAACCGTACTGGAGGGATGGCTCAACTGGACCCTGCAAAATTCATAGTACAGAGGGCGCCACGCCAACTCATTGCCTTAGAGCATGTTGGATACTACGGCAGGTGGCCAAAAGTGGCGAAAAGCTTCTAGCTCCAGAGCACCAGCCCAGCAATACCAGTACGGTATTAACAGTCTTCAAAACTTTTGCATCAAATAATATGCGGAAACGAACACTCCGCAGCCTCGCCGAAGTCCACCAGGTAGCAACAATAAATCCATGGAGTGACACGGCTATTACCTTTAACGCCAGTGACGAACCTAAATTCCGAACAGCCCGAGCACCAGCCGCATTGGTCCTCAGTCCAATAGTGGACGGCTTTCGCCTTACCAAGGTACTCATGGACGGCGGCAGCGGATTAAACCTCATTTACGAGGAAACCCTTCGAAAAATGGAAATAGACTGGAGCCGCATTGAGCGAAGCAGCGTAACCTTTAGAGGAATAATCCCCAGTAGGGAGGCATGCTGTACATGAAAAATCACACTGGATGTGGTGTTCGACACGCCGGATAATTACAGGTCCGAGGAGGTCACATTCCAAGTGGCCCCGTTCAGCAGCGGATACCACGCTCTATTAGGGCGAGAGGCATTCACAATTTTTCAAGCTATACCCCATTACGGGTACATGAAGCTCAAAATGCCCGGACCCAACGGAATCATCACTCTTGCTAGTGACCCGGACATAGCACTCCGCGCCGAAAATAAAACAGCCGCACTTGCCCTTGAGGCACTATCCGAAGCCCTAGCGGCCGAGGAACTCACTGCGATGCGCTCCACGGTTAACAGGGACGATGTGATACTCGATAAGAGATCCAAGTCCACATCTTTTAAACCGGCGGACGAAATAGTCAAATTCCAAGTCCATCCAACGGACCCTACAAAAACAGCCTCCATTGGGGCACAATTAAACCCTGATGTAGATGCTGGACTACGAGAATTCCTACGCGAAAATTGGGACATCTTTGCCTGGCACCCTTCAGACATGCCAAGAATCCCACGCCGGCTGGCCGAGCACAGCCTAAATATCCTAAAAGGATTCAAGCCAGTCAAACAAGCTCTTCGGCGCTTCTCCGAACCCAAGAGATAGGCCATGGGAGAAGAACTAGCCAAACTATTGGAGGACGGATTCATTAGAGATATAAAACATCCGGACTGGCTAGCAAACCTGGTAATGGTACCAAAGAAGGACAAATCCTGGCGCCTGTGTGTCGATTTCAAGGACCTTAACAAGGCTTGCCCAAAGGATCCCTTCCCCCTTCCCCGCATCGATCAAATTATCGATGCTACCGCAGGACACGATTCATTGTGCTTCCTCGACGCATACTCCGGCTACCACCAAATTAAGATGGCAGAGCCAGACCAAGCCGCAACAGCATTCATCACTCCATACGGCCCATTCTGCTTCAACACAATGCCCTTCGGGCTCAAAAACGCCGGCGCAACATATCAGCGCATGATTCAGACATGTCTGGCAAATCAGATCGGCAAAACAGTGGAGGCATACGTAGATGATGTGGTCGTCAAATCCAAGCATGTTGAAACTCTAGTAGACGACTTGAAGCTCACATTCGACAATCTCCGAGCATATGACATTAAGCTCAACCCGGAAAAATGCGTTTTCGGCGTACCAGCCGGAAAGCTCTTGGGTTTCATCGTATCCGGTAGAGGAATTGAAGCAAACCCAGCCAAGATCCGAGCTCTGTCACAATTGGATATCCCAAAAGACCTCAAACAAATACAAAAATTGACTGGATGCGTGGCGGCTCTAAGCCGCTTCATCTCCCGCTTAGGAGAAAAGGCATTACCCCTTTATCGCCTCCTGCGGCGCACCGAACACTTCGAGTGGACGGATGCCGCCACGGCCGGACTCGAAGAAATCAAAGCCATATTGGCAACAAATCCGGTCCTGGCCGCGCCCAACACGGGCGAACCAATGCTATTATACATCGCGGCAACCCATCAAGTTGTAAGCGCGCTGCTCGTTGTCGAACGAGAAACGGACGGACATAAGTTCCCTCTTCAAAAACCAGTTTACTACGTGTCCACTGTCCTAACTCCATGCAAGTCACGGTACCCGCATTATCAAAAGATAGCATACGCGGTGTTCATGGCATCCCGGAAGCTGCGACACTATTTCCAAGAGTGTTTGATAACAGTAGCCTCCGAAGTACCTCTTAATGACATTATAAACAACCGCGACGCAACAGGCCGGATTGCCAAACGGGCCATCGAGCTCCTCCCAATCGACATAACTTACAAGCCACGGCGAGCTATTAAGTCACAGGTTTTGGCCGACTTCATCGCCGAATGGACCGAAGCCGAACTCCCTAAAGAGTACGGCGCATATTCCAACTGGATCATGCACTTCGACGGCTCCAAAATGTTGGCTGGCCTGGGGGCTGGCGTCGTTCTGACGTCCCCAACCGGAGATACAGTCCAATACGTACTTCAGATAATGTACACGGACTCCAACAACACAGCTGAATACGAGGCCCTTCTACATGGTCTCCGGATGGCAGTCTCCATGGGCATTCAGCGCCTAGAGGTCCGCGGGGATTCAAACCTCGCGATATCCCAAATAAATGGAGACTTTGATGCCAAGGATCCGAAAATGGCAGCTTATCGCAACGCCGTCCTAAAAATGTCAGCTCGGTTTGAGGGGCTCGAATTTCACCATATAGCCCGGGAGAACAACCAGGCAGCAGACGTGTTGGCACGCATTGGCGCAAAGCGCGATGCCGTCCCTCCCAACATCTTCCTAGAGAGGCTTTTCAAGCCATCCGTACTATGGGAGGGAGAGTCCGGAAATAACAGCCCGGACCCAACCACACTACCCCTCACCGAACATTCTGACATCGTTGGTGGCCCCGCCAACGAAATAACACCATCAGCCCACACAATAATGGCAGTCATTGCCCCGTGGACAGAACCATTCCTAGCCTACCTAACTAGGCAGGAACTTCCCGAGGACCAAAACGAGGCCCGCTGCATAGTGCGGCGATCTAAAGCCTATAAGGTCCATGAGGGAGAGCTTTATAAGAAAAGCACAACCGGAGTCCTTCAAAGGTGTATCTCCGAAGAGGAAGGGCGAAATCTTCTGGCTGAAATTCATGCCGGACTCGGCGGGCACCACGCCGCAGCCCGGGCCCTTGTAGGCAAGGCCTTCCGTACAGGATTTTATTGGCCGACGGCCCGGGCAGATGCTCAGGACTTGGTCCAACGATGCGTAGGATGCCAGCTCTTTGCTAATCAAAGCCACATGCCACCTACCGCCGTCAAAACTATACCCATCACTTGGCCGTTCGCGGTCTGGGGGCTTGATATGGTTGGACCCCTTAAAGGACGAACCCACAAGCAAAAATACCTACTGGTCATGGCGGATAAATTCACCAAATGGATAGAGGCAAAGCCTGTTAAGACGGCCGAATCCGGACCGGTGATAGACTTCATATCAGGGGTAGTACACCGTTACGGCGTCCCCCATAGCATCATCACTGATAATGGCACGAACTTCACAGCCGACAAGGTCAAACTCTGGTGCAAAAACATGGGCATCAAGCTCGACTACGCTTCAGTCTATCACCCTCAAACTAACGGTCAAGTCGAGCGAGCAAACGGTCTAATCATGAGCGGCATTAAACCCAGACTAGTGCGGTCCCTCAAGGAATCTAATACGCACTGGGTAGAGGAGCTCGACTCCGTACTATGGGGGCTGCGGACCACGCCGAATCGCACTACCGGATTCACACCATTTTTTATGGTGTACGGCGCAGAGGCAGTTTTGCCCTGCGACATAATTCATGACTCACCTCGCGTGCGCATGTACGAAGAAAGAGAAGCCGAGCTTGATCGGCAGGACAGTTTGGACGCCTTGGAGGAGGAGCGCGACGTGGCAAAAGCCCGTTCCGCATTCTATCAACAGCAGGCTCGAAGATACCAAAGCAGAGAAGTACGGGCCAAAGATTACAATGTTGGCGAATTAGTTCTACGCCTGTTGGACAAGAAAAAGGACAAACTCAAGCCCAAATGGGAGGGTCCCTTCATCATCGACCAAGTCCTGACCGGCGGCGCATACCATCTGCGGAACGCATCGGATAACCGACTGGAGCCGAACCCATGGAATGCAGCCCGTCTCCGAAGATTTTACGCCTAGCGCCGGACTCGGGGTTCGTCTCCTTCCTCTGTCTATATTTTATACTTTAACTGTCTTTTATTTCTCTCCTTCTCCCTCCTTTTTCTGAAGCCATTGAAGGCTCGTTTGCGCATTGTTCACACACACTTGACGCGTTGTCCGCGCTCAATATACCCGGGGGCTTCTTTAATAGAAGCTTATTTCTACGGGCTTTATGCCCAACACATGTGTCACACTTCCACATGTACCTTTTATTCAGCATTATATGCATCGTTATGACTTAAGTTTTGGCCAAGCTGGGTTGCCTGGCTCCTGTGCTTACCCCTACGTTCCCGATTGTTCGGCTAGGTGGTAAAGGGAGCACCTCTGCGATTGTTACCGCCGGGTCAGCCGGACGCGTACCTCAGACTGGGTGAAGCCAAAAGCTAGTGTTCTTAAGGGAATATTCGGTTGGTGAACTAAAAGACGATTTCTTACTTATTCATTTATCTGCCCCCAGATGTTTTTCTGCTTTTTTCGCAGTCCGGACATGCACTTTAGGGCATGCCTCCCAGGGAAAGGAACCCCTAACGGAACTATTCTCCCTGGAAGATGTTTCTTACTAACCATGTAATATAACATAACTAGTTGGGCACTTGTCTGATAGAGCACCAATGACCCCTACGCCTGGTCTCCACGCATGCCCCGGTTCTTACATAACCGCGAGGGTATTCGGACACACTCCGGACGATAGGGTCCCGAGGTTGAAGCGAAAGGGTCCGCTACGACAAACGATCTACAATCCGGCTAGAAGGCATTTTACATGTCATTTTTAATTACATAGTCAAATTGACTGATTGTATTCCTCTTCAATACCATCTAATAGGCTGTCTAGTTTACAGTCCCGCTGGGAATACTTTGCGGCCAACTCTACTTGGCCGTACACTAAGCTCACAGGGATCTCCTTCCCATCGGGCCCCACAGGTCCGACCTCGGCCATGTGGTTTGGGTCAGCCTTCGTGTACCGCGTCTTCACCATGGCCCAGGCCTCCCTGGCGCCTTGACGGCAGGCCGATATCTTCCATAGCCGGAAGCGCCGCCGTGCTCCCTGAAGCCTCTCTGCAATCTCTCCAAGGCCTTCGGGTAGGGAGATGGATGGCCACAAGGCCTGGGCGACGTCTCTCATCACCTGCCGAACTCGTTCGTGCAGTTGCAGCAGCTCGGGAAGTAGGTCACCCGTTGAACCGGGCATTTCCTCTGCAGGACGACCTGTGAGCATACCTACAGACATATTTCTGTTAGTCGACTTCCTCGCCGAACTCTTCTTTTCAAAAAAGCTCGCTCAAGCACTTACTATAAATGCCGCGACGAAGCCGCCGATTCTCCTTAACGGAGTCAGACAGCTGGGCTCGAACATCCTTTAGTTCCTCACCCAGCTTGGTGTTGGCATCTTGGAGATTATTTTTCTCTTGCCTCACCCTTGTAAGCACATTCTCGCCGGCCTTTAACTGGCGCAGGAGATGTTGCTTGTCCGGATCTAGTCCGGCGCCATCTGCAATATTATTGTCAGACTTATACACACGCCGCACTTCACAAACTACTTATCTTTAGAAGTATATATTACCGGAGGGGGTCTCTGTGGCTCCCCCTGGGGCGGCTAGTGCGGCCTCAAGCTGGGCCTTGCACTCTTCAAGCTCCTGAGACAGTCGGGTATTCTTTTCCGTAAGATCCTGCATAACAAATGATCCTTAAATCAGTTCTCCTAACTAATTTTAAGTCTCGGGGGCTACTGGCATATATAACTGTCAAATTTCCTCACCCGTATGTCCTTTACATACTGCTCCGTGGCTCTGGCTAGACCATCTTGAGCGGCACAAAGGTGCGCGTCTCCCGAATTGAAGGCGTTCAATGCTTCCTGGAAGAAACATGCGTCACGAAGAACTGTCCGGCGACGCCTGTGATTCATGGCACTCTCCACCTCGGAGTTGGTGGCGGACAATTTGTCGGCATCCTCTGTCGGAGGAGCATCCGACGCACACCTCGTGTTTACCTCCGTTTCCGGACCCGGCGTTGGAGCCTGGCTGGCGGAGGCTCGATTGGCCATCTCTCCGGACACAGTCCGGCGATCGCTCTTTTTCCTGAAAAGAGCACCAGCGTTAATATACCTTCCCGGAATCAATCCTGGGAATATGGTGACACGCATTACCGTTGCGGTGGCGTTTCAGTTCGGACCGCACTTCTTTTCAGCCTGCTTGGCCGTGCTGCCTCTTGTTGGCTTGCCACCGCGGGCTCGGCCTCCCGCCTCGAAGGCACCCCCTGTGAAACACCATTGATATACGGTGATAAAAAATAAGCACGGATGGGTAATTAGCTTCGGTCTCAGTTACCTGTGAGGCTGGGAGTATTCCGGGGTAGTCGGCCGTAATGGCGACCAAGGCATTATCGATGCTTAGTGCGTGAAATACCCCATCAATCAGCTCCACCGATATGTCCGGATCCTCTTGGGAGGCCGGATCGAGGAACCGTTCCGGATCCTCGGGTTGCGGAGGCGGGTTGTTTATATCTTTTACAGCCTGACGCAGTTCCTGTGTCGAACTCACAAAATGAGATATATAACTATGGGAGTACGGATCAGATGTGCGGAAAAGGGGATGTTCGCTTACCCAGCTTCGAGGATTGTTCATAGAAAATCCGTTCAATGGGCTGACGCGGAGAAAATCCTCCTCTTCCCCCTTGTACAGCGCAGACAAGATCTTCACCAGTTCGGCGACTGATCCCGGCCCCTTACGGCCATGACGGGTAGCATCGTCCTCCTCGTTGAAATCCCACATGGGGTGGCCCCTATACTGGAGCAGCTGCACCCCCCGCATAATGCATGTGGCCATAACGCTGATCATGGTCAGTCCGGAATGAGCCAACAACCTTATTCGGTTCATCAGGTAAAGGACGTCCTTGTCGTTGTTCCTCTGGGGGCTCCGTGGACGCCAACTCAGGCGTTTCTTCAAGGGAGCATTACTGAACTCCGAGAGGCCGGTCCGAACGGGATCCGGTAGCGGGGCGTCTTCTATATAAAACCATTCCAAAGGCCAGTCTTCGGACGCCTTCTTCGGGGTTTTGGATAGATATCCGGTCCCCGCGATGCGCCATAGCTCGGCTCCGCCCACTTGATATATTGACCCCTCACGAGAACGGGGTACGAGGCAGAATAATCTCTTCCGTAGCGCAAAATGAGCCTCGACGCCCAAAAACAGTTCGCAGAGGGCTACAAAGCCCGTGATGTGAAGAATGGAGGCAGGCGTAAGGTGATGCAGCTGGAGGCCATAGAACTCCAGGAGCCCCCGTAGAAACGGATGTATTGGGAATCCGAGTCCTCTTATCAGATAAGAGACGAAGCATACCCGCTCTCCTTTGGAAGGATCGGGGATGCTCTCCGCTTGTTTTCCACCCTTGTAGGTGGCGAGTCCGGCTCGAACCGGAACCATGAAGGCCGGGGGAAGAAATCCCTTGGTTTGGAGCGTCACTAGCTTGCTATGCGGGACTGAGCATCTCTCCCAATCCCCAGGCTTGGGGCTGGGAGCGCGAGAGGAGGATCCGCGTCGACTGTCCATGGTAGAATGGATTTTTTGTCAGAGACGCTCTGGTGAAAGCTTGCGAAGGGGAGAGGGTGTGATTCGGATCTAGATCCTCGTCTCTTTTTATAGGCAACTCATTTGCGCAGCTAGGGGGGAAAGTGTAAAAATACCCTGGCTTTTCGCATTCGTTCGACATGTGGAAGATGGCCATTATTGGGCATGGAAGCCAAGGAGCGCAGCATTTATCAGAAGCCGGACACTATTCGACAAGTATATGGAATTTGGAGAAGAACCTGCCTCGCAATGCCGAAGACAATCTATGCGCCGGACTCGTCGTCATTGAAGCCTGGTTCGGGGGCTACTGAGGGAGTCCTGGATTAGGGGGTGTCCGGATAGCCGAACTATCACCGTTGGCCGGAGTCCTAGACTATGAAGATACAAGATTGAAGACTTCGTCCCGTGTCCGGATGGGACTTTCCTTGGCGTGGAAGGCAAGCTTGGCGATACAGATATTTAGATCTCCTACCATTGTAACCGACTCTGTGTAACCCTAACCCTCTCCGGTGTCTATATAAACCAGAGGGTTTTAGTCCATAGGACGAACAACAATCATACCATAGGCTAGCTTCTAGGGTTTAGCCTCTCTGCTCTCGTGGTAGATCTACTCTTGTACTACCCATATCATCAATATTAATCAAGCAGGAGTAGGGTTTTACCTCCATCGAGAGGGCCCGAACCTGGGTAAAAACAATGTGTCCCTTGTCTCCTGTTACCATCCGCCTAGACGCACAGTTCGGGAAACCCTACCCGAGATCCGCCGGTTTTGACACCGACACCAGGGATAGCAACGGCAAGCCACGATGCAACAGACACAAGCGTCACAACAATGGCGATAACGCCAAAGACACGACAGTCAATGCCAGATTCAGTGGCTCTAAGTCCGGTCAGCGGAAAAAGCCATTCAAAAGAAACAATCCGGGCCCGTCTAGTCTGTACCGCATACTCGATCGCTCGTGTCAAATTCACGGCACCCCGATAAACTAGCTAACCACACCAACAGAGAATGTTGGGTGTTCAAACAGTTCGGCAAGGTAAATGCTGAAAACAAGGAAAAGGGGCCGCATAGCGATGACGGCGAGGAGCCCTGGCCGCCGAACACAGGAGGGCAGAAGAAATTCCCTCCCCAGGTGAAAACGGTGAACATGATATACGCAACCCATATCCCTAAGCGGGAACGGAAGCGTGCACTAAGCGACGTCTATGGGATGGAGCCAGTCGCCCCAAAATTCAACCCATGGTCTTCTTGCCCGATCACCTTCGATCGCAGGGACCATCCTACAAGTATCCTTCATGGCGGTTCAGCCGCATTGGTCCTCCACCCCATCATTGACGGATTCCATCCACACGAGTCCTTTTGGACTGTGGCAGCACCTGAACCTGCTTTATCAGGATACAGTGCACAAAATGGGCATCGATCCCTCAAGGATCAAACCCACCAAAACCACCTTTAAAGGTGTAATACCAGGCGTAGAGGCCTGTTGTACGGGCTCAATCACACTAGAATTAGTCTTCGGATCCCCGGACAACTTCCGAAGCGAGGAGTTAATCTTCAATATCGTCCCCTTCGGTAGTGGTTATTGAGGGAGTCCTGGATTAGGGGGTTTTCGGATGGCCGGACTATGACCTTTGGCCAGACTCCCGGACTATGAAGATACAAGATTGAAGACGTCGTCCCGTGTCCGGATGGGACTTTCCTTGGCGTGGAGGCAAGCTTGGCGATACGATATGAAGATCTCCTCCCATTGTAACCGACTCTGTGTAACCCTAGCCCTCTCCGGTGTCTATATAAACTGAAGAGTTTCAGTCCGTAGGACGAACAACAATCATACCATAGGCTAGCTTCTAGGGTTTAGCCTCTCCGATCTCGTGGTAGATCAACTCTTGTACTACCCATACCATCAATATTAATCAAGCAAGAGTAGGGTTTTACCTCCACCGAGAGGGCCCGAACCTGGGTAAAAACATCGTGTCCCTTGTCTCCTGTTACCATCCGCCTAGACACACAGTTCGGGCCCCCTACCCGAGATCCGCCGGTTTTGACACCGACATTGGTGCTTTCATTTAGAGTTCCTCTATGTCGTCACCTTTAGGCCCGATGGCTTCTTCGATCATCAACCACGACGCGGTCCAGGGTGAGACTTTTCTCCCTGGACAGATCTTCGTATTCGGCGGCTTCGCACTGCGGGCCAACTCGCTTGGCCATCTGGAGCAGATCAAAAGCTACGCCCCTGGCCATCAGGTCAGGTTTGGAAGCTTAAACTACACGGCCGACATCCGCGGGGACTTGATCTTCGACGGATTTGAGCCACGGCCGAGCGCGCTGCACTGTCATGATGGGCATGACCTAGCTCTGCCGCCGGACCGCGTGCAGAGTGCCGCTCAGGTGTCCGCTCCGACCACTAGCTCGGAGCCGATTGTGCTAGTCGGGGACGGACGGTTGGACGCCGCCTCGGGAGCCGCAATCTCTACGGCGATAGAGCCGAACACCGGTTTAATCCTTTGCGAGGCCAGTGACTCCGAGGTGCCGGACTCCTGTCCGGACTCCAAACCTTACGCACCCCTTCCGATCGAACCCAATTGGGCTCCTATCATGGAGTTCACGGCCGCAGACGTCTTCCAGCACTTGCCTTTCGGCGATATCCTGAATTCACTAAAGTCTCTCTCTTTGTCAGGAGAGCCCTGGCTGGACTATGGTCAGCAGAGTTGGGATGCGGACGACGAAGAAATTTGAAACCCACCCACCACCCACTTTGTAGCCACTGTCGACGATCTAACCGACATGCTCGACTTCGACTCCGAAGACATCGACAGTATGGACGCCGATGAAGGAGACGACCAAGAACCAGCACCTATAGAGCACTAGAAGGCCACCTCGTCATATGTCATATACATGATGGACACCCCCAAAGCAGGGGATGGCGATGAAAAAACGGAGGACGACCCCTCCAAGAAGCAACCCAAGCGCCGACATCAGCGGCGCCGCTCTAAATACCGCCAAAGCAAAAAACAGCGAGTCCGGCACCGGAGACGTCAACACCCCGGACAGTGGCGAAGACAACCCCCTCCAGCAGAATTCAGCGCAGGAGGACGAAGGAGCCAGCCCTCATGAGAGAGCGGCAGACAGGGAGGTCGAGGACGACAATTATATGCCTCCCTCCGAAGACGAGGCAAGCCTCGACGATGACGAATTCGTCGTGCCAGAGGATCCCGTCGAACAAGAGCGTTTCAAGCACAGGCTTATGGCCACGGTGAGTAGCCTCAAGAAAAAACAGTAGGAGCTTAGAGCTGACCAAGATTTGCTAGCCGACAGATGGACTGAAGTCCTGGCGGCCGAAGAGTATAAACTCGAGCGCCCCTCCAAGAGTTACCCAAAGCGCAGGCTGCTACCCCAACTAGAGGAGGAAGCAACTAAACCTACATCAGCAGCGTACGATGCGCCCGATCGGCCACCCCATGGCCGTGACAGAGAGGCCTTTCGGCCCTCAACCCAAGCCGCACCCCGGCGCCGCTCCAAGAACACCAGAGCACGGGGAAACGCAACAGACCTGCGAGACATATTGGAGGATAAGGCAAGGCAAACAAGATCGATCTACGGATCGCGTGGGCGCCCTACGTCACGTGACGATAACCATCACTCCGGATATAATAAATACGGCCAGGCCGAATACAACAGACAAAGCTCATCCGAGCTACATCGCGATATAGCCCAGTACATGGGCGTCGCACACCCACTATGCTTCACAAATGAAGTAATGGATCATCAAATCCCAGAGGGTTTTAAACCCGTAAACATCGAATCATACGATGGCACAACAGATCCCGCGGTATGGATCGAGGATTATCTCCTTCATATCCACATGGCCCATGGTGATGATCTACACGCCATCAAATACCTCCCGCTCAAGCTTAAAGGACCAGCTCGGCATTGGCTTAACAGCCTGCCAGCAGAGTCAGTAAGTTGCTGGGAGGACCTGGAATCCGCATTCCTCGACAACTTCCAGGGCACTTATGTGCGACCACCAGACGCCGATGACCTAAGCCACATAATCCAGCAGTCAGAGGAATCGGCCAGACAATTCTGGACACGGTTCCTAACCAAGAAAAATTAAATAGTCGATTGTCCGGATGCCGAGGCCCTTGCAGCCTTTAGGCACAACATCCGAGACGAATGGCTTGCCCGACACCTAGGACAGGAAAAGCCGAAATCTATGGCAGCCCTCACGACACTCATGACCCGCTTTTGCGCGGGAGAAGACAACTGGCTAACTCGTAGCAATAACATAACCAAGAGCCCTCGCAATTCGGATACCAAGGACAACAATGGCAGGTCACGCCACAACAAGCATAAGCGCCGCATTAACGGCGACAATATCTAGGATACGGCAGTTAATGCCGGATTCAGAGGCTCTAAACCCGGTCAGCGGAAGAAGCCATTCAAAAGAAATCCTCCGGGCCCATCCAGTTTAGACCGGATACTCGATCGCTCGTGCTAGATACACGGCACCCCCGAACAACCAGCCAACCACACCAACAGGGATTGTTGGGTGTTCAAGCAGGCAGGCAAGTTAAGTGCCGAAACCAGAGACAAGGGGCTGCGTAGCGATGACGAGGAGGAGCCCTGGCCGCCGAACAACAGAGGACAGAAGGGCTTCCCCCCGCAAGTGCGGACGGTGAACATGATATACGCAACCCACATCCCCAAAAGGGAGCGGAAGCGTGCCCTCAAGGACGTCTATGCGTTGGAGGCAGTCGCCCCAAAGTTCAACCCATGGTCCTCCTGCCCGATCACTTTTGATCGAAGGGACCACCCCACTAGCATCCATCATGGCGGATTCGCTGCACTGGTCCTAGACCCAATCATTGACGGATTTCACCTCACTAGAGTCCTCATGGACGGCGGCAGCAGCCTGAACCTGCTTTATCAGGATACAGTGTGAAAAATGGGTATAGAGCCGTCAAGGATTAAACCCACAAAGACAACCTTTAAAGGCGTCATACCAGGTGTAGAAGCCAGCTGTACAGGCTCGGTTACACTTGAAGTGGTCTTCGGATCCCCAGATAATTTCTGAAGCGAAGAGTTAATCTTCGACATAGTCCCATTCCGCAGTGGCTATCACGCCCTGCTCGGACGAACCGCATTTGCAAAATTCAATGCGGTGGCGCACTACGCATATCTCAAGTTCAAGATGCCAGGTCCTCGCGGAGTCATTACGGTAAATGGAAACACTGAACGCTCTCTCCGAACGGAGGAGCACACAGCAGCCTTGGCGGCGGAAGTACAGAGTAGCCTCTCAAGGCAACTCTCCAATCCGGGTGTTAAACGTCCGGACAACGTCAAGCGCGCCCAAAACAACCTCCAACAAAGCTGGCTAGCACGTTTTGAGCAAGCATAGCAGTGCGGCCCCAACCCCAGCCCTCGCCAGATGGTGATACCGGTACCACGCGTACATAATTATGCTTTGAAAATACCATGGGCAGAAGGGGAGGGGCACAGCTACGGCACGCCCAGAATGCGGCTCAACCGCACTTAGGGGCTCCCTATTCTGCCGTTTCCTTTTCTTTTTATATACTTTCAGGACCCAACTATTCGGAAGGCCTGTCCGGCAATACACTCGCCGAACACACGATGCAACAGCCAGGGAGAGAACAAGCCGCGTCGAATGTCCATGTGGTCTCTACAACGAGGTAAATACCCATTTTACTTAAATTCACGCAGCTTGCCCCTGGAGGGGGACATGTCAAATAATCCCATCCCTTTCTTATCGCACTATTTGTATCGTTCTGCTTTCATAGCAGCTCTTTTTTTAATAAACAATACATAGCTCTTATCTATTATTGTATTCATCTATTTTTATACAAATATGTTCAGTCATGACATTATGCAACCGTACACTTTGGTACGACCAATACACCGGGGGCTTAAGCACCCCACAATATGGTGTGAGAAGACCGAACACTCTGATGAGTGCGGCACCCCGAACTTATAACACTATATGCATCGGCTCCGAATCATGTCTTGGGTCAATAGTTGGGTTTGCCCGGCTCCCATGTTTTGGTACCTTACGTTCCGCAATGTTGGTTAAGGTAGCGCTCGGAGAACTACTGCGATTGTGCCCCAGTTGAGCTGGGTTAACACCTCAGTAGAGAAAGCTAAAACTGACCGTCATGATAGTGCGAGAGACCGGTCGCTGTTCGCGAGGTTTTTCTAGTCCCTAAAGACTTATGCCGCTTAGAGCGAGGAGCCGGATTTATCTGGCCTAGGCGTGGATAGCGCCCCGAACTCGGTCTTCTGAATACTAGGGGCTTCACCAAAATTTAAAATTATAGAATTCTATGGCTAAGTGAGAGTGATAAAGCATTATAAGTCCGATGGCCTTGTTCGTTGTGCTGAGCACCTCCCTAGATGGACCCAAGAATGGGAACAAGAGCGCTCAAGTTTATCCCGAACACCCCAGCACTCGTGGCACGGGGGTAGAAGCCGACGACTTGCATCTCTCAGATTTAATAAACGACCACACAAAAGGTAATATTTTAAATTAACAAGCGTTGCTTAGCGCATATGAACAAAGTTTTCAGCGTACAGGATAACAAATGCGAGTCTACTCAAAAATTACATCTTTGGAGCATTCACTCGCTATAAGGCAGGCACCCTTCAGGACGCCCTTATAATACATCTCCGGCGTGTGATACTCCTTGCCCGGTGGTGGCGCGTCCGTCAATAGCTTCTCAGCGTCCAGCTTGCCCCAGTGCACTTTAGCACGGGCGAGGGCCCGACGGGCACCTTCAATACAGACGGAGCGCTTGATGACTTCAATCCATGGACAAGCGTCCACCAGCCGCCGCACCAGACCAAAGTAACTCCCAGGCATGGCTTCTCTAGGACACAGCCGAACTATGAGGCCCTTCATGGCCTGTTCGGCCACCTTGTGGAGCTCGACCAGCTGCTTCAGCTGGTCGCTCAGGGCCACCGGCTGTTCGGCCTCAGCATATTGAGACCAGAACACCTTTTCCATCGAGCTCCCCTCCTCGGCTCAGTAGAATGCGGCAGCATCAGACACACTATGGGGCAGATCGGCGAACGCTCCTGGAGAGCTCCGGATTCGGGTAAGTAATAGATAATTCACTTTTACATGCTTGCTTTGCATAAAGAATGCCTTACCCGCCGCTATTTTCTTTATCGCCTCGATCTCCTGGAGGGCCTTCTGGGCTTCGGCCTTAGCGGTTTTGGCACTCTCAAGAGCCAAGGCGAGCTCGGACTCTCGAGTCTTCGAGTCACGCTCCAAACTCTCGTGTTTTTCCACGAGAGCCTGGAGCTCTTGCCGCACCTCCGCCACCTGCGCCTCTTGCTTCTCTCGCTCGGTACGCTCCAAGGCCGCACTTTCTCGGCCTTGGACACCTCCTCCTTCAGGGTCGCCACCTCGGTCGTGGCCCCTACAACATTAACGTTGGTCCTGTCATTATTTGCAACCAGGTATTTCTATATACATTTACATACGGTATTACATACCATCCTTGTCCTCGAGCTGCTTCTTGGCATGGCCGAGCTCGTTCTCGGACCACTCGAGGCTCTCCTTCAATGCATTGACCTCCGCAGTGAGTGCGGCAGAGGTCAGCAGCGCATCCTGCATTCCCATATTGACATATTTATGTTAGACTCCTGCGTATATCTTTTTAGATCCTCAGCTCGGCTTTTCTTTGCGAACACCAAACTGAGCATCAGGGGCTACTGTCTATGCGGTGACATTGTTATATGTTTTGAATACGTACCTCAAAGCCTGTTAACAGGCTTGTACAGGCTTCTGTCAGCCCGCTCTTGGCGGACTGAACCTTCTGAATCACCGCACTCATAACAGCGCGGTGTTCCTCGTCAATGGAGGCACCGTTAAGCACCTCCAGCAAATTGTCCGGCGCCTCCGGTTGGACGGAGGTCACCGGCGTCGTAGGCTTGCCCTTCTTACGAAGGCACCGCCTGTCGGACTCTGGAACTGTTGATGGTTCTGGAGCAGTGTCCGGCCCAGGGCCGGACTTAGATCCCTCTGGGGCTTTACCCCCTTTGGGCCTGGAGTCCGGGAGGTCGCCTTGTGGCGCCTCAGGGACCACCTCCTCCTGGTTCAGTCCCTTTTGGGACTCCACCTCAGCGTCGTCCGCAGGGAGCGGGGAGGAAGCCGTCGGAAGTGAAGAACTATTCACATCCGACATATCCAGGGAGCCGCTCGACGAATCGCCGAGCCGAGCCTTGGGCGGACTGCATGATTGAATTCGGCGACAAAAAATACCGAATAATAGAGGAGCGCCATAAGTTATTCGGGTATCCGGACACTTACGATTTTGCCAGGGGCTTGACCCTGGATGGCCATTCCTCCCCGCCGTCTTCGGCATCGGAGGCGTAGTCCGGTAGAAGGGTATTCCCCCTCTTGGACCCTTCGGCCTCCCCAGTTGGGGCGGCCTTCCTTTTCTTTCCTCCCCCGCTGGAGGGGGAGAGGCTTCTTATTCTTCCTCCTCCTCGTCCTCAGAGGTGGAGGGTGCGTCGGGGTTGTCAGGTGATGAATCCGACACCACCAGGCGCCGGGAGCTCTTTCGAGTCCCCATGGCTTTCTTCTTGGCCTTCTTCTCCGGCACCACGTGGGGTGCCGGAACCAGCAGCCCCGTCAATCGGGCGTCCGCTGGGTCTTCTGGCAAGGGAGCTGGACAGCTAACCTGCCCGGACTTCTTTAGCCAGTCCTGTCAAAGGTAAGGGAGTTTAGATCCCGCATAGAGTCAGACTATGAAAGACAAGAGTCCCGTAAAGGGTAGAATAGCTTACCTTGTTGACCTGACGCCGCGAGCTGAATCCGCGATATTCGGTAGCGGATGCGGGGGCCTCGGCGCCTTTAAACAGCACCTTCCAGGCATCTTCGTACGTAGTGTCGAAAAGCCTACTCAAGGTTTGGTGCTGTGCCGGATCAAACTCCCACAATTTGAAGGCCCGTTGTTGGCATGGGAGGATCCGGCGGATAAGCATGACCTGGACTACGTTGACGAGCTTGAGATTCTTGTCCACCAGCTTTTGCACGCAGGTTTGAAGTCCGGTCAGCTCTTCCGAATCTCCCCACGCTAGGCCCGTCTCTTTCCAGGAAGTGAGCCATGTGGGGAAGCCGGATCTGAATTTGGGGGCCGCCGCCCATTTGGGGTCGCGCGGCTCGGTGATATAGAACCACCCCGATTGCCACCCTTTTATTGTCTCCACAAAGGAGCCCTCGAGCCATAGGACATTGGCCATCCGGCCCACCATGGCACCTCCGCACTCCGCTTGGCGGCCGCCCACTACCTTCGGCTTGACATTAAAGGTCTTCAGCCATAAGCCGAAGTGGGGCCGGATGCAGAGGAAGGCCTCGCACACGATGATGAACGCCGAGATGTTGAGGATGAAGTTCGGGGCCAGATCGTGGAAGTCCAGGCCATAGTAGAACATGAGCCCCCGGACGAACGGGTGAAGAGGAAAGCCCAGTCTGCGGAGGAAATGGGGGAGAAATACAACCCTCTCACGGGGCCTAGGGGTGGGGATGAGTTGCCCCTCATCTGGAAGCCGGTGCGCGATGTCGTCACACAAGTATCCGGCCTTCCTCAACTTTTTGATTTGCCCCTCCTGGACGGAGGAGGTCATCCATCTACCTCCCGCTCCGGACATGATTGGAGAAGGTTGAGGTGGGAAGTGCGGACTTGGGCGTTGGAGCTCGAGTGCGCAGGGAGGGATAAGCAAAGGAGGAAGAAGGCGTAAATGGAAAGGGTAGATCCTTATCCCCTTATATGGGTGGCCGAAACTACAAGCCCCCACCAGCCTAATAAAACTCGCTTATCTCCCAAGCGCCGTGGTTAATGATGCGGTTGGGTTACCCACGCCCGTATTGATGAGAATCCCGGAATAAGGGGACACGATCTCTGCTTTGACAAGACGTGCCAAGGAAACTACCTCGCTAAACGCGCTGAGGTGGAACAGTAAAATGATTCGAGTAAAGACTTGGCCGTGGCGTGATGTCACGCTGCGGAATGCGTCAGCAGATTAGATTGGTGCAGATATTATTCTCTCTACGGTGTTATGTGGAACTTATTTTGCAGAGCCGGACACTATCCTTGTGTTCAACATCTTCTATGAAGTATTCGGAGGAGGAACCCGCCTTGCAATGCCGAAGACAATTTGCGTGCCGGACTCGTCGTCATTGAAGCCTGGTTCAGGGGCAACTGAGGGAGTCCTGGATTAGGGGGTGTCCGGATGGCCGGACTATGACCTTTGGCCGGACTCCCGGACTACGAAGATACAAGATTGAAGACGTCGTCCCATGTCCGGATCGGACTTTCCTTGGCGTAGAAGGCAAGCTTGGCGATATGATATGAAGATCTCCTCCCATTGTAACCGACTCCGTGTAACCCTAGCCCTCTCCGATGTCTATATAAACCGGAGAGTTTTAGTCCGTAGGACGAACAACAATCATACCATAGGCTAGCTTCTAGGGTTTAGCCTCTTCGATCTCGTGGTAGATCAACTCTTGTACTACCCATACCATCAATATTAATCAAGAAGGAGTAGGGTTTTACCTCCACCGAGAGGACCCGAACCTGGGTAAAAACATCGTGTCCCTTGTCTCCTGTTACCATCCGCCTAGACGCACAGTTCGGGACCCCCTACCCGAGATCCACTAGTTTTGACACCGACAGTTATCATGCCCTACTAGGACAAACCGCATTTGCTCGATTCAATGTGGTACTGCACTACGCATACCTCAAGCTCAAGATGCCAGGACCTCGCAGGGTTATAACAGTCAATGGAAACATAGAACACTCACTCCGTATGGAGGAGCACACTGCAGCCCTCGCAACAGAAGTACAAAGCAGCCTTCTTAGGCAGACCGCCAATTCGATGATAAAGCCCCCGGACACCATCAAGCGAGTCTAGAGTACCCTGCAACAAGATCGTCTGACACTTCTAGAGCTCGACTAGCAATTCGGCCTCCATCCTAGTCCCAGTCAAGCGGCGAAATTTGTGCCGCGCGTACATAATTACGCACTCAACATACCATGGGCATAGGCGGAGGCACGGCTTCGACGCGGTCCACAATGCGGCTCAACCGCCCAGGACCGGTATTCCTTCATCATTTTCTTTCTTTCAGGACCCTACTTTTTGGAAGCCCTTTCAGATAGCCGGATTATCGGACTCATCACGGGAAGGAAAACCCAAGGAGGCAAGAAGCTTTGACGTATAAGGGAATACCCAGGTGGTCTCTGATAACGATTGTTATACCTGTTTTACATACCCACGCACAGCTTACCCTTGGCTAGGACATGTCAAATAGTCCTATTTTGCTTATCGCACTACTTACATACGCTTTGACGTATTATTTAAATAACAATGGAAAAATATACAACATCAGCTTATTATTACATTTTCTTTATGTTTTTCCTTGGCTGCTTATTTACTACAAATTGCACCCGTACACTTTGGTACGTTCAGTTCACCAGGCGCTTCAGTGTACCCCATAACACGGCAAGGGAAGTCTGAACACTTTCGATAGTGCGGCACCCCGAACTTATAGCATTATATGCATCATCTCCGAATCATGTCTTGGGTCAATAGTTGGGTTTGCCCAGCTCCCATGTTTTGGAGACTTATGTTCCGCTATATTGGCTAAGGTAGCACAGGGAGAACTACTGCGATTCTGTCCCAGTTCTTCTGGACGAGCACCTCAGTAGAGAAAGCCAAAAACTGACTGTCATGATGCAGCCAGAGCCGGTCGCCGTTTGAGAGGTCTCAAATCCTTAAAGATTTTTTCCTCTTCGGGCGAGGAATCAGCCTTGTCCGATTTAGGCGTGTATAGCGCCCCAAGTTCGGCCTTCTGAATACTAGGGGCTTCGCCAAAATTTAAAATTGTAGACTTCTATGGCTAAGTGAGAGTGATCAAGCTGTATAGTCCGATTGCCTTGTTCGTTGCGCTAAACACCTCCTTAAAGGACCAAAAATTTGGATAAAAGAGTGTTTAGATTTATCCCAAACACCCCAGTACTAGTTACATGGGGGCAGAAGCCGACGACTAGCCAACTCTCAGATTTTATAAACGGCCGCACATAAGGTAATATTTTAAATCAATAAGCGTTATATAGCGCACATGAACTCGTTTTCATATTACAGGATGACATGAGTACATTCATTCAAATATTACATCCTTAGCACATTCATCCGCCACAAGGCGGGCACCCTTCAGGACACCATCGTAATACTTTTCGGGGTGGCGATGCTCCTTGCCCTCCGCCGGCCCCTCCGTCACCAGCTTCTCGGCATCCATCTTCGCCCAGTGCACTTTCACGCGAGCGAAGGCCCTGCACGCACCTTCAATGCAGATGGACCGCTTAATGACTTCAAGCCGCGAACATGCATTTACCATCCGCTTTACAAGGCCAAAGTTGCTGTTGGGCAGGGGCTCGCCAGGCCACAGTCGGACTATGAGGTCCTTCATGGCCAGTTCGGCCGCCTTGTGGAGTTCGACCAGTTGCTTCAGCTGGTCGCTCAAGGGCATCGAATGTTCGGTCCCAGTATATTGGGACCAGAACAACTTCTCCGTCGAGCTCCCTTCTCCGGCATGGTAGAACTCCGCGGCATCCGATATGCTGTGTGGCAGATCTATGAACGCTCCTGGAGAGCTCCGAATTTGGGTAAGTAAAAGGAAAGTTTACTTCACATGCTTGCTTTGCATAATGAATGTCTTACCCACCGCTATCTTCTTGGCCGCCTGAATCTCCTGGAGGGCCTTTTGGGCTTCGGCCTTGGTGTCTTGCGTGCCCGGGAGGGCCTTTGGAAGCTCGGACTCTTGCGTCTTGGAGTCACGCTCCAAGGACTCAAATTTTTTGACGAAGTCCTGGAGCTCTTGCTGGACCTCGTTAACCCAATCCTCCTGTTTCTTGCGCTCGGTGCACTCCTTGGCCGCCTTGTTTTCGACCTCATACAGCGCCTTCTTAAGGGCCACCACTTCGGTCGTGGCCCCTATTAAAATTCATGATGCTTCTATTAGCATCAACGATTTTTCCTTTATATGACACACAGACGGGGTATCACTTACCTTTGTTCTCCTCGAGCCGCCTCTTCACGAGGCCGAGCTCTTCCTCGGCCCGCCCTAGGTCCTGCTTCAGTCCGGAGACCTTCGCAGTGCGGGCGGCAGCAGCCAGCAGCGACGCCTGCTTATTCACATAGACATAATATGATTAGACTCATGTGGATGTTATTTGATCCTCTGTTCGGCCTTTCTTTCCGAACACCAAACAGAGCATCAGGGGTTACTATCTATACTGTGATATTTTCTCATAATTTAATTACTTAAGTCAAAGCCCGTTAGGAGGCTGGCGCAGGCTTCGGTCAATCCGCTTTTGGCGGACCGAACCTTCGCAATCACCGTACTCATAAGAGTATTGTGTTCTTCATCAATGGAAGCACCCTTAAGCACTTCCAGCAAGTTGTCCGATGCCTCTGGATAGACAGAGGTCATCGGCACAGACGGCTCGCCCCCCTTAGCGAGCCACTGCATGCCTGAATCCGGAACCACTTGAGGTTCCGGTGAAGTATTGAGTTGGGGGCCAAACTTGCAGCGCCCCCCTCATCAGAATCCATCGGGGTCTTCCCCCCCACGTGCCCGGTGTAGGGGATTTCGCCTTGGGGCACCTCCAGAACTGTTTCCCTGATGACCCAGAAGTGTAGGGGATCTATCGTAGTCCTTTTGATAAGTAAGAGTGTCGAACCCAACGAGGAGCAGAAGGAAATGATAAGTGGTTTTCAGTATGGTTTTCTCTGCAAGCACTGAAATGGTAGGTAATAGATAGTTTTGTGATAAGATAAATTGTAACGAGTAACAAGCATTGAAAGTAAATAAAGTGCAGCAAGGTGGCCCAATCCTTTATGTAGCAAAGGATAAGCTTGGAAAAATTCTAATAATGAGAAAAGAGCTCCCGAGGACACATGGGAATTATCGTCAAGCTAGTTTTCATCACGCTCATATGATTCGCGTTCGGTACTTTGATAATTTGATATGTGGGTGGACCGGTGCTGAGGTACTGCTCTTACTTGGACAAGCATCCCACTTAACCCCTATTGCAAGCATCTGCAACTACAAAAGAAGTATTGAGGTAAACCTAACCACAACATTAAACATATGGGTCCAAATCAGCCCCTAACGAAGCAACACATAAACTAGGGTTTAAGCTTCTGTCACTCTAGCAACCCATCATCTCTTATTACTTCCCAATGCCTTCCTCTAGGCCCGAATAATGGTGAAGCGTCATGTAGTCGACGTTCACATAACACCACTAGAGGAAAAGACAACATACATCTCATCAAAATATCGAACGAATACCAAATTCACATGACTACTAATAGTAGGACTTCACCCATGTCCTCAGGAACAAACGTAACTACTCACAAAGCATATTCATGTTCATAATCAGAGGAGTAATAATATGCATTAAGGATGTGAACATATGATCTTCCACCAAGTAAACCAATTAGCATCAACTACAAGGAGTAATCAACACTACTAGCAACCCACAGGTACCAATTTGTGGTTTGGATACAAGAGATGAACTAGGGTTTTGAGAGGAGATGGTGCTGGTGAAGATGTTGATGGAGATTGACCCCCTCCCGATGAGAGGATCGTTGGTGATGACGATGGTGATGATTTCCCCCTCCCGGAGGGAAGTTTCCCTGGCAGGACAGCTCCGCCGGAGCACTAGATTGATTCCGCCAAGGTTCCGCCTCGTGGCGGCGGAGTTTCGTCCCGTAAGCGTGCCCACAAATTTTTCCAGGGTAAAAGCCCTCATATAGAAGAAGATGGACACCGGGGGGCCACCAGGGGGCCCAGGAGACAGGGGGCGCGCCCAGTAGGGGTGGGCCCCCTGATGTATTTCTTTCGCTCAATAATTCTTATTAATTCGAAAAACATGTTTCGTGGAGTTTCAGGACTTTTGGAGCAGTGCAGAATAAGTTTCCAATGTTTGCTCCTTTTCCGGCCAGAATTCCAGCTGCCGTCATTCCCCCTCTTCATGGTAAGCTTGTAAATAAGAGAGAATAGCCATAAGTATTGAGATGTAATCTCTACTATTATTAAACAAGCAAACATATTCATCCCTATGTGCACACAGCCTAAACTACACAAAACAACACGGAGAAATTAGAGCCTTCCGATTAGATCACTTAATTAGATCTAATAGCCAATATTACATCTACACACGTTCAAAGTGCATTTAGCAGTTTTTCCGCGCGGACAAAAACTCTGCCATCCCGCAGGTACGTCCGTGTCCTTCGTCAAAGCCTGTCCCGCTCCCACTTCGTGTTTTCCCTCCGTGCATCACGCTCGATCCACAATCCTCTCCGCATATAGCGCCGCCGCCGCGGCATCTCATATCTCACCAGTAGCGCCCTTGGCCGATTCCAATAGCACCTCCACGGCCCCCCAACTCCAATGCCGACACTCGCCTTCCACGGGATGAACGCCGCCTGTCCCCAACGCTTGCCCCCCATTGGATCGCCGCCACTGCCCCACGGACGCGGTCGTCGTTGCCGTCCGCCGCTCCTCCACTCGGTTGCCGCTCAAGGATGCGGTCACTGCCGGCATCACTGCCGGCATCTCCTGGAGGGTGGGTCGTCGCCGCCCACCGCTTGGCTGCTGCCCCATGGACGTGCTCGCCCACACCCCTACATTCGCTGGCCTTTCCTGGAGCGCGGGTCGTCGTTGCCGCCCGCCGTCGCCGTCGCCACACGCAGTGCATTGAGGCCCTGGCCATCAAGAGACATCTTTCCCCGTGAGGTATGCTTCTCTGAATTTCCAGAACACACTTCTCATATCTGTTCTCTGAATACATGCTTCTCATGTCTGTTCTCAGTATACAGGCTGGAGTAAGACAAGTTGCAGAGGGAGTTCAGCATGTGCCGGGATTGATTGAAGCACGATTCACTAATATGGATGAGGCCTAGGGCATCTTGCAAACTGGAAGCAAAGCCAAAGTTGTTGGTTCTACAAACGCTAATGAGCACAGCAGCCGGTCACACTGGTTGTTCACCAGATTTTCATTCACTCACACTAAGTTGCAGACCGTAAAATCCCGTCCGCATTAATTTTCCATACATTATATATTGTGTGAATGTGATAGTCAAAGGAGAAAACTTGATGCATGGAGAGCCATATCCGCTCTTGCAACTACGAGCCAGCACATACCCTTCAGGTTTCAACTTTCAAATGTTGGTTGTAATTTTCACTGCTGATTATATATAGGGATAGATCTCGCTAACTTATTTATGTCTCAAACTGGCAGGAATTCAAAGTTAACACACTTGTTGCAAGACTCACTAAGTATGCAGTTTTCTTCTCCTTGTGCCGGTATGGTTTGAAGCTATTCTTTAGTTTTGGTGATAATGTGTGTAAATCATTGCAGGTGGAGACTCCTAAACTTTGATGTTTATTCAAGTTAGCCCAAACGAGAATGACCTAAGCGAAACTCTCTTCTCTCTGAACTTTGCGAGCAGGGCGAGCGGGATAGAGATTGGATAGGCAAAGAAACAAGTTGATGTTGGTGAACTGTCAAGATATATGTTGATGGTACTTGCTCTATTGCCCTCCCTGTTAGTTCATGCTTAGTACGAGTTTAGCATCCAATTATGAAGATTTCATGGTAACTTGCATGGGAGCGTTGCATTCTATGTCTGAATACCTGACTGCAAATATGGTGTTGTAGATAAAGAAAATGCATTGCCGCATTGTTGATATGAAATCATAATATTCTTGCTCCTTTTTTATGCAGCAAATGCTACTTAACATGTTAGGAAGAGTCATGTACTGATTCAGATTCTTTGGAAATTACAAGAATATGTTAAGGACAGTGAAGTTTAAAGATGACTGCATGCAAAGCTGCTAGTTGTACCTTTGTTTCGTTTTGGTCGCCCTTGAATCGAATAGTTCCTCCTTTTTAATGAAATGCATTTTTAGATGCAACTCACCTAAAGTGTTAGACTATGAATATTTTTCATATTGTTTTCATTTTTTATATCCTAACTATACATTTTTATACCACTTTCATTTTGTATGAATCCTTTATTTTTTTGTTGTGGTTGGGCCAGTCCATTTTCAGAATCATCATGCGGATCATGGTTGTGAAATTGTTTGACTGGAAGGATAATATGATATTAAAATATAGATTTAACAAGAGGTTATCGAGTGTGAGAGGATGTATACAGACTTAACATTGTTTCTTGTTTAATGAAGTCTTGATCTATTACTCGCAAAAAAATGAAGTCTTGATTTGTTGTCTTTATTTTGCCATTGCAAAACAACTTGTCTTCCTACCAGGTATGCTCCAGTGAGAAGGGTCAACAAGGTATCACTACAATTCTGTGCCTCGGAAATGATTTCAAACTTCCAATTCCCCATAACAGTAAAGTGGGGCAACAAGGTTGACTTTATTCATACGCTGGAAATAAAAAATATATAGAGGATGTGTGATATGGATTCAAGATGCATGTTTATTCATGAAGATTGGTAATTCCGATTATTTCTATGAGTAAGGAATTAGATGCTATCCATTTCATGTGAAATTTGAAACTTTAAACAAATTTATCATATATTTAGTTACGATTTATGATGTTTGACAAAATGTATATTACTTTAGACGTGCGTTGCACGTGCATACTTACTAGTGTGTAATAACAGCCCATAATGCAATAAATATTGATATAAAAGCATGATGCAAAATGGACGTATGAACTCCCCAAGCTTAGACCTCGCTTGTCCTCAAGCGGAAGCCGATATCGAAAAATATGTCCACATGTTTAGAGATAGAGGTGTCGATAAAAATAAAATAAGGACATGAGGGCATCATGATCATTCTTATAATAGCAACATAAATAGATTTTATCATATGATTTCTTATGCTCAAGTAACAATCAATCCATAGTGTCAAGTATGGTTCAAAAACTTCGTTGATAACTAGCAAACTATAATCTCAGTCGTTGAAGCAATTGCAATTTATCATAACATCAGAAAGAGTCAACAATAGAGCTTTTCAGCAAGTCCACATACTCAACTATCTTATAGTCTTCTACAATTGCTAACACTCACGCAATACTTGTGGTTATGGAGTTTCAGCCGGACACTGAGAAAGATAGGGGCTTATTGTGTTGCCTCCCAACATATTCACCTTTAGGTGATGCCAACAATAATAGCCCATGCTAACTTACATCCAATTGGATATATATATATATATATCATGATCTTTCAAACACGAGGAGCTTGCCAAAGGATAAAATGAAAAAGGGAAAGGTGAAGGTCACCTTGACTCAAGCATAAAGTAAAAACATAAAGTAAAAGATAGGCCCTTCGCAGAGGGAAGCAGAGGTTGTCATGTGCGTTTAGGGTTGGATGCAGAAAATCTTAATGCAAAAGAACGTCACTTTATATTGCCCCTTGAATGTGTACCTTTGTTATGCAGTCCGTCGCTTTTATTGCTTCCACAACAAGATCGTACAAAGCTTATTTTCTCTGCACTAATAAGTCATAGATATTTAGATAGAATTGTTATTGCCTGCAACATGACAACTTACTTGAAGGATCTTACTCAATCCATAGGTAGGTATGGTGGACTCTCATGGCAAAACTGGGTTTAAGGATATTTGGAAGCACAAGTAGTATCTCTACTTGGTGCAAGGAATTTGGCTAGCATGAGGGGGGAAGGCAAGCTCAACATGTTTGGCAGGTCAATGACAATATACTTTAACTGAGATATGAGAAAACATAAACCATTACGTTGTCTTCCTTGTCCAACGTCAACTCTTTTAGCATGTCATACTTAATGAGTGCTCCCAATCATAAAAGATGTCCAAGATAATATATTTGTATGTGAGCCTCTCTTTCCTTATCACTTCCTATTAATTGCAACGATGACCAAGACTACGTTTATCAACTTTCAACAACTTTTATGCCTCATACTTTCTATGTGTGAAGTCATCACAAACCATAAGATCATTATGAACTCTTTTATTCTTCATACTTTCTCAAGATTATAGCAACTTAGCAAAGCCCTTGACTCAACACTAATCTTTATTATAGATAGCTCACGGACTCGATTACAAAAATAGATCACAAAGCAAAACTCAAAACTCCTTGACACTAAAAACTTCAATCTACTAAATCAAGATACCACTAAAGGGATCGAACTAAATAAAGCGGTAAAGATAGGAGTGTGATGGTGATACGATACCGGGGCACCTCCCCCAAGCTTGGCAATTGCCAAGGGGAGTGCCCTACCCATATGATTATGCCCTCGGAGGTGATGGAGGTGGTGATGATGATGGTGGATAATCGCACGTCGAGCGTAAAAGCTCCTCCAACTTGCGGATAATGCCCTTGAGTCCAGTGATATGATCCTTTAACAAAATATTCTCCTGCGTGAGATACTTTTTCTGTATGCGACCTAACTCAATCATCTTGAAAGCTTCAATCTCTGTTGGAGTAAAGAGGTTAGGTAAAGGTTGAGGGATGTCTTCTTCTTCCACCTCCGGAGCTTGGACCTCCATGGCCTTCATGATCCCTTCATCCTTGTTGGTCTCCTCCGGTTCTTCTCTTTTCAGCTCTATCTTCAATAGTTAAGCATCCTTGTCTTCGTTGTTGGAGGAGGGTGACATCATAGTGCTCTAGTTCTGCAACAGGAACAACTCGAAATGAAAACAGAGGATATTTGCATGATACGGTGGTCAAAACCTTTGGGAGTTTATATAATGAATTTTTATTGACTAAAATACATAACGTGCAAGAAAACGAAGTCCAGGAGGCACACGGGGTGTCCACGAGACAGGGGGGCGCGCCCAGTAAGGGTGGGCGTGCCCTCCACTCTCGTGGGGGCCTTGTGTCCCTTTCGGACTACTTATTTCTTCCTAAAATTCTTAAATATTCCAAAACTAATAAAAATTGCCATTGGAGTTGTTTTGGAGTCGGTTTACTTACCGTACCACATACCTATTCTTTTTCGGAGTCTGGAACGTTCTGGAAAGTGTCCCTTATGTATTCCTCCGTGGTTACGGTTTCAATTATATTAGTTTCAACATTGATAGGATTACCTGAAATATAATGTTTAATTCTTTGACCGTTCACCACCCTCAGACTTGTGCCTTCGAAGTTATTGATTTTTATGGCACCAGAACGATAGACCTCCTCGATAACGTAAGGACCTTCCCATTTAGAGAGAAGTTTTCCTACAAAAAATCTTAAACGAGAGTTGAATAATAACACATAGTCTCCTACGTTAAACTCGCGCCTTTGTATCCTTTTGTCATGCCAGCGTTTGACTTTTTCTTTGAATAGATTGGCATTCTCATAGGCTTGGGTTCTCCATTCATCAAGTGAGCTAATATCAAACAACCTCTTCTCACTGGTAAGTTTGAAGTCATAGTTGAGCTCTTTAATAGCCCAGTATGCTTTATGTTCAAGTTCAAGAGGTAAATGACAAGCTTTTCCATAAACCATCTTATAAGGAGACATACCCATAGGATTTTTGTATGCAGTTCTATAGGCCCATAATGCATCATCAAGTTTCTTGGACCAATTCTTTATAGATCTATTGACAGTCTTTTGCAAAATTAATTTGAGCTCTCTATTACTCAACTCTACTTGATCACTAGACCGCGGATGATAAGGAGATGTGATTCTATGATTAACATCATACTTAGCAAGTAGCTTACGGAAAGCACCATGAATAAAATGTGAACCACCATCAGTCATAAGATATCTAGGGACTCGAAACCTCGGAAAAATAACTTCTTTAAGCATTTTAATATAAGTGTTATGATCAGCACTACTAGTTGGAATAGCTTCTACCCACTTAGTAACGTAATCAACAGCAACTAAAATATGTGTATAACCATTAGAGGCAGGAAAAGGTCCCATATATTCAAAGCCCCAAACATCAAATGGTTCAATAACAAGAGAGTAATTCATAGGCATTTCTTGACGTCTACTAATATTACCAATTCTTTGACATTCATCACAAGATAAGACAAACTTACGAGCATCTTCGAAGAGAGTAGGCCAATAAAAACCAGATTGCAGTACCTTGTGTGCAGTTCTATCTCCAGCATGGTGTCCTCCATATGATTCAGAGTGACACTTGCGTAGGATCTGTTTCTGTTCATGCTCAGGCACACAACATCTAATAACACCATCTACACCTTTATAAAGGTGTGGGTCATCCCAAAAGTAATGTCTTAAATCATAAAAGAACTTTTTCTTTTGCTGGTATGTGAAACTAGGAGGTATAAATTTAGCAACAATGTAATTAGCATAATCAGCATACCAGAGAGCAGTACGAGAAGCATTAATGACTGCTAATTGTTCATCAGGAAAGCTATCATCAATAGGCAGTGGGTCATCAAGAACATTCTCTAACCTAGATAAGTTGTCTGCAACGGGGTTCTCACCTCCCTTTCTATCAATAATATGTAAATCAAATTCTTGGAGCAGGAGAACCCATCTAATGAGCCTAGGCTTAGCATCTTTCTTTTCCATAAGATATTTAATAGCAGCATGATCAGTGTGAATAGTAACTTTGGAATCAATAATATAAGGTCTAAACTTATCACATGCAAACACAACTGCTAAGAATTCTTTTTCAGTAGTAGCATAATTTCTCTGGGCAGTATCAAGAGTCTTACTAGCATACTGGATAACATTCAATTTCTTATCAACTCTTTGCCCTAGAACAACACCTACAGCATAATCACTAGCATCACACATAATTTCAAAAGGTAAAGTCCAATCAGGTGGCTGAACAATAGGTGCAGTGATCAAAGCTTTCTTAAGTATTTCAAATGCTTCTACACAATCATCATCGAAGACAAAAGGAATATCTTTTTGCAATAAATTAGTCAGAGGCCTGGAGATTTTAGAAAAGTCCTTAATCAACCTCCTATAAAAACCGGCAGGACCAAGGAAACTTCTTATACCTTTTATGTCCTTGGGACATGGCATCTTTTCAATAACATCAACTTTGGCTTTGTCAACTTCAATACCTCTCTCGGAAATCTTATGCCCCAAGACAATGCCTTCATTAACCATAAAGTGACACTTTTCCCAATTCAGGACGAGACTAGTGTCCTCGCATCTCTACAAAACTCGATCAAGGTTGCTCAAACAATCATCAATAGGGGATCCATAAACAGAGAAGTCATCCATGAATACCTCACAAATCATTTCACAAAAATCAGAGAATATAGCCATCATGCATCTTTAAAAGGTAGTACGTGCATTACATAAACCAAAAGGCATACGTCTATTAGCAAAAGTACCGAAAGGGCAAGTAAAGTAGTTTTTGATTGATCCCCTGCTGACACAGGTATTTGAGAGAAATCAGAATAACCATCTAGAAAGCAAAAATGTGTGTGTTTGGATAGTCTTTCTAGCATTTGATCAATAAAAGGTAAAGGGTAATGATCTTTCTTAGTAGTTTTGTTTAATTTACGGAAATCAATTAACATCCTATAAACTATAATAATTCTTTGCACTACAAAAAAAAGACACATCCGTGACATTTTGGGCCGAATGATTTTTTTTTGTCATACATATGACACTTCTATGACGATAATTGTGACAAAACCCGGTATCATCATAAATGTGGTGGGCTCCTACTTCTATGAAAAAAAATCATGACAGAAAATGGGCTTTTCGTCTTGGGCAGGCCAGAGACGCAGCTGCATGACATTCTTTGAGCTGTCCATGAAAGAAAAAACCGTGGTAGAAGCGAGGGAGAGGAAAGTTTCAGGGAGTTCCCAGTTACAGTGGGAGGTCGGGGGCCGAGCGATGCGCGTTTCTCTCGTACATGTACACGCGTGTGTGCGAGGCGTTGGCTCTAACTAAACCCGAGCGAGGCATTGGGCTCTAACTGAACCCGAGCGATTGCACTGTAGGTTACGCGTTACTGAACCCGAGCGATCGATCGATGGTTGTTAACTGAACCCGATCGAGGGATTCCTTCGCTACTGCTGCTAACTGAAGTTGATCGATGCTGCCTCGTGGATGAACAGTGAGCGTTGAGAGGGGGGGTTTGATGAACAATAAGCGGTGGCGTTGCCTCTGGATGAACAGGACCCTGTGGTGTGGAGGGCTGGATGAACAGTAGATGATGGGGGGGTGCCCATGGAGGGGTGGTTGAACAGGACCCCGTGGTGTGGAGGGCTGGATGAACAGTAGACGGTGGAGGGGTGCCCGTGGAGGGGTGGTTGAACAGTAACCGATGAAGTAGCGCACGGTGGAGACTGGATGAACAGGAGCCCGTGGAGGCTGGAGGAGGTCGACGGTAGCCCGTGGAGGCTGGAGGAGGTCGACGGTGGAGATGAACAGTATCCCATGGAGTCCTGTTTTGCGGTACGCCACACCCCTCCCGATGAACAGGACCCCCGTTTCGACCGTAGCGCTCCAACACAAGTCCGTTTCGTCAGTTTTGCGGTACGCCACACCCCTCCCGATCAACAGGACCCCCATTTCGACCGTAGGAGGTCCGTTTTGTCCGTTTTACGGTACGCCACACCCCTCCCGATTAACAGGACCCCCGTTTCGACCGTAGGAGGTCCGTTTCCTCCGTTTTGCGGTATGCCACACCCCTCTCGATTAACAGGACCCCGTTCTGAATGTAGGATGTTCGTTTCCTCTGTTGTGCGGTACGCCAGGCCTCGTTTCCATCGCCTGTTCCGTCCAAGCCCTCCCGATGAACACGACCACGCATTCCGATCTGACCCAGCCGGTTGGCTCCCACGCGTTCCGTTGCCTCCTGATGAACACGATGCATTTCGTTGCCTCTCCATGAACACGACGCATTCCATTGCCTCCCCATGAACACGACGACGAGCTGTTTCACCGTTCCGACCCAGCCATGTACACGAGCCCTCGCCGTACGTATGCGCGAGTAGGCATTCGAGACCCCGCCCGTATGTACACATATGTGGCCGTATTTTCTTTCTTGCACCCTGGCCGCTGTACGTACGTGTACATGCTACATGCGCGCCTCTACTACGACATGTGCGCGCCTCTAGATTGACCAGTATGTACATACACGTTCGCGACCAGAATGACAACGCTACGTACGCTTTGACCAGGTGGGTCCTGACTATCAGGCACTTCTTTGCTTGCGAAGATGTAGCTGGTGGGTCCCAGTAGTCAGGGGGGCGAATCGTTTTCGTTTTTTTTGCCGGACACACTTCCTTGCGTGCGAAGGTGTAGCTACTGGGTCCCAGCATTCAGGAGGGCGAATCGTTTTTTTGCCCGGACGCACTTCCTTGCATGTGAAGGTGTAGCTGGTGGGTCCCAGCAGTCGGGGGGGGGGGGAATCATTTTTTTTCGGACGCACTTCCTTGCGTGCGAAGATGTAGCTGGTGGGTCCCAGCAGTCAGGGGGGCGAATCATTTTTTTAGCGGACGCACTTCCTTGCGTGCGAAGATGTAGCTCATGGGTCCCAGCAGTCAGGGGGTGAATCATTTTTTTCGTGAAATACGTTGGCCTGTCCGGTGGGTCCCCGTTGTCATGTGGAGTAATAATTATTTTGCGCGTAATAAGGAGGCACTTCCTTGCGGCTGCCATGGACCCAGCTGTCAGCCTCTCCATGTACAGTCCACATCCGGTGGAAGTCGTTCCTTGACCATGTTGACCACACCGCGCGAGAGCACCACGGCGGTGGACGACGGTGAAGCCTAGGAAGGGGACGGCGCTGGGCCAGGGAAGACGCGGCAGTGGATGCACACACGGAGAGGAGTACGAGGGTTCACTGGTTCGGCTGCGTTGCCGTCACCGCAGAATAACATGGGGTGTGGGTGAGTGGAGGGATGGCCTGGCCAGCGGTGGGAGTAGTAGGGGGCGGTGAGTCCTCCGCGGCAGCACAACCTGCCACGGGAGGCAGGAGTAGGCGGCACGACCGGCGCTGCTTTGGGCGGCTGGAGCAAGAAGACCAGAGGTTGAAGAAGCAACGACGGCCGTTGGATGGACATTGTACGGTCACTGCAGCTAGAATTGTTTATATTGACTAAGTTGACAAAGCCCATGGTACGTCAACTTAGTAGGCCCACAGGTCAGCTTCCGAAATGGTGTGCCCCAGATGTCAGGGGGAGGAATCATTTTTTGGGCGGGTGAAGCTAGAATATCCGAGATTGAAGAAGAAGCACGGCATCCGTTGGATGGACATCCAACGGCCACTGCTACTAGAACCGTGTGTTGACTATAGGTTGACAAAGCCTTGCATACGCGTCAACTCTATTTTTTAGGGGACGCGTCAACTTAGTAAGGCCAGAAGTGTGTGGCAGAGAACTTATAGCCCTTTTGAGATTTGTAAGAATGTGTAGCCCATTTTTGAATTCTAATGGAATTTACTACAGCCCATTTACAGTTTGTTAAAAGTACAGCCCATTTCAACCAACCGTTCAAAACATAATTCAATAAAATTTCCCACATTTTGATGGGATCCGAAATATTTTTATCCCGAAATTTCTAGTCAGATTAAATACATTTTCAATATAAATTTATATTACGTAAAAATCCAACGAAACATTGCGCTCGCTACAATCAATGAAATTAAAATTTTCAATATCCAAAAATAATATTTTATAAAGTAATCACGTGTTTGGTGCATTTTTTTATAGTTACTACCCGGTTTTTATAATTACATCCCATTTATTATTTCTTAAAGCCAATTTTCTTGTTAAGCCTAATGCATCCCTCCTAGGAAAGATTTGCAGCCCAGCGGGGCAGAGAATAACAACTTGACCTTGCCTGGGTATTCCTAAAAAAAGTATAGCTAGGCTAGCCATTTTTAGCTTGAAAAAAATTAATATCTGGGCTAGATATCTGGCCTGGGCTAGACGAGCCACAACCCGCCCAGTTGATACCTAAGTGATGTTTTCGTTGTTGTTCAAAGGAGAAAAATCAATATCTGGGCTAAACATCGAAAAACTCTGCAGTGCTCACACCTCAAAAACACAAATATTGCTGGAGCTGCTTGGTCCCAACTGTCGGCCGCTTCTTGTGCAATTCTCTCGTTTATTGACTACTCCCTCCTTTCTGGTTTATAGTGCTCAATTCAAAAATCTCACCAATCAAGGTAGATGGCAAGTGGTGGAATACTTTTTGTAGTTTTGCAAAAGCACCTAATTAATGCTCTTGTTATCCTAAAAAAAATATGTTTATCAATGCATTAATTGCAATGCATGCATGCATAAAATACATGCATTGGTCAATTTTCTCTTAATACTTGCATGTAATGATTTAATGCACCTTGGAATCAGAACATGTGATGGAAAACAACCAAATTGAGCCTTATAAAATGGAAAACTAAAATTTTGAGATAAGCCCTATAAACCGGAAAGGAGGGAGTACATAGGTTGACAATGGTGTGGGACCGTGATGTCAGGAAACCAGGAGGAAGCAAAATAAATTATATATATATATATATATATATATATATATATATATGTACTCCCTCCATTCCGAATTACTTGTCTCACGTATGGATGTATCTAGATGTATTTTAGTTCTAGATACATCCATTTCAGCGACGAGTAATTTGGAACGGAGGGAGTATATAATAAGGAGGCACTTGCGTACGTGAGGCTATGGACCTGGTCAGTCCCCATTGTCATCCTCTCCGAGTAAAGTCATCTCTTCGCCCGCGCGCGCGTTCCGCCCGAAACAGTCAGCGCCGATCGCCCCGCTTCCCGGTGCAGGCGATTGCTCCACCTTCAAACGACACAAGTGCCGTCCGTCCATCCATCTTCCGCCCACATTAATAATACACTGTTGCCGAGGCGGCTACTCCGGCGCCACACGTCCGTCCCTCCGCCCGCCCACCATTGCTATATAAACTGCTGCGCCGGCCATAGCCGCAGTCATCCGCATCCTTCCCTTTCTCCTGTCCACACCACTACTGCCCACCATGGCTTCCTCGTGCTCCAGCGCTCTTAAAGACGGGCGGACGGCGGACCACAAGGAGATGGAGCCATTGCTGCCGACCGGCTGGCCAGCAGGCAGCCGGAGGACGACGACGTCCCAATGGAGAACATGGTAGTCGACGATCCGGCGCCAACCCCCTCCTCCGCGCCATCCTCACCAGTGCATTGCACCATGACCATCGACAAGGCCTGTGCCCAATATATGGACAGGGTGAGGCAGATGCGTGAGGAGCAGTTCCGGGAGGCGCAGGCCGACGCCGCCTACAACCACCATCTCCTCCAGCAGCGCCTGCAGGCGGAGGAGCAGATCGCTGTGGAGCGGGCGGAGCAGGAGGCGCTGCTTGACTCGTACCACTCCGCTCGCAAGGGCCGCCTCGAGCGCTGGCGGTACCGCATGCGGGTGGTGGAGGCTGCGGCCTCCTACAAAGAGGCTAGCAAAGAGGGCAATGAAGCGGGCGAGGCGCTGTTTGGCGAGACCGAGGACGAGGCAGAGGACAATGCCGGCTCCGACGAGTCCCCGCTCCGCTGGTGTCGACGAGGCCCTGCTCCGCCGTGGCCCCATGGCGCCAACAAAGAGGCAGAGGACACCGCCAGCTCCGCCGAGGCCCCGCCCCGCCAACAACGAGGAAGAGGACATCGCCGGCTCAGCCGAGGCCCCACCCTGCTCGCAACATGGGGGAAGATTTCCACCGCTCCGCGGAGGAGCCGCGCCGGCAACGAGACAGAGGACATCGCCGGCTCCGCCGAGGCCCCGCCCCGCTGCCAACGAGGTCGCGCCACACAGAAAACAAGGAATCATAGAACACGGTAGGTCGCCGCCACTCGGGTCCATGTAAGGCCACCGCTGCTACCCTCCGGTTGAAGCCAAGCTAGGCGGGTTGACCATTGACGGGCGGTTAGCTTCTTGGCGGTGATGTGGAGTCGGAGAGCTGTGCTAGTGAAGATCGCTGCTTCTACTTAACTTCTGGTGCAGTTGGCTAACTGACACGTGGGCCCAACAGGCCACATGTCAGTTACGCAACTCCATCTGCAGTTAAGTCACTGAAGCTTCTGTTCGGCTCAGCGGGACACAGGTGGGTCGCTTCAGTTAATTAATTATACCTCCAGCGCACCCCTTTTTAGTTGAAGAATGTATGAAATGTAATGAAATCCGACACGTTTATATAAAATCAGACCGTGTATGAATGAATTTATTTCGATTAGTTTGAATTCCTGTATCACTGGCATTGGACGAACATGCAAAACATTACGTACTAGCATTATTCCCAGGGTGATCACCTCGTTTGCAGCAGTTTCACATGTACTCCCTCCGGTCCTTTATAGTCTGCATACAAGTTTTGTCTGAAGTCAAAGCATCTCTACTTTGACCAATCTTATACAAAAAAGTATGCACTTTCACAATGTGCGAAGTAAAAAGGAACAGAAGGAGTACAAAGAGTTTGAGCAGCTTTTTAGCGTTTCTGTACATTGCAATCAAACACACAGGCCTGGCAATTCATAGAGAACATTCAAAACAATCGATGATTATGCATCTCAGCGACTCACATGTCAGAGGCAATATTTACTTCACAACTAAGGAATAAAGAAAAAATTGATCGATGCTGCTGACAGCAAAGGGCGTCCCATTTGAAAATATCAAATGCATGTCTTGCTAAAATCAATGAGCAAAATTTGACAAGGTTGTCCCATTCCAAAATATCAAATGCCTACGATTGTGGAATGGGCAGGGTTTGCCATCAGTTCGGACATTGACATGGCACCTCGTGCTAAATAAACCAGCTGTTCTTTTTGTGCAGTTTCACCAAAATCAACCAAATTCGTGCGTAGCTTGTATGATTTCACCCTTATATGTTGCAACGCCTTGAACTTATCGGCACCTCCTTTCTTGTGGTCGAAATGAATGATTCGATGTATTCATGAACATTTTGTGCAGTTACCATTGAAATCAAGCTGAGCACCCCTATTTGCACAAATACAAAAAAGTGATTAGTATAAAGCAAACTGTACTATGAATTGACAGTTTCAACATGCACATATGTGGTCCATGTAGAGCACACTTTTAGAAAAATGGAACTCACCAGAAAGAATGCTAGAACATTGTACTCGCGCATCACAACAAAAAAAATGGAGATTTGTCAGTCCTTCTGAGCTGAAGTTTGTTTGGTCTTGTGGGGAATAATGTAACCATCCTTCAACTGCTCCTTTTGATGAGAAGATAGACAGGGCTTCTTCATCCTGGCATAATCGGAACTAGTCACTTCACGTACTCCATATTCTTTTTCAGAGGAAGATGAACCTGTTGTGCAAAGACAAGAGGACTACTAAATGCTAGTATCCCTGTTTGCTCGAAAAAAGCAAAGGAAATATTTAAAACAACACAGATGAAGCACTTCTCAAGGACAATACCACTTTTTCATGACAGTATCTAAACAGTAGCACAACACTAATAGAGATGACAAAGCTCAATCATATGGATGAAATCAGTGGGCAAGTACCAACCTTTGTCAGGAGGCTTATTGTGTAGAGCATACAGATGAAGCACTTCTCCGGAACCATCTGTTGCTATCTACGGTGGTGACCATGCTTACTATATACTCCTCGATTAGTTTCATGTTTCCAACATCTTCTTGTGCAGTTACACTAAAATATATGGTATCTTCAAAGAAGATCCCTGTTTGCACAAGTAGAGATAATTATGTATTACATTAAGAGTGGCATCAAATTAGTGGCAAAACATTTGCTCGTTCCAGCCATAGCAATAAATTAAGATGCAAACTATATCATTACTTGTGTCATCACAGTTCCAGTGCTTCATTACAGCACCGAGAGTTGATTTTTGTTTTTCTTCCGCTTGTTCTTCCCCTTCATCACTTGGTTCAATAACACACAAGCTTCGCCTTCAATGTTAGATTTGGCATGTCAATTGGGGAGCACAAGTATAGTACTAAACTTAATTTTCAGATGAAAGTGGCAAAATACAGGCCAACAGTTGTGAAATATCCTTATCTTACCTCAATGGGATACTACGGTGCACATACAGATTGGAAGTCTTGTCTCCATTTGTGCAGTTCACTAAAATCAATCAACATTATCGTACAAGTAGCACAACATATGAAAGCACACTATAGAATCATGTGAAAGAAGGCTAGTACTGACCTCTCATGATGCGGAATTAAAACAACTCACAAGAAGAAGATCTGAACCAAATTCGCCTTAACGGATAGGAAGTAAGATCTCCTCTTGTGCAGTTCCACTAAGATCAAGCAATCAAGCAACGTTGTCGGTGTGACATTTTGGTTGAACTGCATAAAACACCCTTAAAACAAAAGTGTTTTGTGCAGTGCAACAAAAGGTCACAATGGCAACGAGGTGAAGTAGATAACCCTGTTTACACAGAGGTGCAAAGGAAACAATTAGTGGTCAATAACGGTGGATGACACAGAAGCCAACAAAAATAAGCATCTACCTTATCTAAATGGGAAAGAAAGCAAGATAGTAGCATTTCTCAAATGGTGGCATTGATTAATATTAACATATAGATTATATTAACAATAAATTCATTAAACATGTAATTTGCTTTTAACTGTGGCATTGCATCAATTTTCCAGCGGCATTATAAGAGGGTGTTTGTTTACAGGGACATTTTGGTGTAGGGACTAAAAAAACTCCGTGTCAGTCCCATCTAAACCAAACAGGAGGGACTTTTAGGGACTAAAAGTGGGCATTTGGGACTAAAGAAAGAATACCCCGAGTGAGTCTTTTTGGGACTTTTTCCAACATTTGCCCCTGCCACGCATCGCACCTTGTCTCTATTAGTTCATTACTAGGGGTATCATGGTCTTTTAGCATGTCATTTAATAACCTCTAGTCCATGTTTAGTCCTTGGAACCAAGCAGGTAGGGACTAGGGAGTTTTTAACCAAACATGGCCTTGGATTAACAACAGCTAATGAGTTGCACGGGACAGTGGACGCACCAGCACCATGTGCATCTACCGATGTACTGTGGTCATGCACAGTCTGTTGCAACAAAGAACAAACAACCAAGGAGCATATTTGTGTTGGTCCCAGTTTTGTTATCTTAGACACCTTTTCCTATGTGAGTGCAGCAAATCTAGTCCTTCTCAAACTCTACAGCCTTGTCCCTTCCTTTCCTTTTTGAACTAGTACTTTCGCCCCTTCCTTTCCTCTTTGAACCACGTCCAAGATTTATGCGATACAACTTTCCCCACTACTTTCCCCCATTCCTTTCCTCTTTGAACCACGTCCTAGATTCATGATATACAACTTTCCCCCTTCATTCCCTCTTTGAACCACGTCCTTGATTCATGCTATATACAACTTTTCCCACTCCTTTCCTCTTTGAACCACATCCTAGATTCATGGTATACATGCAGCTAGAGCAATGCATGTGGAGTAAGTAAATTATACCTTAAGGTTCTTGGGGCGTGGTTCGGTGGGCGACGGGACAACGGCGAAGAAGAAGAGGTCGGAGGCCCTCCCGCGCCGTCGCTGGGTGGAAAGTGAACATCTGTGCCGGTAGTGGATTCCCTCCCTCGCCGACGGCGACACCGTTAAGCCTCCTTCCCTTCCCAGTGGTCGGATCCTGCGGGCTCTTTGAGGAGCAGTGAGGGGAGAGAGGGGCCAATAAAGTCTTGTTTAGATCTGGAGAGGGCGAGAGAGTGTGAAGAGAGCAACTACAAGCGCTTAGGCTCCAGCGGGAGAGGGCGAGAGAGTGTGGAGAGAGCAACTACAAGCACTGAGGCTCTAGCGTGTATATATATAATGGAGAGAGAGAGTGAAGCGTGCAAACCCTAGAAAACATTTTGACCAGTTAAAGAATCCTCCTGGCGCAAATTATGCTCAAGTGTAGTTATCGAACCCGAGACCTCAAGTTTGATGAGCGAACAGGCTAACCAGCTACACAACCCTCCCGTTATGTTCAACGAGAGGAAAATAACCCTGTATACATTCCTGCATTCATGTGACAAGCATGCCGTGTTTTTTGTGTGTTTGGGAGTCATTGGGATTTCAATCATAATCATGTCATGTGGCTTTGGTGGTAAGACTATCCACAGTGGTGCAGAAATAATGCAGTCTTAGTCACCTTACCTCTCTCCACGTAGGACGTTGGGTCCCACCAGTCAGAGGGTGAAACAAACAAATTAATAAGAAAAATTAAAAGCGCCATCGGTGTATCTTACCTCACACATCTCGCTACTACTCGGGAACACTGTCCAATTGATCCCTCTGTTAACTCATGTACTATTTTAAGTGAATCCTTGTTATAACATGCACACAAATTTTGGGCACTTGTATTCGACTTAAGTCAGTGTGCCACCGTATGTCGTATACTTACTACTCCCTCCATCTAGGTGTAATAAGTTAAGTTAGAAGGTGCAACGGGACCAAGGTGCATGCGTGCGTGCGTGTGTGTGTGTGTGTGTGTGTGTGTGTGTGTGTGTTTAACATCATGTGTGTGTTAGAGAGAGCGACAGATCTACCCACTCCTACAGAGAGATGGTGTGTATTGTACGATTTTAGCCGCGAGAGTCGGTGCATCCTCTCGTTTCCGGGCGTGTCCGGTACGGACATGCGGACAGCTGGCACGCCCGCTTCTGACCAGCCTGGCCCACCCAAAGCCCCTCCATCGCCCGCGCGCTCTTCCCGCCCGAAACGGTCAGCGTTGCTCCAAAGAATCGGTGCCGCATTCATGCCCGGATAGAGCGAACGCGACCTCTCACTGGCGCAAGAGTGATGGTTGCTTCGTCCGTCCAACTTACTGTTGGGTCTATGTGATTTGATGGCTCATTGGTCTTTATTACTGAGGTGGTAGGACTGTTGGATGTCCCACGCTTTCGGCGAAAGGAGGTACTACAACTACTAGTAGATTACAATTTTCTCCATTCTTACAGCGGAGCCGTGCAAGAGCAGTGAAAACACGCAGGCTTAGTGATTACATGGCCCACCTCACACTATCACTGTGCAACACCTAACTCTTTACATAGTACTCCCTCCATTCCTAAATATTACTAGATGAGTCCCCGTGCGTTGCCGCGGAACAGCGGTATATCCTCTGCGCAAAATTATTGATTTCATAGAACTAAAAAAAACTCTATAACCGCATGACAAATGTGGTAGCCAAACTAAATAAACTCCCATCATCATTTAGATCATCCCACGTAAGGAAAAAAAGATCAGCCAACTCCTACTGCATAATGGGATTATATTTTTCTTTTTGACATGTTAATGGGACTTAAAAGCTCACTTACATGCATGCTACCGGTGCATGCTTGCATGCAGACATGTTGATGTGATTTAAAACCCACTCACATGCATGTGCCACGGTATTTCTGCATGCTTGAATGTGGCTTAGTGCGGAGCCTCTCAACGTCTAGATCAGACGGCTATTATGGACTGATTTACTTCATCTAACGGCTACATCAATTTTGATGATGTAGCTCAAGGAGAGGATAGAGAATTCCTAGTAGTGGGGGCTAGCTATTACTAGTACATAAGTCTTTGTAGAGATTCCACTAGGTGAACTACATACGAAACAAAATGAATGAATCTACACTTAAAATGCATCTATATACATCCGCATGTGGTTCATGGTGAAATCTCCACAAAGACTTATATTTAGGAACGGAGGAAGTACTAGTATAGTACGTACTGTAATTTATCAGCGAGATAAATTTGTACAATGCTATGAAGCTTCCAGCTTCTGTTACATGTATCTTGCGTCCAAGGTTGCCCGTTGCAACATTTCATCAAATACAAAGGAGACTAACATGCATGCTATTGCATCTCAATGATTGACAGATCATAGCAAATATGTACTCCCTCCATTCCAAAATAAGTGTCTCAACTTTGTGCAAACTTTACTATTGTACTACTACTAAAGTTGACACTTACTTTGGAATAGAGGCAGCTAAAGAAAAAACGATCCATGCAGTCCCTAGCCCTTGAACCGTGAACCTTGACCATGTTTCAATTTGCTGTCAACATTCGAGCTTCCTAATAAATGAAGTTTGCAACCTTTTGACCATCGGATCATTTTGTGCAGTTTCACCAAAATCGAGATGAGCATCCGTGTGGCAAAGAAATTGAAAAAGCGTGATTAGAATACGATTACTGGGACTAGTTGATGAGACATAAACTCATCACAAATACAGTACGTAGAAGCCAATAGAGGTATGTGCGGGGCAAAGAAGTAGAGAAATATCCACAAGGAGTGATGTGGGTAGCTGGAGCAGTGGTGCAAGCGGGCTGTAAAGGGAGTTGTACCTGAGGGACGTAGCTCAACCTTGAGGAGGCGGCGGGAGGCGGCAACTGCCCACGTCACGGCAGTGAGCAAGGGACGAAGGCAACCTCACCGGCTTTGTGAGAGAGAACGGCGGGGACCCCTGATCGGGACGTGCCGACAGTGGGTTTTCGCCGTCGGCGACGGCCATCGCATCTACACTAAGCATCCACCCCTTCCCCAAGCGGACGTGATCCGCCGGGATGCTAAAGATGTGGCCATAGTCGTTTTGTGCGAGAGAGTATGAAGAGAGCAACCCCAGCAAGCAACCGTGTAGGCTGGCCCGTCCTGACTATGTATATAGTGGAGTGGTTTCCTTTTCTCTCCATATGAACCTATCATATTGCATACGTGCCACTGAAGAAAAAAAACTTTATTTATAAATGATGCGGCACCTACTACTTGTTCTCCTATAACTTTGCGCTTAGCATCTCCAAAATATTAACCTTGCGATTGGCTCTTCGCCTCTTTGGGAAGTCGAGCAATAATGGTAGTGCAGCATATATTGTTCTGGCTATATGAGACCGAATGAATTGCTGCACGTCCACCATGTGGGCGAGGGTCGAGGGGCGAGGGAGAGTGCTACATACAGAGCAAAATGAGTGAATCTACACTCTAAAATACGTCTATATACATCAGTGTTTGGAGTATGTACTAGTAGTTCATATTGAAATCTACTAAAGGACATATATATTCCAAACAATATGATATAATCTCTATAACCAAGGTAGTAGGGACGAGGAGTAAACGGAGGGAGTAGTAAATTTTTCTCCTCGTCCTGTGAACCAATGCTCGCATGGGCGAGGGAGCAGGCGTAAGGCGGAGCAAGCTTCACCTCATCCTACGGTCCACCATGCTCGTGGGCAGGGGATACGGCGTACTAAGCAAGCTTCTCCTTGTTCTGCGAGTTGACGGGACACATCAAAAGTACTCTAGTGTATAGAGCCTTGCCTCTAAGGTAGGCCCCACATGGTTTGCCTCTTTTTTTAACATAACACGTCAAGTCGCAATTTGTTTGTTCACCCGTGGTAGACGATCCTTCCTCCACCAAGTCGACAACCAGTACACGTGCCAAATTACCACGTGGGCTGCCTTTTTCGTACAAAAATGAGCTCCACCGTGTACCGGCGCGGGTGTGGTTGGGAAAGAGACGGGAGTACGTGCGCCGTGCATGAACCTCTTCTCTTCGTGCACGCCCCCCACCTACATGGGTGTGTGTGTGAGATACAAACCGCGTTCGTGAGTGTTTTTTGTTTTGGGGTGGGGGTGGGGGTGGGGTGGGGGTTGATTTCATGAATAATTTGTGGGAATATGTGTCGATGACATCTCAAACAAAATTTTGCATGTAATGTGTGTGAAATGGAGGCCTATCCATATCATACATAGAGGGTCGGGCAATCCACGAGAAGAGAGGGAGGGGTCATAGCTATCGATAGAGTCGAAGAGAGGATCAAGTGGGTGGGTGCGAGACCGATGAAGAGAGCCATCAAAATTGTGTGTGTGTGTGTGCAAGTCAAAGATATAGGGCGACTGGCCCACCGGAACGTTAGAGGGCACATGTCAAGTTTGCGTGTGGCAGGGAGACATGACTAGAGCGCTCGATGTAGCGCTGTGTGTGGGGTGGGGAGGGGGTGGGGGAGGGGTAGGCAGAGGCCTAACTTATAGAGGTAGAACGACTCGTATATGTGTTGAGAAGGAGAGACCCAACTATGTCTTGAGGGAGATCGGTCGACATCCATACATAACTGAAGGACGGGAAATATGATGGGACAGAGAGAGAGAGAGGAGAGGGAGAGGGAGAGGGAGGGAGGGAGAGGGGTAGAGTGCTGGATGGGTGATGGAGTTGCTTCTCGGAGATGGTGGGAGAGGCCTACTAGACAAACTGAGGGTGGAACTGCAATGTTATCAATAAGAGTGGGGATGTGTTTCTGTGTGTGCCTGTGCGTGATAGATCTGTCGGGACGCATCCATGGATGATGAAGGGGAACCATGTGTTTGGTAAGCAAATCTAACTAGGATCGGTAGATCAATTGTTGTTTTGTAGGAGGAAGTGAGAGACACAACTAATGAGGTAGATCGATCGACGTGTGGGTAAAAACGAGTTATAAGGACCTAGCTAGCTATATGTATAGCGAGAGATCGATCGGCAAGGACACATAAAGGAGGAGATTGAAGGTGTGTGTGTATGTTGTAGGCAGGCATCGCTGGAGAGGTTTATCGATCGGTGTGTGTCGGAAAGGAGTTGTGGAGACTCTGGGAGAACGACCAAAAGAAAAAAATGAATGTGCCCGGTGGATAGAATGCCGAGGGAGGGGGAGGGCGAGGAGGGCCTGTGCATGCACGAGAGAAAGTTAGTGGTAGCTACAAAGGTTAGAGGATTGTGTGGGTGTAAGAGACTAACAAAGATCATAATTTGATATGAAAGCGGATTCATATATTTGAATCGGAGATCGTAGTGTTTTAAACATTGCATGCATGAATATAGAGGTGATACACGTGCTGTGCACATGTTATACCATAATGTGATAATGCATGGCGTTTGCAACTCACAGCTAAATGCCGAACAATCTAAACCATACTATAAATCAAACAATCTCACATTTTATTTGAATTTGTGATAATGTGTGGCGTTTGCAGCTTACAACTAAATATCGAACAATCTAAACAATACTATATATCGAACATTCTCACATTTTATTTGAATTTGTGGTAATGTGTGGTGTTTGCAACTCACATCTAAATACTTGTAGGCGTAGGGGGCGGGGCACCATACATAATGTGATAAACACATTATACATATGAGACATGGTTTAGATTATGAAGATCTAGCTAGAGCTAGAAATGTAATGTGATTTGTAATCAAAATAAAGTGGATTCAAAAAATCTAGTTCGAGTTCATATAGTACACATAGTTCATATGTAACTCGAGACTAATCATGTGGTGTGCTCTGAAGATAATACACAAACGATAGTTTAACTTGACAATAATGATGATTGTAGATCTTACTAAAACAAAGAAACGAATTCAAATTCTTTGACTTCACAACAATCACTACTGTAGATCTTATTCAAATAGAGAAACAAATTCAAATTTAGTTTATATTGAAGCGGTAGAATATACGTTTGGAATGCACTAAAACATTCATTTGAGTAGTAGGTTGCATGCATTATACATGTAGCGAAATATTTTAATTGAACATAACATGAATTCAAAGTTTTGAATGACATTTGTAGTGCACATTGATTTGGTACAGTACACGTTAGGCTTGTCCAGAAATTTCAACCCGCGCCTTGTTAAATATTTAAGATATATCTTTGTCTCGTTGTGCTCCGACAACTCCCTCCATCTCAACCCGCGGCTTGCTATTCCAAAATTACAACGCGCGCGAAAACTCCCACCTCCTGTGAAATCCCGACACGTGAAATGCCCGTGGTACCCCTGAATCGAAAGAACCGCCTCAAATTGGTGGGGGTACTTTTGTAACTTACCCCACATTTCGGACAAGCACGTCTCTAAGCCATGGTTCCCCACTGCCATCCCATCCGCCCACCCATTCGTACACCGAGGCCGCGAAAACCCACGACGAAACCCCACACCCTGCTCCGTCCTCCACCCAGTCGGAGCCTCTTCCCCGACGATGTTGTCCACAGCAACACCTCGATGTCCCTCATCCACCGTACCGGATGAGGATCCGTCGTTGATCTCATCGTCCTGCCGGTTCAGCCACCCCGTCCTCCACCTCCAAGGAGCTGCCCCGAGTTCCCCTCGTCTTTCGCACCACCTCCATTCCCACACCGCCGTCTTCACCTGCACCATCGGAAGTGCATCATCATCACCATTTCCTCGGATGAAGCTGTGGCCTAATCGGCACCACCAAAGAGGTTGTACACTAATCGCCGTATTTTCTTCTTGATTCAATCTCAAGGTGCTGCCTGCGCTCGGTCCCGAGCCGACATGGCGCGGCTCCATCCACGGTGGTGTCGCCGGTCACTTCCTCCACGGCGTCGCTCCCTCGGCGGCGACGTCCACATCAGTAGGAGCTGCTGCTGCTTTAGCTCTTGCTCGCACTGCTGCTCTGCTCTTGCTCTCGGTCCCCTGCCTGGTCTGCTCTTGCTATTGCTCTTGCTGTCGCTCTTGCTCTTGCTTGCAATGCTGCTCCAATTTAGCTACACTTCAGTCAACTGAATCGACTTTTGGGTCAGTCGATTTTTAGGGGGTCGGGGGGGGGGGGGGGGGGGCTCGCCGGGGTGTAGTAAGAACCAGCCGCAGCGGGGAGGGGGCTCACCGAAGGGGTACCCCAATATCTATCTTAGGGTTCAGGATGAGGGCGGTGGTCGCCGGTGGTGGCGGGGCGGTGACGTGGGGATCGCCGGAGAAAAAGCTCGGCATGGGGGGGGGGGCTAGAGGGATGGCCGGGACGGCGAAGGACCGGCGGTGGGGAGTGTTTTCGAGGTGGGCAAAGTGGCGCACCGCCGGCCGCGGGCGGCGGGGGGCTGCTGTTTGGCCAGTGGTGGCTGGCGGCTCAAGGGGGTGGAGGTTGAAGATGAACCGCAGGCCCTTGATTTCGTATCCACCGGCTGCAAAATCGACTGACCAGAGATGAAAAGTCAGTCGACCGACGTGTAGCCTCACCTTGCTAGTGCGTTCAGTTTTGACAGCAAAATTCAGTTTCGACAGCAAAATTCAGTTTCGACAGTTAAGTTCAGTTTCGACAGTTAAGTTCAGTTTCGATAGTTAAGTTCAGAGATGAGCAGCTGATGTATTTTACATCTAGCACTTTGTGGTCATGAATTTTACGTCATGTATTGGAGATGCTATTAGAATTCCACTCAGGTTAACGTTGTCCGTTGTCTCTCTTGTCCTGCTTCAGCCTCGGCGTCGTACAACTCATCGGAGCTGCTCCAACGACAAAACCCTCCATCACAGCGGAGCAGTACCTCGGGCTCCATCTCCAGATGCCGAAGATCTTCTTCCCCTCCTTCGATAGCAAAGTCAGCCGGAGCATCCTCACCGGCCAACCCAATCACGCTGAGATCGACATGGCTTCGCCAAAGAGGTTGTACACTTGTTGCATCTCTTTTTTACTCTACATGTTTATATATTGTCCACTGAGCACACGGATTTGTTCCTTTAGTGTCTCCTTGAAAGAAAAAACGTAGGAATTTTAATTTTCACTTGTCCTCCTTTTCAAATTCCTATTCATGAAGCACAAGACTAAGAGATAGTAGCATAATAGCATTATAACTATACATTTTCTTGTGGTTTGACTTAATCTCACCATGCTTCTTTGCATCCTGTGATCTTCCAATTGTTGTGAATCAAACACCCAGATTGGCAGAAATCCTGTGTTTTTAAATTCTCTATTTTGCATGTGCATTCCTATCCTATTCCTGTCTATTTCCTATCCCTGCATTGTTAGAATCCTCCAATTCAAACGAGCCCTTACATAATTACTTCTCTTACAGATAGTTGTCAAAGAAAACCTTGCGTGGTTTGTCCCGCTCCCGCTGCGACATCGTCCACCCCACCTCAGCTGCTCCAATGATAGAAGGGTCCAGCACAGCAGGGATCCAGCCTCCAGACTGTCTTTCGCCGCCTCAGATCTTCTTCCCAGCTGCTGGCAGCCATGAAAACTACATTACCATCATCAACCGAGCAGATGACCTCAAGGACTACACGGGTCTGCAAGAGAGGTGGCACTCTTTCGTGTCTGCTTACGTTATGCATCACTTAATATTACATGCTACTTTATCGTCATGTTCACCGATTAGACTCTAAGTCAGCTCCAAACTAATGGTCAAACTTGAGTTTTTAAATGGTTGTGGGGTACATATCGGGGCCGTTATCAATAGTATCTATCTACTATCTGGTTAATCTCCGGTGTCTACTATGAGTTTCATGTTGGGTGGGAAACAAACAGTAAAGAAGCCATTATCTGTATTTTTAACTGAAGCCATTATCTGCCTGCTATTATTGGTTTTGGGTCTATCCATAGGTTGCTACCATCACTCTGGATTTCTGCATGCACTCCTTACATAATCTCACTATGTTTTATTCCTATGCATGACAGTTATTCTAAACAATGGAACTGAACATGTAGAGCAAAAGAGACAAGCCTTGCGTGGTAATAAAATTTCATGCAGACGTCGCTCCATGGTAGGCGCAAAGGCAGCCCCCCTCCACGCATTTCGGATTGTAATCGAGAGGAAGATATCTGTTCTGAGGGGGATTCAGAAGGAGAAGACAACTCCTATTTACCCCCTGAGGTCTTCGCTCTAACTTGGCATGCTGATGTTGGTTATATCATGCATATGGTGTCTGGCATTGCTTACTTTATACATCAAATACGTCATCTGCTTAGTTTAGACATCCTTTGTGCGAATGCCATATGTTTAGTTTATTCATCATTTATGTGAATTATGCAACGCCATCTTGTTTAGCCAGGCATCATATATGTGAATTTTGCAATGCCATCCTGCTTAGCCAGTCATCTTATATGTAAATTATATCAGGCCATCCTTTTTTTCATTACATATTACATTTGTCAACAATGTTAGTACATTCAACTGCTCTTCATGTGCATCAGCCATTTGACACGGTGATGGCAAATTCTGGAGTGAAAACAAGGTCTTCAGAGCAGACTATGCTATCTGACGAAGCGCATATCTCGCTGGTTACAGATAGCTCCTCAGAGGAGGATTCAGAGACAGATGACCAGTCCTATCCCCCCCCCCCCGAGGTGTATGCTCTAACTTGGCAGGGTTATGTTGCTCATATCGTGCGTATGGTGTCTCGCATTGCTATGTCATTTGATTAGTTTAGACATGCTTTGTGTGAATGCCACCTGTTCAGTGTCTAATTACCATACATGTGAATTATGCATTGCCATCTTGTTGCAAGACATTATATATGTGAATTATACAATGCTATCTTGTTGCAAAGGCATTACATATGTGAATTATGCAATGCCATGCTGTTTAGCCAATCATCATGTATGTGAATTATATCATGGTATCATTTTTTTGTATTACGTGTTCCATTTGTCGACAACGTTTGTATATTCAACTACTCTTCCTATGCATCAGCCATTTGAAGCGGTGATGGAAGTATCTGGAGTGAAAACAAGGTATTCAGAGCAGACAATGCTACCTGCTGAAGTAGACATCTTGCTGGTTATAGAGAGCTCCTCAGAGGAGGATTCAGAGACTGATGACCAGTCCTATTTCCCCCCTGAGGTCTATTCTCAAACTTGGCAGGGTTATATTACCCATGTCATGCATGTTGTCTTGCATTGCTTAGTTTTTACATCATATATGGATTGCCATCTGCTTACTTGCTTACTATATAAATCATATATTTGAATTATATCATGCCATCATGTTTACATAGTACATACACATCATCTATCTGAATTATGGCATGGAAACCCATTTAATAAAGGCATCATATAGTTATATCATCTCATCCTGTTTAGTGTTTACAGTCATCATATTTTGAATTATGGCATTCTATCTGTGAATGTATGTGAATTATGGCATGCCAACCTATTTAGTAAACACATTATATAGTTATGTCATGTCATCCTGTTTACATAGTCTCATATTTTGAACTATGTCTTTCCATCTTTTTAGTTAGCCATCATAATGTGAAATTGTGTCATGCTATCCTGTTTAGTTAGCCATCATATATGTGAAATTGTGTCATGCTATCCTGTTTGGTTAGACAACATAAATATGAATTATTTCATGCCCTCTTTTATTCCCCACTATCCATTGCACCTGTCTATCATACAATGTCTATACTTCCAATTACTTTTCTTGTTTATCAGCCATTTGAATTGGAGAGCGTGATGGCAGTATCTAAGGGAGTAACAACACGGTCTTCAGAAAAGATAGTGCTACCAGTTGATGCAGATAGAACCACGGTTGTACTTGCCCAAGGACCAGATCCACCACACATAACCCAGACTCTCGCAGATTGTACCCCTACCTAGTTATACAGAGAACCAGCTACACCCCTTCTAACCCCAACCCCGGCAGATAGTAACCCAGTTCCAGTTGACACAACATCGTCTCCACCACAAAGCACCCAAACACAAGCAGTTAGTAAGGGAACTGCAGTGCCCAAAGCACGAGGACCACCACTGTGAATCCCAACTCAACGCTTAAAGGAGAAGAAGATTTCTTCTCAGGTCAGGTTCTGTAGCTATGGTTCATACTCCTTTGCTCTTGCATTACTGTATTTACTCATACCAACTATTTTCAAATTTGAAGGATGGAATTGAAACTCCAATGGCGCAACAGGTATGTTTTAAACCTGTTTCTTTAACTGGTTTGCTGTTGTAACCTGCTCTATGTTGATTTTAGTTTCAATTGAATAAACAGCTATCTTCTCATGTCATGCACATTACAAGTGTTGTTATCGCTCTATAGTTACCCACACTTATATTCTGTCTATTCTGCTTTGTCTTGAACAAATATTATTTGAACTGTGTCTCTATCTTGATTTGGCAACAAAAACTAGAATGATATAGACCATAAACTGACCATGGTACATAGATATATGTTTGTTTCATGTTGTTATCCTGTCCGATTTACTATTGAACTCATTTACCAAAATGAGTTTCATATACAACATGGTAAACATGTGATGTGTCTACTTGTTTCTCTTTTAGAATGCGGACAAAATATTGGAGAACAGTACCGCGCTATCCAATGGTGAAGGAAGTAATGCAGATAAGGTTCAAGATAGTGAGACATCCCTGTTGGTCTCCAAGAAAGCTGATAAAAACTATCTTGACGACAGTGAGGGAACCCAAAAGTCATATCTTGATGTACTGTTCGAGTTACTGGCCACTACTGCTGGCACAAGCTCTTCGAACTCGCTGCCTGAATCAGTTCGTCTTCTTGAGTCTCAACTTCAAGTTGAAAGACATCGATAAGATGTGCTGCGACAGGAAGCTGAAGGACTGAGGAAGTCCATGCAGAATTCAGATGCATATTTTCTGGTGCAACAGCAAGCGCTGGAGGATTTAAGTGCCAAACAAGAGAAAGTTAATAAGCTTGCTAAGCATCTTGCCAGCATTATGGGTACTCAGGATATTGTTTCTTGAGTTCTTCTGAAGTGGTTTCAGTTCTGGATTTGTTTTGCTGCGGCATTTATTTGCGTTGCTCGCCAACTTTGACAACCAGTGTATATGATATGCTGCTTTGTTCCCTATATTTGCACTGGTGGCGAACTTTGATGCCCAGAGGATGTAATATGTGTAATAGCCGTGATAGCCTAGCGTTAGTTGCTTGCTTATTTATTTCCTTGTTGTCTTGTTTATTTGTTTGCTTGTAGTCATTGCAGTTCTTTTTCCACAGTTAGCTAGTGGCTACAATAACCTATTTTTTAAAACTAGGCCACAATAACCATGGGCTAATAAACAGTGGGCCTTCTACGGGTCGTACAAACAATGGGCCTTCTACGGGCCATAGAAACAACGGGCCTTCTGCGGGTCGTATCATCAATGGGCCTTATACGGGCCGTATGATCGATTGGCCAAACATGGGCCAAACAGACCGCATTATGGCCGTAAACGGGCTAGAGCTGGAATCGTCCATTCATGGGCCGACCATAACGGGCCATCGTTAATAGGCCGTATTTGATGACGCTATGAAAATGGCCCAACGTATTAATGGACCACAAACATGCCGACTGTAACCACATGCTGAATTTGGCCCACAAGCAGAAAATGACAGTAATGGGCCGTAAGTAAACGAATGATGGAAATGAGACCAAGAATAAATGGGCTCTGAGAAGGTCGAAAGTGATACACTGTTCATTACGGGCCAGTTTCACCACGGAATAACGGGCTGTTAATGGGTATAAAGTGATACACTGTTTAGTACGGGCCAGTTTCACCATGGGTCGTTAATAGGCCAAGAGTTACATAGGGCCTCATATGGGCCGAAAGACGTCATGGGCCATACATGCCCCAAAAGTGAAAACGGGCTAGAATCATATTGGATGGCCCAGGTGACGCTACTGGGCCTAATTCGGATTGGGCGTAATGGGCCTTGGGTTAGCGGGCTGTAAATGGGCTATATGCGAACATGCTGTTAACAGGCTTTCGATGGGCCGGCCCACCACCTTTTCACCAAGTCAAACGGGCCGGCCTTTTGACCAGAATGGGCCTCTGTTGGGCCGTGCCATGTGTCGACGTATCATAGGCGCCTTCCGTCCAATGAGTGGATGACATCTGTCCCAACGATGAGCCGACACGTGTTTCCTCCAGCCAATGATGATTTTACATGTGGAAAATCCCCATTGGTCGGGGCTGTTAACGGGTTATCGGATCCAAAACCCGACCCGATAGCTTAACGACGTTTCGTTACAGTGGATGCCACGTGTCAGTCACCCTTGACGAAAGCACTTTTGTGACGCGCGATTTATCATCAAGGAAGTGGACACTTCCGTGATGATAATTTTGATAATGTCATGAAACACTTCTACGACAACACAGGTATGACTATCTTGATTCTGTCATAAAATCGTCATGGATGTACATGCATGACAAAAAACGCGACCTACTGTGACAAACACGTATCATCATGAAAGTGTATTTTTTTGTAGTGAATACCTCCCTTTTTAGGAACACAATGGACAGGACTTACCCATTCACTATCAGCTTCGGGATAAATTATACCTGCCTCAAGGAGCTTTAGTATCTCCATTCTTACCACTACTTTCATCTTAGGATCCAATCGTCGTTGAGGATATCTGACTGGTTTGGCACCTTCCTCCAATTTAATTTTGTGTTGGCATAAAGTGGGACTAATGCTCTTAAGATCATCCAGTGTATATCCAATAGCAGCGCGATGCTTCTTCAGAGTTTTCAATAATCTTTCTTCTTCTTGCTCTGAAAGGTTAGCGCTAATAATAACAGGATATATTTTCTTTTCATCAAGATAAGCATACTTAAGATTATCAGGTAATGGTTTGAGTTCAAACACAGGATCACCCTTGGGTGGAGGGGGATCTCCTAGAATTTCAACTGGAAGGTTATGCTTCAGGAAAGGTTCCTGTTTAAGGAACACTTCATCTATTTCCCTTCTTTCCTTCATAAACATATCATATTCATGGACAAGCAAGTATTGTTCTAACGGATCAGTAGGAGGCACGGCAATGGAAGCAAGACCAATAATCTCATCCTTACTAGGTGATTCTCTATCACGGGGTTGTCTACGAAACTTAGCAAAATTAAATTCATGTTTCATATCCCCCAAGCCAATTTCAACAATATCCTTTTCACACTCAATCTTAGCTTTAACAGTATTCAAGAAGGGTCTACCAAAAATAATGGGACAAAAGTCATCTTGTGGGGAACCAAGAACAAGAAAATCAGCAGGATATTTAACCTTCCCACACAATACTTCAACATCTCTAACAATCCCAAATGGTTTAATGGTATCCCTATTAGCAAGCTTAATAGTAAGATCAATATCTTCCAATTCAACGGGTGCAATGTCATGCATAATTTCTTTATATAAGTCATAAGGTATTGCACTAGCACTAGCACCCATATCACATAAACCATGATAACAATGATCTCCTATTTTAACAGAAATAACAGGCATGCCTACAACAGGTCTATGTATCTTAGCATCTGGTCTAGCAATATTAGCAGTCTCACCACATAAATAAATAACATGCCCATCTAAATTATCATCCAAGAGATCTTTAACCATAGCAATACTAGGTTCAACTTTGATTTGCTCATGAGGTGTATGAGTCCTAGTATTACTCTTACGAACAATAGTCAAAGTTTTAGCATGATCCTTTATCCTAACAGGAAAAGGAGGTTTCTCAACATAAGTAGTAGGAACAATAGGATCACTGTAGGTGATAGTCTTTTCTTCAACTGTAATAGGTGCAACTACTTTTACTTCAATGGGAGGATTATATTTAAACCACTTCTCTTTAGGGAGATCAACGTGAGTAGCAAAAGATTCACAGAAAGAAGCTACTATCTCAGAGTCAAGTCCATACTTAGCGCTAAATCCTCGAAAAGCATTCGTATCCATAAAAGATTTAACACAATCAAACTTAGGTGTCATACCTGACTCCTTACCATCGTCGGAACCCCAATTTTCAGAGTTCCGTTTAATTCTTTCCAATAAGTCCCATTTGAAATCAATAGTCTTTAGCATATAAGAACCAGCACAGGAAGTATCGAGCAGGTTGCGATCATTAAGAGAAAGCCAAGCATAAAATTTTTGAATAATAATTTCCCGGGAGAGCTCATGATTGGGGCATGAATATAACATTGATTTAAGCCTCCCCAATGCTTGAGCGATGCTTTCTCCTTCGCGAGGCCAGAAATTATATATGTAATTACGATCACGGTGAACAAGATGCATAGGATAGAACTTCTGGTGAAATTCCAACTTCAATCGCTTATAATTCCAAGATCTCGTATCGTCACATAGCCTATACCATGTCAATGCATCTCCCTTCAAAGATAAAGGGAAGACCTTCCTTTTGACAACATCATCGGGAATACCTGCAAGCTTAAATAATCCACAAACTTCATCCACAAAGATAAGATGTAAATCAGGATGCAATGTTCTGTCTCCTGCAAATGGGTTAGCTTGTAGTTTCTCTATCATACCCGAAGGAATCTCAAAGTAAATATTTTCAAAAAGTTCAGTAGGTTGAGGAGCAACTCTTTGCTCTTCTGATTGGGGTGAAGATACCCTGAACAAGCCCCTCAGAGGATTAGTTTCCATAGTGACAAGTAACAGAAAATTTTAGCACACTATACAAATGTTTCCTTACCAAGTTGCACTCACCAAAAGCGCTACACTCCCCGGCAACGGCGACAGAAAAGAGTCTTGATGACCCACAAGTGTAGGGGATCGATTGTAGTCCTTTCGATAAGTAAGAGTGTCGAACCCAACGAGGAGCAGAAGGAAATGATAAGCGGTTTTCAGTAAGGTTTTCTCTGCAAGCACTGAAATTGTAGGTAATACATAGTTTTGTGATAAGATAAATTGTAACGAGTAACAAGCAATGAAAGTAAATAAAGTGCAGCAAGGTGGCCCAATCCTTTATGTAGCAAAGGATAATCCTGGACAAATTCTAATAATGAGAAAAGAGCTCCCGAGGACACATGGGAATTATCATCAAGCTATTTTTCATCATGCTCATATGATTCGCGTTCGGTACTTTGATAATTCAATATGTGGGTGGACCGGTGCTTGGGTACTGCCCTTACTTGGACAAGCATCCCAGTTATGGTTAACCCCTATTGCAAGAATCCGCAACTACAAAAGAAGTGTTAAGGTAAACCTAACCATAGCATTAAACATATGGGTCCAAATCAGCCCCTAACGAAGCAACACATAAACTAGGGTTTAAGCTTCTGTCACTCTAGCAACCCATCATCTACTTATTACTTACCAATGCCTTCCTTTAGGCCCAAATAATGGTGAAGTGTCATGTAGTCGACGTTCACATAACAACACTAGAGGAAATGACAACATACATCTCATCAAAATATCGAACGAATACCAAATTCACATGACTACTAATAGCAAGACTTCACCCATGTCCTCAGGAACAAACGTAACTACTCACAAAGCATATTCATGTTCATAATCAGAGGATTAATAATATGCATTAAGGATCTAAACATATGATCTTCCACCAAGTAAACCAATTAGCATCAACTACAAGGAGTAATCAACACTACTAGCAACCCACAGGTACCAATTTGCGGTTTGGATACAAGATTGGATACACGAGATGAACTAGGGTTTTGAGAGGAGATGGTGCTGGTGAATATGTTGATGGAGATTGACCCCCTCCCGATGAGAGGATCGTTGGTAATGACGATGGTGATGATTTCCCCCTCCCAGAGGGAAGTTTCTTCGGCAGGACAGCTCCGCCGGAGCCCTAGATTGATTCCGCCAAGGTTCCGCCTCGTGGCGGCAGAGTTTCGTCCCGTAAGCTTGCCCATAATTTTTTCCAGGGTAGAAGCCCTCATATAGCAGAAGATGGACACCGGGGGGCCACCAGGGGGCCCAGGAGACAGGGGGCGCGCCCGGTAGGGGTGGGCGCGCCCCCACCCTCCTGGCCAGGGTGTGGGCCCCCTGATGTATTTATTTCTCTCAATAATTCTTATTAATTACAAAAACATGTTTCGTGGAGTTTCAGGACTTTTGGAGCAGTGCATAATAGGTTTCCAATGTTTGCTCCTTTTCCGGCCAGAATTCCAGTTGCCGGCATTCCCCCTCTTCATGGTAAACCTTGTAAAATAAGAGAGAATAGCCATAAGTATTGAGATATAATGTGTAATAACATCCCATAATGCAATAAATATTGATATAAAAGCATCATGCAAAATGGACGTATCACTCCCCCTGGCTCGGTATCCTCTGAGACAACACCTCGGTGTCGTCCGCGGGCCGGGGGTGGTGGCCGTTGGGAGCAATCGCTATTCATCGCCGATGCGCTCAAAGACCCATCCGAGGAGGAGAAGTCGATGTAGGCTTTGGACAGACTGCATAATCATATTTAACATGATAAGAAGCAATAAAGCAAAACATGACAGAAGTATTATGGTATCCGGATATTTCGACTTCGCCAGGGGCTTGTCCCTGGGCAGCCACTCCTCGTCCCTGTAGGCGGCTTTTGTAGAGCGGTCCGGTGGGAGGATCCTTCCCTTCTTGGACCCTTCGGCCTCCCCACATAGGGCGGCCTTCCTTTTCTTCTCCCCCTCGGTTTGGGGGGAGGGTTTTCCTCTTCCTCCTCCTCATTTTCGTTGGAGGAGTGTGCCTTGGTGTCTTCGAACGATGAGTCCGACAACACCTTGCGCCAGAGACCTTTCCTGGAACCCGTGGCCTTCTTTTCCGGCACCTCGTAAGGCGCCGGAAACAACATCTCCGTTAAAAGAGCCATTGCTGGTGTGACGCCCCCGATTTAATCGTACACTAATCATGCACGCAAAGGTCGTTTTTAGTAAAAAGAACATAAAGTTAGTTTTTAGTAAAAATCGTTTAACCCGAATAGAAGAGGGTTCAGAATCCCAGAGTAAAGGTCGAGGAATAAAAGATCCTAATACCTCCCGATGGCGACGTGGGCCCATGGGCCACACAGCCATGTTAGTAAAAGTTTTTCAACGACTAGACTCGACTTCGGCCAAGGAGTTGGAAAGGGGGATTCCTACAGGCAGTCGGCTCTGATACCAACTTGTGACGCCCCCGATTTAATCGTACACTAATCATGCACGCAAATGTGTACGATCAAGATCAGGGACTCACGGGAAGATATCACAACACAACTCTACAAATAAAATAAGTCATACAAGCATCATAATACAAGCCAGGGGCCTCGAGGGCTCGAATACAAGTGCTCGATCATAGACGAGTCAGCGGAAGCAACAATATCTGAGTACAGACATAAGTTAAACAAGTTTGCCTTAAGAAGGCTAGCACAAACTGGGATACAGATCGAAAGAGGCGCAGGCCTCCTGCCTGGGATCCTCCTAACTACTCCTGGTCGTCATCAGCGGGCTGCACGTAGTAGGGGCACCTCCGGTGTAGTAGGGGTCGTCGTCGACGGTGGCGTCTGGCTCCTGAACTCCAGCATCTGGTTGCGACAACCAGAAAGAAAGGAAAGGGGAAAAAGGGGGAGAAAGCAACCGTGAGTACTCATCCAAAGTACTCGCAAGCAAGGAACTACACTACATATGCATGGGTATATGTGTAAGGAGGCCATATCGGTGGACTGAACTGCAGAATGCCAGAATAAGAGGGGGATAGCTAATCCTGTCGAAGACTACGCTTCTGGCAGCCTCCGTCTTGCAGCATGTAGAGAGAGTAGATTGAAGTCCTCCAAGTAGCATCTCCAAGTAGCATCTCCAAGTAGCATCGCATAGCATAACCTACCCGGCGATCCTCTCCTCGTCGCCCTGCGGAAAAGCGATCACCGGGTTGTCTGTGGAACTTGGAAGGGTGTGTTTTATTAAGTATCCGGTTCTAGTTGTCATAAGGTCAAGGTACAACTCCAAGTCGTCCTGTTACCGAAGATCACGGCTATTCGAATAGATTAACTTCCCTGCAGGGGTGCACCACATAGCCCAACACGCTCGATCCCATTTGGCCGGACACACTTTCCTGGGTCATGCCCGGCCGCGGAAGATCAACACGTCGCAGCCCCACCTAGGCTCAACAGAGAGGCCAGCACGCCGGTCTAAACCTAAGCGCGCAGGGGTCTGGGCCCATCGCCCTGAGCACACCTGCACGTTGCGTACGCGGCCGGTGAGCAGACCTAGCAACCTCCATTACAAGGAAGTTGCGTTAACGCAGTCCAACCCGGCGCGCGCCGCTCAGTCGCTGACGTCTGAAGTGCTTCGGCTGATACCACGACGTCGGGATACCCATAACTACTCCCACGTAGATGGTTAGTGCGTATAGGCTCGTAGCCAGACTCAGATCAAATACCAAGATCTCGTTAAGCGTGTTAAGTATCCGCGAACGCCGAACAGGCCAGGCCCACCTGTCTCCTAGGTGGTCTCAACCTGCCCTGTCGCTCCGCCACAAAGTAACAGTCGGGGCCGTCGGGAACCCAGGCCCACCTCTACCGGGATGGAGCCACCTGTCCTTTCAGCCCCCTCATCAGAATCACTTGCGGGTACTCATCGAGCTGACCCGACTTTAGTCACCATCTGTATAGTATGTATGTATGTATAGTATATACCCGTGATCACCTCCCGAGTGATCACGGCCCAATAGTATAGCAAGGCAGACTGACAAGAATGTAGGACCAATGATGATAAACTAGCATCCTATACTAAGCATTTAGGATTGCGGGTAGGGTATCAACGATTGTAGCAACAATGACAGGCTATGCATCAGGATAGGATTAACGAAAGCAGTAACATGCTACACTACTCTAATGCAAGCAGTATAGAGAGAATAGGCGATATCTGGTGATCAAAGGGGGGGCTTGCCTGGTTGCTCTGGCAAGAGAGAGGGGTCGTCAACTCCGTAGTCGAACTGGGGCATCAGCATCGTCACGGGGTCTACCGGAGAGAAGAGGGGGGAGAAACAGTAAATACATAGCAAGCAAGTGCATAACAGGTTAACAGGCAGAGCTAGACGTGTTCTAACGCGGTAGGAGGTGATACCGGTGAAGGGGGGAAGCATCCGGGAAAATATCCCCGGTGTTTCGTGTTTTCGGGCAGAGGAGGCGGAGGGGGAAAGTTGCGAGTTCGATAGGTTAGGGGGGTGTGGCGGACGAACGGACTGCGTATCCGGATTCGCCTCGTCGTTCTGAGCAACTTTCATGTTGAAAATATTTTAATCCGAGTTACGGATTAAAAGATATGATTTTCTAAAGATTTTATTAATTTCTGGAATTTATTTAATTATTTAATTAATTCGGAAAATGGATTTATGACGTCAGCATGATGTCATGCTGACGTCAGCAGTCAACAGTGGTTGACTGGTCAACCTGACGTGTGGGTCCAATGGGACCCACCTGTCATACACTGTTTAGGTTAAATAGGTCTTAGTTAAACTAATTACTATTTAATTAAGCTAACAGGTTAATTAGATTAATTATTTAGGATTAATTAACTTAATTAATTCACTAATTAATTAATTTAATTAATTAGTAATTTAATTAATTCATTTTTATTGTATTTTTCATTTTCTTTTAAAACGTTCTGTGGGTTGGGCCCCCTTTGTCATTGGCCCTTGGGGCTTAACGGGGCGGGCGGTTAACGGGCAAGAGGCGTGTGGGCGCCCGACCTCACACCTCAGGCGCGGTGGCGAGGCACGCCGGGCGCCGGGCGTTGGGCGCTGCCCGAATGGCGCAGCCGCGAGCTACCGGGGTCCGGTGCCGGCGGCGGCTGTGGCCGCGGCCACTGCTCGAGCAACAGCACCAAGGGGGGGGGCACAGTGAGCGGCGGGGCCAGCGAGCGTGGTGGCTATGCGGCAGTGGGCAGGGCCGCACAGGGCATGCCCTGGACAAGGCCGCAAGCAGCAGCAGTAAGGAGCGGCAAGGGGGAGGGCCGGGTGCGAGCGGGAGAGCGCGAGCATGGCCAATCCGGCTACAGGAGGGAGAGAGGTGGAAGAGAAGGTGCTCACGTTCGGAGCAGGGGATCGGGCGGCGAGGCTCGAGGTGGTCCGACGGGGAGGAGGACGAGGAAGGCGTGCGGTCCGGGCGGGGAGGCCGGCGAGGCCCAGGCGGCGGCGCATCGAGCTCCAGGCGACGAGGTTCGGTGACGAGGGCGAGGTCGTGGTTCGGTCCGGTTTCGGAGTGGAGGGCGGCGTCCGACGCGGGGCGGGGCGTGGCGACGCCGGTGAGGGGGGTGGGGCGGGGTCGACGCGACAGGGAGATGGGGACGGGGCGCCGTGCCCGGTCCAGATCGGGCAGAGGGGGGGGGCGAGGAGCGAGGGGAGTGAGGGTTTCGTCCCCGATCCAGAACGTGGAGGGGAGTGGGGAACGAGGAGGAGAGTGGGCGTCGTGGGGTGGCGGCGGGTGAGGGAGACGAGGGGAGAGGTGGGGATTGTGCGGGGGAGTGGGGTGGCCGGGCTAGGGTTCGGTCGCCCCAGGGGGTGTTGTAGGTGCCAGCTGGGCCGGCCTGGTTGGCCCGATGGCCAACTGGGCCGAGGCCTAGTGGGGGGTCCCCTTTTTTTTGTATATTCTTTTCTGTTTTTATTTTATTTTACTTTTCTGTTTTTATTATAGTTTTTAATAGTTTTCAGTTTTGTAAATTTATAAGACCAGTACCTAAATGGAGGTTGTAAATTAGCCCACTTCCATAATATATTTTGGAATTTTTTAAAATATTTAGTTCGCATTTTTATAAATTTCAAAAGGGCATTTATAATAGGTTTAGCTGCTGTTTTAATTATTTTAGTGCATTGGAATAATTTATAGAAGTTTTGTTTCTTCACCATAATTATCTATGCAATATTTGACACGGTCCGAACAATTTTGTTTTAAAGTTTGAAAACTTTGTTTGTTTGCCAAAATTCAAGTTTGAATTCGAATCGTTTTCGAACTAATGCGAGATTAGCCACAGTAATCAAGGTGATGTGGCATCATTAGCGAAGGATTACTGTAGCGTAACTATCCGGGCGTCACAATTCTCCTCCACTACAAGAAATCTCGTCCCGAGATTTAAGAGGGGGACTAGGGGGAAAGGTCTGGTTACGAAATCCTAACGAATCTTCTCGTCTTTGGTTGCTCTTCTTGAAGAGATCAATCCATTACACTGATGTCTTCATTCCTCTGCTTCAGGTCATCAGGATGAAGTCGGCATCCTTTCTTCGGGATCTTCATCGTATTTAAGAATAGGTAACGAGGCAGATCAGCAACGACAGAATGCTATAAGGGTAATAATCTGGGATTAACCCATGAATGAGCAAATGAGTACCTCTCGAGTTGAACAAAATAAAACACATCGAGAGTAAAGTTGGAAGGTACAATAAGAAGTTTCAAGCAGCCAGGCAATCGTTCATTGCCTAGGCAGAAGGTGAAAAGGGGTTTCAAGCAACGGAATAATTATTGTGTCCGATGCCAGAATTGACGATCTCATTGGGAGGTGGCTCATGAATTACATACGAGTCCACGCGGGAGGAATAACTTTGGGAACAGGGGGTGTACAGGAGAGTCAGGTTTCGATCCTGTGGAACTGTGGGTTATGGGCCCACCATGTGGGTTAAAGGTAGGAAGGGCGGAGACGTCTTGCGTGATCATGCAAGCAAGGTATGTCAGAGGATAGCCTATCAGTTATGTCGGCAACAACATCAGTACCAAGGACGAGGGACGAAGAGAACCATTTTCCTGCTCGTTGAACGAGGCGGACTAGTAGGCAAAGTTCTCGTCCATCGGTGGTTACCGAAATGTCACCAACAAAAGTAACAGGGTCTCACTGGCAGAGTTGTACACCGAGGTGTTTACATAAGCAGGAGAATATTACTGCTCAGATCATATAGATCACAAGAAAGGTTAAATCAACAATGGAAGGAAAACATGATCATCAGATTAAACAGATCAATGGAAAGGAAAATAGGTTGAAACACATAATTCAAGGGTATATCCTTCCCAAGGACAAGCAGAGCATGATATCCATGTCAGGATATAATGTAGAAAACTCTTTAGGTAGGGGAGAGGATTTTTCATGACATTACCCATACAACGGTGTTTGGATAATTGGCAGAAATAATTTAGCATTGGGCTTCAATGTTCTTGTTGAGAATCGGAGTACCATTGACATGCTTCGAGATAGCATTGACATGGTCTTCAGGTGAAGATCAGACTTTGGAAACACGAAGGATCCATCAGGAATAACTTGTAGAATAAGTCTTACAATTTCCTCATGGATGAATGGATAACCTTGCTGAAAAGGAATCTATAATGATAGGTCCTCCAGCCGGGGGGGGGGGGTGCTAGGCATGACATCATGTTACCGGGTCATCAAAGAACCAACATCATAACTCTTGGAAAGTTGTCCCAACCATCATATCTGACCGAGATTCAGATCCGATTGGTGTCAGGATACCTCAGACTTAGGATACCTAAGAAGGAAAGGTGCAACGCAAATTGACGAGATGACATTGTAAGATTCTCGGGGAAATGAACTATGAAGTGATTTCCGTTAACAAGAGTCCATCATTAACCCAAGGAGAGGACAAGGAGGTGTCTGGTGAACTCAACGGCAATTCACCAAGATTCCCAAAAGATGGATTTCCTCCATTAAGTGAACAAGGAGATAACATTTGTCAGATCAAATGATATAAGGAAGTATGCTCGAGGAAAACATACACAATTAAACATTGGTTGAAAGGTGCGCCCGAAATATGGGTTGGCTTGCACGACCAATGTCAGCATGGTGATTCAATAGCATAGTCTTAGAATGAAACTATAGCCCAATCAACTTCAAAGCAAGAGGGTTGTTCGAAGTTTAGAATTTACACATCACAGACCATTTGTCGGTATTCCGGTTAGAAACAATCACGGGGACCAAGGAAAGAATGGTGATGTTAATAAGTATCACTGGTATCAAGAATTCTTAAGGGTGGTGAATTCCTCACAACATTGAGGACATAAGAGATGTTAATGTTTCAAGGTAAAGAAGAACAATTACTGGATAGCAAGCATCTTAAGGTATAACACAAAACACGAACAAGTTTGTGTTGAACGGAAGGCAATAAAGTGGTCGATGACAACACAAATCATCGAGGGCAAGGATGGTATTTCTCATCATGAATTCGGTTGATATCCTGGAAGAGCTCATAAGGTTGATGATGATCTCGACACATTTGTCGAGAGATTTCATGAAGATGTAATCAATTGGCGATGACATCAAGTCAAAGGAATGATGAAGCTAAAGGTTATTGAAATCATGGGTACGACACAAACTCGAAATCAAGTTTGTTGGTCAAGGAGAAATGGTATGACGAGGAAGATCGACGTAAGCTTAGCTCATCGTCGAAACTGGTGCTCCCGGAATAAGGACCAGGTAACACAGTTAAAATCTGCACGACAAGGATATAGCCAAACAGGCTAGGAATGGCGTGATCGGTTACAAACTCGTACTTAAAGAAGATTATCAAGTGTCGTTGAACCGTAATGCAGACTCGGTTCGGTTATCGGTGTCTTTGAGTGTTTAATAACTCCGAGCCCTAATCGGTGAGTATGTAGTACTTGATGAAGAACTCATAAGAAGTTATGCAGTTCCATGATAATCTCGAGATACCAGGGGGGTAATACTCGACACAAGATCAAAGTAAAGGTGGACTGGTGTATTGATCCATAGGAGACAATTGTTTTAACTTGTCCGAGAAATGAGATCAAAGAAGAACAATCATGGTCGGAACCACAGTTGCAAGGGATCAATTTACAGATACCATATGTTAGTTATCAAGGAAATAGTTATTGTTACAAGAAGCTTTCATGATAGGATATATATCGCGTCCATGGGCATGAACACAAGGTTCAAGGTCGACTCCCACTTCTCCAATGCATACCCTTTCATTCACTTCTCGCTTTCGATGAAGTTATAGCGTCGAAATTTTATCTGGCGAAGCACCAGAAGAGTAGACTCGTGAAAACTTTCGAGTTCACACATATTAAGGAAGGCATAGGTTCAACCCATCGGGGCATCTTAGAATCATATACCAGAATCTTTAGAAGTAATTAACTCAAGCTCGAAGGCAGAGCATGGTTGAGAAAGCAGACGATACAATTTACCAAAGGCATTATGTATCCGAGAAAAGGCTCACAAGTTTATTGAATATGAAGGGCGTTGTCAGATAAAATCCAACAAAGGATCTGGTGGTCCACAAGGGATCTGACGTGAGCATCGGTACTCAACTAGAGGAAGAAGATGCAAGGAGATCAATTATAGAAACAACTGACTAACTCAATTGTCAAATGCAAAGGAATTATGATTTCCAAATCAAGGGATCAGAAGCAATGCTCTGATTAGGGATGGATAAGTTGAATAGCCTTAGGGTACAATCAAGACAATTGGATTGGTCGAGAACCAATTCCAGTTAAAAGAATGGCAGCTCAGCCGGAAAAGTAATTTATAAGGATCAATGATGATTGCGTGTATTCGCAAACATATTGAGTCAACAGACTCAAAATGATAATGACAAGGAATGTCATTAAGACTACGAGAGTTATGGGATTAACCATAATGCAAGCAAGCAAGAATTTCAAGAGCCAAAGGCTCCAGAGGATTTTCGGAAGATCGAATATTAATTTTGAAGACTTTTGTGAAACACATGAACAACTGGGGATGAGCGGATACTCGGCAAGTGCGGCGATTTATTTGAAGGGGTATTCATGTGGCAAAGAACTGCTAGGCAGTAGGCACGAAGTATTCTCGGAACAATAGAGAAAACTTCGGGTATCTTGTAATAACAAGAACAATGGGGAATGATCGTAATAATGGCAAGTGTAAGTAGTTATCCATAAGGATTTATCGGTGGTCGGGAATAGCAAAGTGATGGGCACAAAGTCTCGAGAGAATATCAAAGAGTATCTCCGAAATCTTCTGGTGCAGTCGGTGACCATCTGGACTGAAGGGGCTCTCCGGGAGAAAGTATTTTCGAGAACCTAAAGTTAGATTTTTAGTAAAATCATTTAACCCGAATAGAAGAGAGATCAGAGTCCCAGAGTAAAGGTCGAGGAGTAAAAGATCCTACTACCACCCAATGGCGACGTGGGCCCATGGGCCACACAGCCATGTTAGTAAAAGTTTTGCAAGTCTAGACTCGACTTCGGCCAAGGAGTTGGAAGGGGGATTCCTACAGGCAGTCGGCTCTGATACCAACTTGTGACGCCCCCGATTCAATCGTACACTAATCATGCACGCAAATGTGTACGATCAAGATCAGGGACTCACGGGAAGATATCACAACACAACTCTACAAATAAATAAGTCATACAAGCATCATAATACAAGCCAGGGGCCTCGAGGGCTCGAATACAAGTGCTCGATCATAGACGAGTCAGCGGAAGCAACAATATCTGAGTACAGACATAAGTTAAACAAGTTTGCCTTAAGAAGGCTAGCACAAACTGGGATACAGATCGAAAGAGGCGCAGGCCTCCTGCCTGGGATCCTCCTAACTACTCCTGGTCGTCGTCAGCGGGCTGCACGTAGTAGGGGCACCTCCGGTGTAGTAGGGGTCGTCGTCGACGGTGGCGTCTGGCTCCTGGACTCCAGCATCTGGTTGCGACAACCAGAAAGAAAGGAAAGGGGAAAAAGGGGGGAGAAAGCAACCGTGAGTACTCATCCAAAGTACTCGCAAGCAAGGAACTACACTACATATGCATGGGTATATGTGTAAGGAGGCCATATCGGTGGACTGAACTGCAGAATGCCAGAATAAGAGGGGGATAGCTAATCCTGTCGAAGACTACGCTTCTGGCAGCCTCCGTCTTGCAGCATGTAGGAGAGAGTAGATTGAAGTCCTCCAAGTAGCATCTCCAAGTAGCATCTCCAAGTAGCATCGCATAGCATAATCCTACCCGGCGATCCTCTCCTCGTCGCCCTGCGGAAAAGCGATCACCGGGTTGTCTGTGGAACTTGGAAGGGTGTGTTTTATTAAGTATCCGGTTCTAGTTGTCATAAGGTCAAGGTACAACTCCAAGTCGTCCTGTTACCGAAGATCACGGCTATTCGAATAGATTAACTTCCCTGCAGGGGTGCACCACATAGCCCAACACGCTCGATCCCATTTGGCCGGACACACTTTCCTGGGTCATGCCCGGCCGCGGAAGATCAACACGTCGCAGCCCCACCTAGGCACAACAGAGAGGCCAGCACGCCGGTCTAAACCTAAGCGCGCAGGGGTCTGGGCCCATCGCCCTGAGCACACCTGCACGTTGCGTACGCGGCCGGAAGCAGACCTAGCACCTCCATTACAAGGAGTGCGTTACGCAGTCCAATCCGGCGCGCGCCGCTCCGTCGCTGACGTCTGAAGTGCTTCGGCTGATACCACGACGTCGGGATACCCATAACTACTCCCACGTAGATGGTTAGTGCGTATAGGCTCGTAGCCAGACTCAGATCAAATACCAAGATCTCGTTAAGCGTGTTAAGTATCCGCGAACGCCGAACAGGGCCAGGCCCACCTGTCTCCTAGGTGGTCTCAACCTGCCCTGTCGCTCCGCCACAAAGTAACAGTCGAGGGCCGTCGGGAACCCAGGCCCACCTCTACCGGGATGGAGCCACCTGTCCTTTCAGCCCCCTCGTCAGAATCACTTGCGGGTACTCAATGAGCTGACCCGACTTTAGTCACCATCTGTATAGTATGTATGTATGTATAGTATATACCCGTGATCACCTCCCAAGTGATCACGGCCCGATAGTATAGCAAGGCAGACTGACAAGAATGTAGGGCCAATGATGATAAACTAGCATCCTATACTAAGCATTTAGGATTGCGGGTAAGGTATCAACGATGTAGCGACAATGACAGGCTATGCATCAGATAGGATTAACGAAAGCAGTAACATGCTACACTACTCTAATGCAAGCAGTATAGAGAAGAATAGGCGATATCTGGTGATCAAAGGGGGGGGCTTGCCTGGTTGCTCTGGCAAGAGAGAGGGGTCGTCAAACTCCGTAGTCGAACTGGGGCATCAGCATCGTCACGGGGTCTACCGGAGAGAAGAGGGGGGAGAAACAGTAAATACATAGCAAGCCAAGTGCATAACAGGTTAACAGGCAGAGCTAGACGTGTTCTAACGCGGTAGGAGGTGATACCGGTGAAGGGGGGAAGCATCCCGGAAAATATCCCCGGTGTTTCGTGTTTTCGGGCAGAGGAGGCGGAGGGGGAAAGTTGCGAGTTCGATAGGTTAGGGGGGTGTGGCGGACGAACGGACTGCGTATCCGGATTCGCCTCGTCGTTCTGAGCAACTTTCATGTTGAAAATATTTTAATCCGAGTTACGGATTAAAAGATATGATTTTCTAAAGATTTTATTAATTTCTGGAATTTATTTAATTATTTAATTAATTCGGAAAATGGATTTATGATGTCGGCATGATGTCATGCTGACGTCAGCAGTCAACAGTGGTTGACTGGTCAACCTGACGTGTGGGTCCAATGGGACCCACCTGTCATACACTGTTTAGGTTAAATAGGTCTTAGTTAAACTAATTACTATTTAATTAAGCTAACAGGTTAATTAGATTAATTATTCAGGATTAATTAACTTAATTAATTCACTAATTAATTAATTTAATTAATTAGTAATTTAATTAATTCATTTTTATTGTATTTTTCATTTTCTTTTAAAACGTTCTATGGGTTGGGCCCCCTTTGTCATTGGCCCTTGGGGCTTAACGGGGCGGGCGGTTAACGGGCAAGAGGCGTGTGGGCGCCCGACCTCACACCTCAGGCGCGGTGGCGAGGCACGCCGGGCGCCGGGCGTTGGGCGCTGCCCGAATGGCGCAGCCGCGAGCTACCGGGGTCCGGTGCCGGCGGCGGCTGTGGCCGCGGCCACTGCTCGAGCAACAGCACCAAGGGGGGGGGCACAGTGAGCGGCGGGGCCGGTGAGCGTGGTGGCTATGCGGCAGTGGGCAGGGCCGCACAGGGCATGCCCTGGACAAGGCCGCAAGCAGCAGCAGTAAGGAGCGGCAAGGGGGAGGGCCGGGTGCGAGCGGGAGAGCGCGAGCATGGCCAATCCGGCTACAGGAGAGAGAGAGGTGGAAGAGGAAGGTGCTCACGTTCGGAGCAGGGGATCGGGCGGCGAGGCTCGAGGTGGTCCGACGGGGAGGAGGACGAGGAAGGCGTGCGGTCCGGGCGGGGAGGCCGGCGAGGCCCAGGCGGCGGCGCATCGAGCTCCAGGCGACGAGGTTCGGTGACGAGGGCGAGGTCGTGGTTCGGTCCGGTTTCGGAGTGGAGGGCGGCGTCCGACGCGGAGCGGGGCGTGGCGACGCCGGTGAAGTCGGTGGGGCAGCGTCGACGCGACAGGGAGATGGGGACGGGGCGCCGTGCCCGGTCCAGATCGGGCAGAGGGGGGGGCGAGGAGCGAGGGGAGTGAGGGTTTCGTCCCCGATCCAGAACGTGGAGGGGAGTGGGGAACGAGGAGGAGAGTGGGCGTCGTGGGGTGGCGGCGGGTGAGGGAGACGAGGGGAGAGGTGGGGATTGTGCGGGGGGAGTGGGGTGGCCGGGCTAGGGTTCGGTCGCCCCAGGGGGTGTTGTAGGTGCCAGCTGGGCCGGCCTGGTTGGCCCGATGGCCAACTGGGCCGAGGCCTAGTGGGGGGTCCCCTTTTTTTGTATATTCTTTTCTGGTTTTATTTTATTTTACTTTTCTGTTTTTATTATAGTTTTTAATAGTTTTCAGTTTTGTAAATTTATAAGACCAGTACCTAAAGGGAGGTTGTAAATTAGCCCACTTCCATAATATATCTTGGAATTTTTAAAATATTTAGTTCGCATTTTTATAAATTTCAAAAGGGCATTTATAATAGGTTTAGCTGTTGTTTAAATTATTTTAGTGCATTGGAATAATTTATAGAAGTTTTGTTTCTTCACCATAATTATCTATGCAATATTTGACACGGTCCGAACAATTTTGTTTTAAAGTTTGAAAACTTTGTTTGTTTGCCAAAAATTCAAGTTTGAATTCGAATCGTTTTTGAACTAATGCGAGATTAGCCACAGTAATCAAGGTGACGTGGCATCATTAGCGAAGGATTACTGTAGCGTAACTATCCGGGCGTCACAGCTGGATCTTCAGGTAGTGGAGCTGGACAGTAGATCCGCTCTGCTATCGCTACACAGTCCTGTTAAAATTGGCGTGGAGGCTTAGATTCCTCCCACGAATACACTGGGGAAAGGCACATCTTGTGAAAAATAAAGAGCTTACGGGATTGGCGGGGCGCTTTGCGTTGAGTCCGCGATCCTCGATAGTGGGAGGAGGTACTTCGGTGGCCTTGAACAGCACCTTCCAGACATCTTTGTGTGTCGTGTCGAAGAGCTCTCGCAGCGTCTAGTGTTTGGCCGAATCGAACTCCCACATATTGAATGCTCGTCTTTGACATGGGAGGATCCGGCGGAAGAGCATGACCTGGACCACGTCGATAAGCTTGATCTTCTTGCTTATCATATTTTTGACACAGTTTTGGAGTCCGGTCAGCTCCGCCGGTGCACCCCAGGCTAACCCCTTCTTTTTCCAGGAGGTGAGCCGCATGGGGATGCAGGATCGACATTCAGGGGCCGCCGCCCAGTTGGCGTCGCGCGGCTCAGTGATGTAGAACCGCCCCAATTGCCACCCCTACACAGTCTCCACATAGGAGCCAAATGACGTTGGGCATCTTTCCCACCATGGCGCCTCCGCACTCCGCTTGCTGGTCGACCACTATCTTCGGCTTCACGTTGAAGGTCTTTAGCCACAGGCCAAAGTGGGGCTTGATGTGGAGGAAGGCCTCGCACACGACGATAAACACCGAGATGTTGAGGATGAAGTTGGGGGCCAGATCGTGGAAGTCCAGCCCATAGTAAAACATGAGCCCGCGGACAAATGGGTGGAGAGGGAATCCCAGTCCGTGGACGAAGTGGGCAAGGAATACGTCCCTCTCATGGGGTTCTGGAGTAGGGACGATCTGCCCTACGTCTGGGAGCCGGTGCGCAATGTTTGCGGTCAGGTATCTGGCTTCCCAGAGCTTCGTAATGTCCTCCTTCGTAACAGAGGAGGCCATCCACTTGCATCCCGCTCCGAACATGTTTGGAGTGGCTTTGAGGAGAAGGTGGGAACTTGGGCGCTGGAGCTCGAGCGTATGAGAATGGATGAGCGAAGGAAGAAGAAGACATGGGTGAAAAAGAGGAATCCTTATCCCTTTATACAGGCGGTAGAAACTGTGCGCCTCCCCACTTGACCGGTAAAATCGCTTATTCCCCAAGCACCATGATTGATGGCGCGGTTGGGTTACCCACACCCGTATTGATGAGAATCCCGCGATAAGGGGACACGATCTCTTCTTCGACAAGACGTGCCAAGGAAACTGCCTCGCAATATGTGCAGTAGCTGGTTGAGAAAAACGGTTCGAATAATGACCGGGCCGTGGCATGATGTCACGTATAAAAAGTTGTCAGCAGGTTAGATTTGTAAAATAGTGTGCTCTCTCAGGTGGTATGTGGAAATTATTTTGCAGATCCGGACACGATCCTCATATTCAAGATCTTTTATGGAGTATTTGGAGAAGGAACCCGCCTTGGAATGCCGAAGACAATTTGCACGCCAGACTCATCGTCATTGAAGCCTGGTTCAGGGGCTACTGTGGGAGTCCTGGATTAGGGGGTCCTCGGACAACCGGACTATATACTTTGGCCGGACTGTTGGACTATGAAGATAAAAGATTGAAGACTTCATCCCGTGTGCGGATGGGACTCTCCTTTGCGTGGAAGGAAAGCTTGGCAATTCGGATATGTAGATCTCCTTCTCTGTAACCGACTCTGTGTAACCCTATCCCACTCCGGTGTCTATATCAAGCAGAGGGTTTAGTCCGTAGGACAGAACAACAATCATAATCATAGGCTAGCTTCTAGGGTTTAGCCTCTACGATCTCATGGTAGATCAACTCTTGTAATACTCATATCATCAAGATCAATCAAGCAGGAAGTATGGTATTACCTCCATCGAGAGGTCCCGAACCTGGGTAAACATTGTGTCCCCCGTCTCCTGTTACTATTAGCCTTAGACGCATAGTTCGGGACCCCCTTCCCGAGATCCACCGGTTTTGACACCGACACCCTCCCCCTTGGTCCTTTATATATGGGGGCGGGGAGCACCTCTATACACAACAATTGATCTCTTGATCTCTTAGCCGTGTGCGGTGCCCCCCTCTACCATAATCCACCTCGATAATATTGTAGCGGTGCTTAGGCGAAGCCCTGCGTCAGTAGAATATCATCATCGTCACCATGCTGTCATGCTAACAGAACTCTCCCTCAAAGCTCGGCTCGATCGGAGTTCGAGGGACGTCATCGAGCTGAACGTGTGCTGAACTCGGAGGTGCCGTGTGTTTGGTACTTGATCAGTTGGATCGTGAAGACGTACGACTACATCAACCGCGTTGTGCTAATGCTTCCACTTTCGGTCTACGAGGGTACATGGACAACACTCTCCCCTCTCGTTGATATGCATCACCATGATCTTGCGTGCATGTCGAATTTTTTTTGAAATTACTACGTTACCCAACAGTGGCATCAGAGCCAGGTTTTATGCGTAGATGTTATATGCATGAGTAGAACACAAGTGAGTTGTGGGCGATACAAGTCATACTGCTTACCAGCATGTCATACTTTGGTTCGGCGGTATTGTTGGATGAAGCGGCCCGGACCGTCATTACGCGTACGCTTATGCGAGACTGGTTCTACCGACGTGCTTTGCACATAGGTGGCTGGCGGCTGTCAGTTTCTCCAACTTTAGTTGAACTGAGTGTGGCTACGCCCGGCCCTTGAGAAGGTTAAAACAACACTAACTTGACGAACTATCATTGTGGTTTTCATATGTAGGTAAGAATGGTTCTTGCTCAGCCCGTAGCAGCCACGTAAAACTTGCAACAACAAAGTAGAGGACGTCTAACTTGTTTTTGCAGGGCATGTTGTGATGTGATATGGTCAAGACGTGATGCTATATTTTATTGTATGAGATGATCATGTTTTGTAACCAAGTTATCGGCAGCTGGCAGGAGCAATATGGTTGTCGCTTTATTGTATGCAATGCAATCGCCCTGTAATTGCTTTACTTGATCACTAAGCGGTAGCGATAGTCGTAGAAGCAATAGGTGGCAAAGAGACAACGATGCTACGATGAAGATCCAGGTGTCGCATCGGTGACGATGGTGATCATGATGGTGCTTCGGAGATGGTGATCACAAGCACAAGATGATGATGGCCATATCATCTCACTTATATTGATTGCATGTGATGTTTATCCTTTATGCATCTTATTTTCCTTTGATTAACGGTAGCATCATAAGATGATCTCTCACTAAATCTCAAGGTATAAGTGTTCTCCCTAAGTATACACCGTTGCGAAAGTTCTTCGTGCTAAGACACCACGTGATGATCGGGTGTGATAGGCTCTACGTTCAAATACAACGGGTGCAAAACAGTTGCACACGCGGAATACTCAGGTTAAACTTGACGAGCCTAGCATATACAGATATGGCCTCGGAACACTGAGACCGAAAGGTCGAGTGTGAATCATATAGTAGATATGATCAACATAGTGATGTTCACCATTGAAAACTACTCCATCTCACGTGATGATCGGACAAGGTTTAGTTGATTTGGATCACGTGATCACTTAGATGATTAGAGGGATGTCTATCTAAGTGGGAGTTCTTAAGTAATATGATTAATTGAACTTTAATTTATCATGAACTTAGTACCTGATAGTATTTTGCTTGTCTATGTTTGTTGTGGATAGATGGCTCGTGTTGTTGTTCCGTTGAATTTCAATGCGTTCCTTGAGAAAGCTAAGTTGAAAGATGATGGTAGCAATTACAAGGACTGGGTCCGTAACTTGAGGATTATCCTCATTGCTGCACAGAAGAATTACGTCCTGGAAGCACTGCTAGGTGCCAGGCCTGCTGCGGATGCAACTGACGACGTTAAGAACATCTGGCAGAGCAAAGCTGAAGACTACTCGATAGTTCAGTGTGCCATGCTTTATGGCTTAGAACCAGGACTTCAACAACATTTTGAACGTCATGGAGCATATGAGATGTTCCAGGAGTTGAAGTTAATATTTCAAGCAAATGCCCAGATTGAGAGATATGAAGTCTCCAATAAGTTCTATAGCTGCAAGATGGAGAAGAATAGTTCTGTCAGTGAACATATACTCAAAATGTCTGGGTATAATAATCACTTGATTCAACTGGGAGTTAATCTTCCTGATGATAGTGTCATTGACATAATTCTTCAATCACTACCACCAAGCTACAAGAGCTTTGTGATGAACTATAATATGCAAGGGGTGAACAGGACTATTCCCGAGATCTTCGCAATGCTAAAAGTTGCGGAGGTAGAAATCAAAAAGGAGCATCAAGTGTTGATGGTCAACAAGACCACTAGTTTCAAGAAAAAGGTAAAGGGGAGAAGAAGGGGAACTTCAAGAAGAATGGCAAACAAGTTGCTGCTCAAGAGAAGAAACCCAAGTCTGGACCTAAGCATGAGATTGAGTGCTTCTACTGCAAGCAGACTGGTCACTGGAAGTGGCACTGCCCTAAGTATTTGGCGGATAAGAAGGATGGCAAGGTGAACAAAGGTATATGTGATATACATGTTATTGATGTGTACCTTACTAATGCTCGCAGTAGCACCTGGGTATTTGATATTGGTTTTGTTGCTAATATTTGCAACTCGAAACAGGGACTATGAATTAAGCAAAGATTGGTTAAGGACGAGGTGACGATGAGCATGGGAAATGGTTCCAAAGTCGATGTGATCGCAGTCGGCACACTACCTATACATCTACCTTCAGGATTAGTTTTAGACCTGAATAATTTTTATTTGGTGCCAGCATTAAGCATGAACATTATGTCTGGACCTTGTTTGATGTGAGACGGTTATTCATTTAAATCAGAGATTAATGGTTGTTCTATTCATATGAGTAATATCTTTTATGGTCATGCACCCTTGAAGAGTGGTCTATTTTTATTGAACCTCGATAGTAGTGATACACATATTCATAATGTTGAAGCCAAAAGATGCAGAGTTGATAATGATAGTGCAACTTATTTGTGGCACTGCCGTTTGGGTCATATTGGTGTAAAGCGCATGAAGAAACTCCATACTGATGGACTTCTGGAATCACTTGATTATGAATCACTTGGTACTTGCGAACCGTGCCTCATGGGCAAGATGACTAAAACGCCGTTCTCCCGAACTATGGAGCGAGCAACAGATTTATTGGAAATCATACATACTGATGTATGTGGTCCAATGAACATTGAGGCTTGCGGCGGATATCGTTATTTTCTCACCTTCACAGATGATTTGAGCAGATATGGGTATATCTACTTAATGAAACATAAGTCTGAAACATTTGAAAAGTTCAAAGAATTTCAGAGTGAAGTGGAAAATCATCGTAACAAGAAAATAAAGTTTCTACAATATGATCATGGAGGAGAATATTTGAGTTACGAGTTTGGTCTATGTTTGAAACAATGCGGAATAGTTTCGCAACTCACGCCACCTGGAACACCACAACGTAATGGTGTGTCCGAACGTCGTAATCATACATTACTAGATATGGTGTGATCTATGATGTCTCTTACTGATATACCGCTATCGTTTTGGGGTCATGCTTTAGAGACGACTGCATTCACGTTAAATAGGGCACCATCAAAATCCATTGAGATGACGCCTTATGAACTGTGGTTTGGCAAGAAACCAAAGTTGTCGTTTCTTAAAGTTTGGGGCTGCGATGCTTATGTGAAAAAACTTCAACCTGATAAGCTCGAACCCAAATCGTAGAAATGTCTCTTCATAGGATACCCAAAGGAGACTATTGGGTACATCTTCTATCACAGGTCTGAAGGCAAGACTTTTGTTGCTAAATTTGGATCCTTTCTAGAGAAGGAGTTTCTCTCGAAAGAAGTGAGTGGGAGGAAAGTAGAACTTGATGAGGTAACTATACCTGCTCCCTTATTGGAAAATAGTTCATCACAGAAACCAGTTCTTGTGACGACTACACCAATTAGTGAGGAAGATAATGATATTGATCATGAAACTACATATCAAGTTACTACCAAACCTCGTAGGTCAACCAGAGTAAGATCCGCACCAGAGTGGTACGGTAATCCTATTATGGAGGTCATGTTACTTGACCATGGTAAACCTATGAACTATGAGGAAGCAATGATGAGCCCAGATTCTGCAAAATGGCTTTAGACCATGAAATCTGAGATGGGATCCATGTATGAGAACAAAGTATGGACTTTGGTTGACTTGCCCAATGATCAGCAAGCCATCGAAAATAAATGGTTCTTCAAGAAGAAGATTGACGCTGATGGTAATATTACTGTCTACAAAGTCGAGTTGTTGCGAATGGTTTTCGACAAGTTCAAGGGGTTGACTACGATGAGACCTTCTCACCCGTAGCGATGCTTAACTCTGTCCGAATCATGTTAGCAATTGCCGCATTTTATGATTATGAAATATGGCAAATCGATGTCAAAACTGCATTCCTGAATGGATTTCTAGAAGAAGAGTTGTATATGATGCAACCTGAAGGTTTTGTCGATCCAAAAGGTGCTAACAAAGTGTGCAAGCTCCAGCGATCCATTTATGGACTGGTGCAAGCCTCTTGGAGTTGGAATAAACGCTTTGATAGTGTGATCAAAGCATATGGTTTTATACAGACTTTTGGAGAAGCCTGTATTTACAAGAAAGTGAGTGGGAGCTCTGTAGCATTTCTGATATTATATGTAGACAACATATTGTTGATTGGAAATGATATAGAATTTCTGGATATCATAAAAGGATACTTGAATAAAAGTTTTTCAATGAAAGACCTCGGAGATGCTGCTTATATATTGGGCATCAAGATCTATAGAGATAGATCAAGACGCTTAATTGGACTTTCAAAAAGCACATACCTTGGTAAAGTTTTGAAAAAGTTCAAAATGGATCAAGCAAAGAAAGGGTTCTTGCCTGTATTACAAGGTGTGAAGTTGAGTCAGACTCAATGCCCAACCACAGCAGAAGATAGAGAGAAAATGAAAGATGTTCCCTATGCATTAGCCATAGGCTCTATCATGTATGCAATGTTGTGTACCAGACCTGATATATGCTTATCAATAAGTTTAGTAGGGAGATACCAAAGTAATCCAGGAGTGGATCACTGGACAGCGGTCAAGAATATCCTGAAATACCTGAAAAGGACTAAGGATATGCTTCTCGTTTATGGAGGTAACAAAGAGCTAGTCGTAAATGGTTACGTCGATGCAAGCTTTGACACTGATCCGGACGATTCTAAATTGCAAACCGGATACATGTTTATATTGAACGGTGGAGCTGTCAGTTGGTGCAATTCTAAACAAAGCGTCATGGCGGGATCTACATGTGAGCGGAGTACATGGCTACTTCGGAAGCAGCAAATGAAGGAGTCTGGATGAAGGAGTTCATATCCGATCTAGGTGTCATACCAAGTGCATCAGGTCCAATGAAAATCTTTTGTGACAATACTGGTGCAATTGCCTTGGCAAAGGAATCCAGATTTCACAAGAGAACCAAGCACATCAAGGGACGCTTCAATTCCATCCAGGACAAAGTCCAGGAGGGAGACATAGAGATTTGCAAGATACATACGGATTTGAATGTTGCAGACCCATTGACTAAGCCTCTTCCACGAGCAAAACATGATCAACACCAAGGCTCCATGGGTGTTAGAATCATTACTGCGTAATCTAGATTATTGACTCTAGTGCAAGTGGGGGACCGAAGGAAATATGCCCTAGAGGCAATAATAAAGTTGTTATTCATATTACCTTATATCATGATAAATGTTTATTATTCATGCTAGAATTGTATTAACCGGAAACTTAGTACATGTGTGAATACATAGACAAACATAATGTCACTGGTATGCCTCTACTTGACTAGTTTGTTGAATCAAAGATGGTTAAGTTTCCTAGCCATAGACATGAGTTGTCATTTGATTAACAGGATCACATCATTAGAGAATGATGTGATTGACTTGACCCATTCCATTAGCTTAGAACTTGATCGTTTAGTTTGTTGCTATTGCTTTCTTAATGACTTATACATGTTCGACTATGAGATTATGCAACTCCCGAATACCGAAGGAACACTTTGTGTGCTACCAAATGTCACAACGTAACTGGGTGATTATAAAGGTTCCCTACAGGTGTCTCCGATGGTACTTGTTGAGTTGGCATAGATCGAGATTAGGATTTTTCACTCTGATTGTTGGAGAGGTATCTCTGAGCCCTCTCGGTAATGCACATCACTATAAGCCTTGCAAGCAATGTGACTAATGAGTTAGTTACGGGATGATGCATTACAGAACGAGTAAAGAGACTTGCTGGTAACAAGATTGAACTAGGTATGGTGATACCGACGATCGAATCTCGGGCAAGTAACATACCGATGACAAAGGGAACAACGTATGTTGTTATGCGGTTTGACTAATAAAGATCTTCGTAGAATATGTAGGAGCCAATGTGGGCATCCAGGTTCCGCTACTGGTCATTGACCTGAGACATGTCTCGGTCATGTCTACATAGTTCTCGAACCCGTAGGGTCCGCACACTTAAAGTTCGGTAACGATCGATATTATGAGTTTGGTGTTTTGATGTACTGAAGGTAGTTCGGAGTACCGGATATGATCACGGACATGACGAGAAGTCTCGAAGTGGTCAAGACGTAAACGTCGATATATTGGATGACTATGTTCGAACACCGTAATAGTTTCGGGTGGTTTCAGGCTTATACAGGAGTACTGGGGGTTACCAGACACCCCCCCGGGGGGGGGGGGGTTAATGGGCCTCATGGGCCCTAAGTGGATAAGAGGAGGGGCGGCTAGGGCAGGCCGCGCCCCCCTCCCCCTCTAGTCCGAATAGACAAGGAGGGGGGGCCGGCGCCCCCCCTTTCCTTGCTCTCCTCTCTCCCTTCCTTCCCCTCTCCTACTTGGACTAGGAAAGGAGGGAGTCCTACTCCCAGTGGGAGTAGGACTCCTCGCTGTGCACCCTTCCCTGGCCGACCGCCCCCTCCCCCTTGGTCATTTATATACGGGGGAAGGGGGCACGTCTAGACACAACAATTGATTTCTTGATCTCTTAGCCATGTGCGGTTCCCCCCTCCACCATAATCCACCTCGATAATATCGTAGCGGTGCTTAGGCGAAACCCTGCATCGGTAGAATATCATCATCGTCACCACGCCATCGTGCTGACGGAACTCTCCCTCAAAGCTCGGCTGGATCGGAGTTCGAGGGACGTCATCGAGTTGAATGTGTGCTGAACTCGGAGGTGCCGTGCGTTTGGTACTTGATCGGTCGGATCGTGAAGACGTACGACTACATCAACCGCGTTGTGCTAAAGCTTCCGCTTTCGGTTTACGAGGGTACGTGGACAACACTCTACCCTCTTGTTGCTATGCATCACCATGATCTTGCGTGCGCGTAGGAATTTTTTTGGAATTACTACGTTACCCAACACCATGAGATTCAAAACGTCTTTGAAGTCCCGATTCTAAGATGTTAAGCATGGTGCACTAAACTATCAAGTAGTCATCATATTGAGCTAGCCAAATGTTCATAACATCTACATCTGCTCCTGCAATAGGTCTGTCACCTACACTACAAAAAAAGACACATCCGTGACATTTTGGGCCGAACGAAATTTTTTTCTGTCATACATATGACACTTCTATGATGATAATTGTGACAAAACCCGGTATCATCATAGATGTGGTGGGATCCTACTTCTATGACAAAAAATCATGATAGAAAATGGGATTTTCGTCCTGGGCGGGCCAGAGACGTAGCTGCATGACATTCTTTGGGCCGTCCATGATGGAAAAAATCATGGTAGAAGCGAGGGGGAGGAAAATTTCGGGGAGTTGCCGGTTACGGTGGGAGGTCGGGGGCCGAGCGATGCGCGTTTCTCTCGTACACGTGCGAGGCGTTGGCTCTAACTGAACCCGAGCGAGGCGTTAGGCTCTAACTGAACCCGAGTGATTGCACTGCAGGCTACGCGTTACTGAACCTGAGCGATCGATCGATGGCTGTTAACTGAACCCGATGGAGCAATTCCTTCGCTACTGCTGCTAACTGAAGCCGATCGATTGGATGAACAATGAGCGTTGGGGGGGGGGTGGATGAACAGTGAGCGGTGGCGTTGCCTCTGGATGAACAGGACCCCGTGGTGTGGAGGGCTGGATGAATAGTAGATGGTGGAGGGGTGGCCATGGAGGGGTGGTTGAACAGGACCCCGTGGTGTGGAGGGCTGGATGAACAGTAGATGGTGGAGGGCTGGATGAACAGTAGACGGTGGAGGGGTGGTTGAACAATAGCCGGTGGAGTAGCGCGTGGTGGAGGCTGGATGAACAGGAGCCCATGGAGGCTAGAGGAGGTCGACGGTAGCCCGTGGAGGCTGGAGGAGGTCGACGGTGGAGATGAAAAGTATCCCGTGGAGTCCCATTTTGAGGTACGCCACACCCCTCCTGCCGAACATGACCCCCGTTTCGACCGTAGGAGGTTCGTTTCGTCCGTTTTGCGGTACGCCACACCCCTCCCGATCAATAGGACCCCCGTTTCGACCGTAGGAGGTCTGTTTCCTCCGTTTTGCGGTACGCCACACCCCTCCCGATCAACAGGACCCCCGTTTCGACCGTAGGAGGTTTGTTTCCTCTGTTTTGCGGTATGCCACACCCCTGCCAATCAACAGGACCCTGTTCCAAACGTAGGAGGTCCGTTTTGTCCGTTGTGCGGTACGCCAGGCCTCGTTTCCATCGCATGTTCCTTCCAAGCCCTCCCGATGAACATGACCATGCATTCTGTTCCGACCCTGCCAGTTGGCTCCCCATGAACACGACTACGACGCTGTTTCTCCGTTCCGACCCAGCCATGTACGTATGCGCGAGTAGGTGTTCGAGACCCTGCCCATATGTACATACGTGCTCGTATTTTCTTTCTTGCACCCTCGCCATTGTACGTACGTATACATGCTACGTGCGCGCCTCTACTACGACACGTGCGCGCCTCTACATCCACCAGTATATATGTACATACACGTTCGCGACCAGAATGACAACGCTACGTACGCTTCGACCAGGTGGGTCCCGACTGTTAGGCACTTCCTTGCGTGCGAAGATGTAGCTGGTGGGTCCTAGCAGTCAGGGGGTGAATCGTTTTTTTGCCCGGACGCACTTCCTTGCGTGCGAAGATGTAGCTGGTGGGTCCCAGCAGTCAGGGGGGCGAATGGTTTTTTTTTGCCCGGACGCACTTCCTTGCGTGCAGAGATGTAGCTGGTGGGTCCTGACAGTCAGGGGGGCAAATCGTTTTATTTTTTGCCCGGACGCACTTCCTTGTGTGCGAAGGTGTAGCTGGTGGGTCCCAGCAGTCAGGGGGAAACGTTTTTTTTGCGAAATATGGTGGCCCATCCGGTGGGTCCCCGCTGTCAGGTGGAGGAATAATTATTTTGCGCGTAATAAGGAGGCACTTCCTTGCTGCGGCCGTGGACCCAGCTGTCAGCCTCTCCATGTATAGTCCACGTCCGATGGAAGCCGTTCCTTGACCACATTGACCATGTGATACGTCTCCAACGTATCTATAATTTTTGATTGCTCCATGCTATATTATCTACTGTTTTAGGCAATATTGGGCTTTATTATCCACTTCTATATTATTTTTGGGACTAACCTATTAACCGGAGGCCCAGCCCAGATTTGTTGTTTTATGCCTATTTCAGTGTTTTGAGGAAAAGGAATATCAGACAGAGTCAAAACGGAACGAAATCAACTAGAGAAGTTATTTTTGGAAGGAAACCCACCAGATGGACTTGGACTCCACGTCAGAAGATACATGAGGTGCTCACGTGGGTGGGGGGGGGGCGCGCCCACCCCCCTAGGGCGCGCCCCCCTGCCTCGTGGAGGCCCCGTAGCTCCACCGACGTACTCCGCGCACCCATATATACCTACGTACCCTAAAACTTCCAGAACAGAAGATAGATTGGGAGTTCCGCCGCTGCAAGCCTCTGTAGCCACCAAAAACCTCTCGGGAGCACGGTCCGGCACCCTGTCGGAGGGGGGAACCCATCACCGGTGGCCATCTTCATCATCCCGGCGCTATCCATGACGAGGAGGGAGTAGTTCACCCTCGGAGCTAAGGGTATGTACCAGTAGCTATGTGTTTGATCTCTCTCTCTCTCTCTCTCTCTCTCTCGTGTTCTCTCTCGTGTTCCCTCTATGGCACGATCTTGATGTATCCCGAGCTTTGCTATTGTAGTTGGATCTTATGATGTTTCTTCCCCTCTACTCTCTTGTGATGAATTGAGTTTCCCCTTTGAAGTTATCTTATCAGATTGAGTCTTTTATGAGAACACTTGATGTATGTCTTGCCGTGTTTATCTGTGGTGACAATGGGATTTCACGTGCCACTTGATGTATGTTTTGGTGACCAACTTGCGGGTTCCGCCCATGAACCTATGCATAGGGGTTGGCACACGTTCTTGACTCTTCGGTAGAAACTTTGGGGCACTCTTTGAAGTACTTTGTGTTGGTTGGATGAATCTGAGATTGTGTGATGCATATCGTATTATCATGCCCACGGATACTTGAGGTGACAATGGAGTATCTAGGTGACATTAGGGTTTTTGTTGATTTGTGTCTTAAGGTGTTATTCTAGTACGAACTCTTTTATAGATTGATCTGAAAGAATAACTTTGAGGTGGTTTCGTACCCTACCATAATCTCTACGTTTGTTCTCCGCTATTAGTTGCTTCGGAGTGACTCTTTGTTGCATGTTGAGGGCTTTTTATATGATCTATCTATCTTATTATTGTTGAGAGAACTTGCACTAGTGAAAGTATGAACCCTACACTACAAGAAATATGTCGACTAGTGACCTTTTGTCAGTGACCCTGGAAGAATTGGTCATAGATCTATGACCATTTCAGACCAATTGGTCAAAAGCTGTTCGAGGGGCTCCAAACCCTAAACCATTGCGACGATTTTGGTCAGAAAGGTCATAATTTCCTTACACGAAAAGGTCACAAAGCAAACAGTGCTAGTCCGCTGCCTTATTTGTAGTTGTTAATGACCAATATAGATGGTCATAGCCTTGTAGATTGTGGTGGGTTGTGATGACTAGGTGCCATCTCATCAGTTTTGCCTATGTGTCATGTCCATGTGGCGGTTTTTGCCCTAGGTTGTGAAGCAACCTATATTTCTGTTATTCCCAAAATTCCCAAAAAAATCTCATAAATTCTTTGGGTCATATCTTCGTCAAATATGTAAGAACCTTCCTTGCCTAGTTCAAAAATAATTCAAAAATATTCATTTTCCTATTCTGATCAAAGCAGCACTTTGTGAAGGAAGTACCACTTTGGCATGTCCAGATGGTATCCATTTTCTACAGTGCTTTCCTATGCCCAAATAACCACCCTCCACCAAATGCCAGCTCAATCCATTCATTATTTTGAGCCCAGCTTCAACATTCGTATTTATGTCCAGTGTGGTAGTTTGTAAAGCAAGTACCACCTAGGCTCCTCCTTTTGAGGTGAAAATTTGTGAAGACGGTCTTCTTAGTAACTGATCATCCTCAGCCAAAACTCACGCCCATTAGCCATGTGCATTTCCCGTACCGCAAATCAAACACTTGGCTGCTAATTCATGTTTGAGCATCAATCGGTCTCCTCGTGAGAATCTTATGTTGTGATTTTCTTCCTAGCACCTACCTGGGGAGTTCCCAACCCACTAGACATGCCTAGGCTGCCCAGAACACATGGCAACGCCACGGTCACGCGGTGACCACGCGGCGGGCATGCGAGCTTACGCGCTCTAGAGTTGGGGCCCTCGGCCACCGTCCAAAGCTCGATGTATCGCCATCAAACCATGTATTTCTGATTAAATAGATACTTGTTTACCTAGAAATGATTTTTGGAAAAAAATAAATAGCAAACTATGAGGCAGCTGCAGTTCAAATTTGACCAGTTTCTAGCTGAATCGACGACAATTTGTCTTTTTCACCAGAGGTGGATCAAAACTTTTTTCACCCAACCATTTTGTCAATTGTGCATTATATATGGCCTAGTATTTGATAAAATTGATTTGGTCCATTTCTGCAACAATTATTTGGTAGTTCCTTCACAAAAAAACCTCCTTTTGGGCACTCAGAAAATGAAAAATGAAATTTCCGTGCAAAGAAAATGAAAACTTCCTTAGGAAACATTGTTTGGAATTCCAAGATGTACCCTTGTGCACAATATGAGATCATTTGAACAAACTATGCCATGAATGTGGCCATAAGATTGATCATTTGGCTTGAAAGCCATGAATCTTCACGCATGATAGCTCATTTCTGAGAACACTTTTTTAAAATAATTACAGTATTACAAGTTTATTATTTTTCCTGGAAACTTGGTCACATATAATGACACAATGCGAAGGTTTTCCAATTTTTTGATTTTTTTTGAATTTTTTATGCCCGTTTCAAAATGCGATCAAAACCGCGGGCTTGACCGTTCCTAGCTAGTGGTTGAATCTTGGAATTTTTTGGTGTTTCTATGATTAAATAGATACTTATTTACCTAGAAATGATTTTTGGAAAAAAATAAAGAGCAAACTATGAGGCAGCTGCAGTTCAAATTTGACCCGCTTCCACCTGAATCAACGGGAATTTGTCTTTTTCACCAGAGGTGGATCAAAACTTTTTTCACCCAACCATTTTGTCAATTGTGCATTATAGATGGCCTAGTATTTTATAAAATTGATTTGGTCCATTTTTGCAACAATTATTTGGTAGTTCCTTCACAAAAAACCCTCCTTTTGGGCACTCAGAAAATGAAAAATGAAATTTCCGTGCAAAGAAAATGAAAACTTCCTTAGGCAACATTGTTTGGAATTCCAAGATGTACCCTTGTGCACAATATGAGATCATTTGAAAAAACTATGCCATGAATGTGGCCATAAGATTGATCATTTGGCTTGAAAGCCATGAATCTTCACGCATGATAGCTCATTTCTGAGAACACTTTTTAAAATAATTTCCGTATTACAAGTTTATTATTTTTCCTGGAAACTTGGTCGCATATAATGACACAATGATAAGGTTTTCCAATTTTTTGATTTTTTTTGAATTTTTTATGCCCGTTTCAAAATGCGGTCAAAACGGCGGGCATGACCGTTCCTAGCTAGTGGTTGAATCTTGGAAAACTTTTGATGTTTCTCTGATTAAATAGATACTTATGTACCTAGAAATGATTTTTGGAAAAAAATAAATAGCAAACTATGAGGCAGCTGCAGTTCAAATTTGACCCGCTTCCAACTGAATCGGCGAAAATTTGTCTTTTTCACCAGAGGTGGATAAAAACTTTTTACACCCAATCATTTTGTCAATTGTGCATTAAATATTTCCTATTACTTTATAAAAATGATTTGGCCCAATTTTGTAATAATAATTTGGGAGGTCCTTCACAAAAAACCTCCTTTTGGTCACTCGGAAAATGGAAAATGAATTTTTCATCCAAAGAAAATGAAAATTTACTTAGGCAACATTGTTTGCCATTCCAATATTCACCCTTTTGCACAATATGAGATAATTTGAACAAACTATGCCATGAATGTGGCCATAAGATTGATCATTTGGCTTGAAAGCCATTGATCTCCACACATGATAGCTCGTTTCTGAGAACACTTTTTTAAAATAATTTCCGTATTACAAGTTTATTATTTTTCTTGGAAACTTGGCCACATATAATGACACAATGCGAAGGTTTTTCAATTTTTTGTTTTTTTAATTTTTTATGCCCGTTTCAAAATGCGGTCAAAACGGCGGGCATGACCGTTCCTAGCTAGTGGTTGAATCTTGGAATTTTTTTGGTGTTTCTTTGATTAAACAGATACTTATGTACCTAGAAATGATTTTTGGAAAAAATAAAGAGCAAACTACAAGGTAGCTACAGTTCAAATTTGACCCGCTTCCAACTAAATCGGCGGATATTTGTCTTTTTCATGAGAGGTGCATCAAAACTTTTTACACCCAACCATTTGGTCAGTTGTGTATTAAATATGGCCTAGTATTTTAGAAAAATGATTTGGTCCAATTTTGCAACAATTATTTGGTAGGTTCTTCACAAAAAAACCTCCTTTTGGGCACTCGAAAAATGGAAAATGATTTTTTCGTCCAAAGAAAATGAAAACTTCCTGAGTCAATATTGTTTGCCATTCCAATATGCACCCTTGTGCACAATATGAGATCATTTGAACAAACTATGCCATGAATGTGGCCATAAGATTGATCATTTGGCTTGAAAGCCATTGATCTCCACACGTGATAGCTCATTTCTGATAATACTTTTTTAAAATAATTTCCGTATTACAAGTTTACTATTTTTCCTGGAAACTTAGTCACATATAATGACACAATGCGAAGGTTTTCCAATTTTTTGATTTTTTTTTTGAATTTTTTATGCCCGTTTCAAAATGCGGTCAAAACGGCGGGCATGACCGTTCCTAGCTAGTGGTTGAATCTTGGAATTTTTTTGGTGTTTCTCTGATTAAACAGATACTTATGTACCTAGAAATGATTTTTGGAAAAAATAAAGAGCAAACTACAAGGCAGCTACAGTTCAAATTTGACTAGCTTCCACTTGAATCGGCGGATATTTGTCTTTTTCACGAGAGGTGGATAAAAGCTTTGGACACTCAACTATTTGGTCGGTTGTGCATTATATATAGCCTATTATTTTAGAAAATTAATTTGGTACAATTTTACAACAAATATATAGTATGTCCTTCACAAAAAAACTCATTTTGGACACTTTAAAAATGGAAAATGATTTAAAAAAAACTAATTTCTCCTAACTCTTTTAAAAAATATTTGTCTTATTTCGATTTGTCATTATTCCTGAAAGCTAAGGTCAAATTTGATGAAACATGAGAAGGTATTTTATTTTTATTTCTATTTTTCAGATCATAAAATAGCCAATATGATTTAGCACCTTAGTTTTAGTCGATTATGACCAATTTGAGATGGTCAAAAAATGTAGTACTGGTATACTGCGTTTTGATTGGTCCAGGAGCATCTCACGCGGATCGTGCCTAATTACCGTCGGATGCTCCTGCATCCAACGGCCCGCCTGTCTCACCCACGTCGCCCAACCCACAACCCCCACTCCTCCCACGCACCCAACCGCACCCAACCCATCGTGCCCTCCTCTCTCTCTCGAACCCTAGCGCTCCATTCCTCCCTGGCCGCCGCCACCTCCGGCGCCCTCTGTCCGCCACCACCTCCGGCGCCCTCTGTCCGGCGAGATCCATATGGATCGATCCCCTCCAACCCTCCAACTCCACGACTCCTGCTCCTCCTCTCTGGATCGATCATCCCCAACCCACGACTCCTCCTCCTCTCCTCCTCTCTGGATATACCCAACCGCTTCTCCCCCAATCCCGGCCTCCTCCATGCCGAGCCGAGCGACACTCCCCACTTCCAGCCGAAACCCTAGCCTGAGACCCCTTCCTCCTTGATGGCCAACCCCTCTGTGGTGGCTGGCGGTAGGGTGCCCTTGGTGGAGGGGGTCCGCGCCGTCGGGGCCTAGATCCGCAACCGCATCCGCGTGGCGCCCGTCGACCGCGTGGCTGCGGTTCTGGCAACGCAATGGTAGCGTTGGCCCTGGCGGCGTTGGAGGCAGCGAGCCAGTCCCTGAGAAACCGCGAGATCCTCGGCACCGTCGGCACCACCGCGGCGGCACTAAGCACCACCGATGCCGATGGGGTCCAACGAGGCGGACAAGCCGCTGCGGCGGATCGGTGCGTCGTTCGAGCAGCTCGCGGCCGTCGCCAAGCCGCAGCAGCAGCCCGCGATGGTGGCGGGGGACTTCTCGCGTGCCTGCTCCAACGTCTCCGTCCTCTTTGGCTGCATAAGCTCGTGCTTAGAAATCAAATCTTTTTGCTGCAAACACTTTACAATGGTACGAGCAGAAATCTCTGGTGGAGCAAGCCTTTTTGCTGCAAACATTTTACATTCCAATGCTTGGTGGTAGCCACTGTCCAAAAATAAACGAATTGTTCAGACTTCAGGCTTATTAGGGGGTGTGTTCTTCTGATTTTCGATTCTGATAGGACTTCTTCTCGTACCATTGGTCGATTTTTTCCAACTGAATTGATGATACAAAGCATTAAACACTTAGGAAAAGTACTTGGCTGTGTGCAAAATTTGCTTTTACAAGAATTAATTTTTTCTGCCTCTAATTGATGCTGACGACAACAGTTATGTTCTATCTCTGATTTGCTGATGACATCTTCATTCATTTCATCCAGTGAGAAAACATGGCACCATCCATGAGTCTTGCAGCGAAAGGTCCGCTCCCCTTTGGAGCGCTCCCCTCGAGCGGCATCACGCAGAGGCCAGTGTCGGTGACCGCCTCACTGGAGCACAAGAGTGATTATAAGAGGAAGCTCCTGAAGTCGTTGCCTCCCTGGCCTTACTGCTTCTACTGGTTGCTTCCCCATCCCCTTCCCCTACAGTACTATATTGCATCACTGATCTGCACTGTTTGGTGTGTCTCATTCCTACTATTGTTATGTTCAACCACATTGCCAGTGTTCAGAAATAACACCTACTCACTATGCAAATGCATGCAACATAATCTGAAATTCATTCAGTTTGACTGTGTGTAAACACTATAGTGTACAACTATCAACTTGTTTCACTATTCAGTTTTTCACCCATTCAGCTTTCTTACTGGGGCATCTTTCTTGTGAGAGTTTACTTGATAGTACAATATGTTAGAAGAAACTACCATGTCTCCGAAATGAATCATTGATCGCTCTTTATACACTTACAACTCGGTTTCTTTCATATAAGTTCTGCTGCCTTTCTTTAGGTTGAGCTACTGCCCTGTTAATTATTGTAACAAACATTATCATTTGCCAGTTTGCTTTGTGTTGAGAACTGACCAATAAGCTTTGTTTGCCAATTAGCTTTCTGTGTGCATGCAGTTAATCCCCATTTTACTAATTTCTGAATCAAACATTATTATTTCTGTCCTCAACAAGTCGCAGCACCATGTTCTGTTTTTGTTCAGTTAGCCTTGTCAAATATAATCAACATGCCTCCATTCCATTTTGCTATTTGTACTTAGGTAGAAAATGCTAAATTTTGTACAGGTACATGTAATGCTGAAGCTATATTGGTTGCTTGTTTCTTAATTTTTTCTTTTGTAATGATGATCTGAAATGCCATGCAGGTCACTATTGGTGGTGCTGCTGCTGTGGTTGTTGGAGGTGTTGCTGTTGCATCTGGCGGAGCTGCCGTTGGGGCCCCAAAAGGTAACCTTCATCAGCCACAACCCCACAACAATGGCTCAAGGTTTTGTGCCCCATCACCCCTCTTTCTAAATTACTGAAATGAACCAAGATCTCATATATTTAGGAACAGAGGTAGTAGTAAGGTTAAAATAGAACAACAAGGGTTGTTTCAAATTTGGTTATGCTAGAATAATGCATCAACTCGCGGTATTCTTGGATGTTACTCTAAGGTGTCAAAATGATAGTAAAACCTAGGCTCTTGCACGGTTCTTGAATTAATTTTTCTATTTTATTGCTAACAAATATTGCCTATGTTGAGACTCTAAACATGTGGATGTTCCTCTCATTTACAGGAATTCTACCTGAAGATATTCAGAGAAAGCTTGAAGCCCCAGTTAGCGACTTGCTTTATATGTTATTGACTTGTAATGCTAAATTTGTTGAGAATTTTGATGTACTGTTGCACATGTTACTCGAATGCTGGTAGTTATGTACATATACTCACTATATTATCCGTTGTTTATTTGAAATGCATTCTTGGGCTGAAAGTGGCTAAAAAACTATATGTTGTATTGAATTTGTGCTGATTGTGTATGTCGATTCTACAAAAGAAGAGGCACGGTCCAAATGGAAGAAGTACTGAAATGGCTACTGGACCTAATCTATTTGGGCTTTTGAAAAGAGGCCCGAAATATACTGGCAGCAATTAAGGCTAAAAATTAAATAGAAATGTGTAAAAAAGGTCGAGGCCCAAAAAATAAACAGATAGTAAAAGGCCATGGCCTAGAAAAAATGCTAAAATGTTGGGCTTGGCCCATGAAGCTGATCAAAAATTGATAGAAAAAATATATTAAAAAGGCTGAATTAATGGGCTCGGCCCATCTAAAACACCTAATCGGACCGGGCTGAATCTTGTCAGTGACCTTTTGAATTGGTCGTAATTTTGCCACGTCAGATTGCCACATCGGATCCGAGGTGGCCTGGGCAGACCGCTAGTGACCAAAACAAAAGGTCATGGGTTCAACGACCTTCTGTTTTGGTCGTAAACGTCTACGACCTTCTCACAGAGAAGGTCGCTATAGTCAGTTAATGACCCTCAGCTTTTGACCTTCTGTTTTTGGTCACAAAAAGGTCGCAAATGAAAAACCATGACCTTTCAGTGACCAATAGTGGTGGTCACAAGTTGACATATTTCTTGTAGTGCTAGGCCTTGTTTCCTATCATTGCAATACCGTTTACGCTCACTTTTACCACTTGTTACCTTGCTGTTTTTATAATTTTAGATTACAAAAACCTATATCTACTATCTATTTTGCACTTGTATCACCATCTCTTCGCCGAACTAGTGCACCTATACAATTTGCCATTGTATTGGGTGTGTTGGGGACACAAGAGACTCTTTGTTATTTGGTTGCAGGGTTGCTTGAGAGAGACCATCTTCATCCTACGCCTCCTATGGATTGATAAACCTTAGTCATCCACTTGAGAGAAATTTGCTACTGTCCCACAAACCTGTGCACTTGCAGGCCCAACAACGTCTACAAGAAGAAGGTTGTGTAGTAGACATCAAGCTCTTTTCTGGTGCCATTGTCGGGGAGGTTAGTGCTTCAAGGTACATCTTTAGATCTTGCAATCGAATCTTTTTGTTTCTTGTTTTATCACTAGTCTAGTTTATAAAAGAAAATTACAAAAAAATGGAATTAAGTTTGTCTCAATCGCTTCACCATTTTAATATCTTTCGTGAGTATGATGGAAAGGATAATTGTGCTCAAGTGCTGGAAGAAGAAATCTCTAAATTGTTTGGCACTAAATATTTGAATGATGAGCATGATTGCAATGTTGTTAGTTCGAATTCTTTGAATATCCATGATGCTAATGATGATTGCACTAGTTATGATGAAAATGTCTCCTATAAACATGTCAATTTTTATGGAGTGCATTGGGTTTGTAAGTACACACCAAATAGGGAAGATAGATATTGCAAGAGGCATAAGGCCAACTCCACCGCGCGACCCCAAACGGACGTCCGTTTTGTCCGGATTCTGTCCGTTTGGGTAGGGGTTTGGGGTCGTGTCCGGGCCTGTCCTGGGATGCGGTGGCCGTGTGCCCAGCGCACGGCCGCATCCATTTGCCCCATCCTATCCGCGTATATTTCTTTGCAAGTCCTTCAACTTTTTTTATCATTCATTTTTGATACATGACAATACATCATCACATTTTGACTAGTAAAGCAAGGCCAAAGAAAACAAGAACCACAAGAATACATTTGAGAAGATACCCAACTTCCATAACTGCTCCCTTGAGTTGGGTTAGCGCCTTCTCGATGCACTTATTGTTGATCTGTGGAGGAGGCACGATGTTGCCCCCTCCTTTCTTGTTCAAGCCAGAAGTTGACGTTGCTTCCTCACACGTAGTATCGTGCCTTGTTGCTTCGTCGCACGTAGTATCGTGCCTAGACTCTAATCTAGCAACAAGTGCACTTGTCTTATCTAAAGCCTCTAGGCTAGCTAAAAGTGCACGAACATGCACTACATTTCGCTCTATCAACATATCGATGTACTCTTCTTCCCAATACCAAAACTTGCATCCGGTCTACACAATAAAACTTAAAGTTAGCACCACTAGTCTAATCCAAGAGCACAAACATGCACCAAAGCTAAAAGAGCACATATCCCATCGTTTAAGCACTTGATGAACACCCATCCGGGATGCTCTGGCGTTGTAGACATGCGGCGCACGACCACCCTTGGGTAGTGGTCTCACTTGATGAGGGGCAACGGTGCGCCGACGAGCTTTTGGGCAAGCACCGAGCCCGGCCGGCCGCCATTCGCGTATCTGCCGGCGGACCACCGACACTGCAGATCCGAGCGGCTAGAGGACGAGCCACTGCCTGCATGTGGCCTTGCGGCCCTGCCAGGGCCTTCTGGCAAGGTGCCCGGCCCGTCCATGGCGTGGCCCGGCCTCCCATAGCCGGGCGAGCTCAAGACCGACCGGATCCGCCCCAAATCCGGTCGGCGGGTGCGCAAACAAGGTGGCCGTGCTTGGGTAGCTCGGCAGCGACGAGAGGGAGGGGCTGGGCAAGCGCGCGTCCGAGGTGCACGGCTGCAATGGCAGCGGGCGACCGACGGCGGCGAGGTGGAGGGGGAGAGAGGGGAAGAGTGTGGAAGAGTGGAGTGGATGTAGCCGGAGGGAGGAGGAGGGCGGATAGAAAAAGGCCCGTCCTGTGCCACCGACGGGCGGGCCAGGGGAGGACACGCGTAGACGACCCGTGCGTCTGCGTGGTGTCCGTTTCACCCCAAAGGCGGCGCAAACTTGGGCCGCGGATGGGTCGAAAGCGGACACAAACCGGACAAAAGTCCGTTTGCGCCCGCGCGCTGGGCCGCCTCCTTTGTCCCTTTTACCTCGAACGGACGGGGTCGGACAGGATAGGATCGTGCGGTGGAGTTGGCCTAAGTACTTAGAAACCAAATTGTTGCAAGAAGAGCTAGATGAATGTGCTGAAAGATTCAATATTTTTCGTGCCCCTTGTGAACTTTGCAATGAACATGGTCATTTAAAGCTCCAATGCTATTTGTTTCATGATCAAGTCGTTTCTAAATATTGTGATAATTTTATTACCCTTGAGCATTATAAAGAGGTTAGCCTTCTTTTGGGGTATGAAGAAATGAAACCTATAACTGAGGGTATTCCAAAAGTTAATCTTGATAGATTTCTTGATTTTGATCTAGAGAATATTTATATGTACTATGCGGTGAATTGTATTGAAAATCCTTATATTGCCAATTATCTAAGGAAAAGAAAGCAAATAGAAGATGATGAGAATACTAATGAAAGGGAAGAGACTTCCCAATATCCTCCTATTATTTGTCATGATGAATCAGGTAACGAGGGGGAGCTTTCTATTCAACCAATCTCATCAATAAGGAGCTCAAAGAGGAAGGTTGAACCCACACATAATGTGAAGAAGAAAAAGAAAAGATGGAGCAACAAAGGTAGAAAGGTATCCCTCCCAAATGATGCTGCTCCTACTACTCATTGTGATGATGATAATTGCTATACTATTGGTGCTATCAATATTTTTAATGATGAGAGTGATTATGCTTATGATATGAAAGGGCCCAAGCATGGGGAAGCTATGTTTGATGAGGATGAAATATTTGAGAATATATTTTCTGGAATTAGTGTTTGTCCCAAGCTTGGGGACGCTATGTTTAATGAAGATGATATTTTTAGCATCCCAAGTTCTGATATGCAAAGTTGTTATGATGATAGCATGCCTCCTACCTATGATGATTATATTGATGAAAGTGGGTTTGGAAGAGTGTCAACTTTATTTAGTAATGATTCCACTATTTCGGAAGAGGTTCCAATTGATTATGAGAACAAAGTTGCTATCTTTAATGATTATTGTGATGACTTGTATGCTATTAAGAATAATGATAACCATGAAACTTGTCATCATGATTTTAGTTTTCAATTGGATTATGCCTGACATGATAATTATTTTGTTGAGTTTGCTCCCACTATTTTCATGAGAAGAAATTTGCTTATGTGGAGAGTAGAAAATTTTCTATGCTAGTAGATCATGAAAAGAATGATTTAGGTGCTGGTTATATTGTTTAATTCATTCATGATTCTACTGAAAATTATTATGAGAGAGGAACTTATGCTTGTAGGAGTTGCAATAATGTCAAGTTTCCTCTCTATGTGCTTCAAGTTTTGAACTTATGCTTGTTTTACCTTCCTATGCTAGTTGATTCTTGTTCCCATAAGTTGTTTGCTCACAAAATCCCTATGCATAGGAAGTGGGTTAGACTTAAATGTGCTATTCGTATGCTTCATGATGCTCCCGTGATGTTTCAATTCTTATCTTTTATGTGAGCATCATTGTCATCATCATGCCTAGCTAGAAATGCATTAAAGAAAAGCGCATGTTGGGAGACAACCTAATATTTATCCTTACTGTTTTTGTGTGTCCACATGATTATGCTACTGTAGTAATCATGTTTTATAGCTTTTGTTTCAATAAAGTGCCAAGTAAGACCTTTAGGATAGCTTACGGTGATAGTTGTGTTGATCCTGCTGAAAATCAGAAACTTTTACACCCAGTAAATTAGTTTTGTTAATTCACAGAAACGTGATTATGATCTTATTCTTTTTGATATGGATTGGTACACAAATTGCTTAGGACTTCCTAATTTGGTAGAATTTTTGGAGTTCCAGAAGTATACGTTTGATACAGATTACTACAGACTGTTCTGTTTTTGACAGATTCTGTTTTCATTGTGTTGTTTGCTTATTTTGATGAATCTATGAGTAGTATCGGAGGGTATGAATCATAGAGAAGTTAGAATACAGTAGATGTTACACCAATATGAATTTAGAATGAGTTCATTACAGTACCTAAGTGGTGGTTTTATGCTCTTATACTAACGGAGCTTACGAGTTTTGTGTTGAGTTTTGTGTGGTTGAAGTTTTCAAGTTTTGGGTAAAGATTCGATGGACTGTGGAATAAGGAGTGGCAAGAGCCTAAGCTTGGGGATGCCCAAGGCACCCCATGGTAATATTCAAGGACAACCAAGCAACTAAGCTTGGGGATGCCCCGGATGGCATCCCCTCTTTCGTCTTCGTGCATCGGTAACTTTACTTGGAGCTATATTCCTATTCACCACATGATATGTGTTTTGCTTGAAGCGTCATTTTCTATTGTTAGTGTTTGTTTTATGTTAGTTAGAATAGTGTTTTACATCTTTATGTTCAATAAAAAGGTCAAGGATAGCCTTTGCCATGCTTATTTTGCTAGTTTGCATGTTGCTGTTTGAAAACAGAAAGTTTACCACTGTTGCAAAAATTCCCTAGAAAAGTCAGAGAATGGTATAACGTTGAATCTTTTTGCATTTTAAGCTCTGATAAATTTATTACAGTGGTAATTTTAGTTCATAATTTTTGGAGTCAGGTAAGTATTGATACTCTTGCATTCTTTACAGACTGTACTGTTTTGGCAGATTGCTGTTATGGTTGCATTGTTTGCATATGTTAGCTTGTTTAATGATTCTATTTGAGGATAGGAGTATTAAATATACAGAGGCATTTAGTGTGCAATGTTGAATAATAATTTTTGTGATTTGTTATAGTAGAAAAATGATAAGGTTTTGCATTGGTTTATACTAACCTATCTCACGGGTTCTTGTTGAGTTTGTCGTGAATGAAGCTTTTGATAAAAAGAGAAACCATGATATGAGAGGAATTAAGGAGACACAAAAGTTCAAGCTTGGGGATGCCCAAGGCACCCCAAGATAATATTTCAAGAATTCTCAAACATCTAAGCTTGGGGATGCCCCGGTAGGCATCCCACCTTTCTTCTTCAACAACTATCGGTTAGTATCGGTTGAGCCTAAGTTTTTGCTTCTTCACATGAGTTATGCTATCCTTGCAATGTAGTTTTCTTTAGCTTTGCTTGCTGTTTGAATAAAGTATCAAGATCTGAATGGGAGAGTCTTCACATAGTTGCATAATTATTCGACTACTCATTGATCTTCACTTATATCTTTTGGAGTAGTTTTTGTTATTGCTCATAGTGCTTCACTTATATCTTTTGAGCATGATAATTTTTGCTCTAGTGCTTCACTTATATCTTTTAGAGCATGGTGGTAGTTTTATTTTGAAGAAATAGATGATCTATCATGCTTCACTTAAATTATTTTGAGAGTCGTTAATAGCATGGTAATTTTCTTGATATTAATATACTTGGTATTCAAGATATGTGAAACTATCTTTTGAGTGCATTGAATACTAAGATAAGTTTGATGCTTGATAATTGTTTTGTGATATGGAGGTGATAATATCAAAGTGATGCTAGTTGGGTGATTATGAATTTAAAGAATGCTTGTGTTGAAGTTTGTGATTCCCGTAGCATGCACGTTTGGTGAACCGCTTTGTGATGAAGTTGGAGCACAATTTTATTTATTGATTGTCTTCCTTATGAGTGGCGGTCGGGGACGAGCGATGGTCTTTTCCTACCAATCTATCCCCCTAGGAGCATGCTGGTAGTGCTTTGGTTTTTGATGACTTCTAAATTTTTGCAAGAAGTGCATGTGTTCTTTTGATTAATGTTGAGTCCATGGATTATATGCACCCTTTCACCCTTCCATTATTGCTAGCCTCTCTTGTGCCGCACAACTTTTGCCCGTACCATACACCCATCATATACCTTCCTCAAAACAGCCACCATACCTACCTATTATGGCATTACCTTAGCCATTCCGAGATATATTTCCATGCAACTTTCCACCGTTCCGTTCATATGACACACATTACTTTTGTCATATTGCTTTTTGCATGAACATGTAGTTGACATTGTATTTGTGGCAAGGCCACCTTCATAATTTTCATACATGTCGCTCTTGATTCATTGCATATCCCGGTACACCGCCGGAGGCATTCATATAGAGTCATATTTTGTTCTAAGTATTGAGTTGTAATTGTTGAGTTTTAAGAAAAATAAAAGTGTGATGATCATCATTATTAGAGCATTGTCCCAGTGAGGAAAGGATGATGGAGACTATGATTCCCACATAAGTCGGGATGAGACTCCGGATGAAAAATAAAAAAAGAGAAAAAAGAGAGAAGGGACAATGTTACTATCCTTTTACCACACTTGTGCTTCAAAGTATCACCATGATCTTCATGATAGAGAGTCTCCTATGATATCACTTTCATATACTAGTGGGAATCTTTCATTATAGAACTTGGTTTGTATATTCCAATGATGGGCTTCCTCAAAATGCCCTAGGTCTTCGTGAGCAAGCGAGTTGGATGCACACCCACTTAGTTTCTTTTGTTGAGCTTTCATATACTTATAGCTCTAGTGCATCCGTTGCATGGGAATCCCTACTCACTCACATTGATATCTATTGATGGGCATCTCCATAGCCCATTGATACGCCTAGTTGATGTGAGACTATCTTCTCCTTTTTGTCTTCTCCACAACCACCATTCTATTCCACATATAGTGTTATGTCCATGGCTCACGCTCATGTATTGCGTGAAAGTTGAAAGAGTTTGAGATTATTAAAGTATGAAACAATTGCTTGGCTTGTCATCGGGGTCATGCATGATTAAATACTTTGTGTGGTGAAGATAGAGCAACAGCCAGACCATATGATTTTGTAGGGATAACTTTCTTTAGCCATGCTATTTTGAGAAGAAATGATTGCTTTGTTAGTATGCTTGAAGTATTATTATTTTTATGTCAATATAAACTTTTGTCTTGAATCTTTCGGATCTGAATATTCATGCCACAATTAAGAATAATTACATTGAAATTATGCCAAGTAGCACTCCGCATCAAAAATTCTTTTTTATCATTTACCTACTCGAGGACGAGCAGGAATTAAGCTTGGGGATGCTTGATACGTCTCCAACGTATCTATAATTTTTGATTGCTCCATGCTATATTATCTACTGTTTTAGGAAATATTGGGCTTTATTATCCACTTTTATATTATTTTTGGGACTAACCTATTAACCGGAGGCCCATCCCAGATTTGCTGTTTTATGCCTATTTCAGTGTTTCGAGGAAAAGGAATATCAGATGGAGTCAAAACGGAACGAAATCAACTGGAGAAGTTATTTTTGGAAGGAAACACACCTGATGGACTTGGACTCCACGTCAGAAGATACGGGAGGTGCTCACAAGGGTGGGGGCACACCCACCCCCCTAGGGCGCGCCCCCTGCCTCGTGGGGCCCCCGTAGCTCCACCGACGTACTCCCTGCACCCATATATACCTACGTACCCTAAAACTTCCAGAAGAGAAGATAGGTCGGGAGTACCGCCGCCGCAAGCCTCTGTAGCCACCAAAAACCTCTCGAGATCCCGTTCTGGCACCCTTCCGGAGAGGTGAACCCATCAACGGTGGCCATCTTCATCATCCCGACGCTATCCATGACGAGGAGGGAGTAGTTCACCCTCGGGGCTGAGGGTATGTACTAGTAGCTATGTGTTTGATCTCTCTCTCTCTCTCTCTCGTGTTCTCTCTCGTGCTCTCTCTCGTGTTCCCTCTATGACACGATCTTGATGTATCCCGATCTTTGCTATTGTAGTTGGATCTTATGATGTTTCTCCCCCTCTACTCTCTTGTGATGAATTGAGTTTCCCCTTTGAAGTTATCTTATCGGATTGAGTCTTTTATGAGAACACTTGATGTATGTCTTGCCGTGTTTATCTGTGGTGACAATGGGATTTCACGTGCCACTTGATGTATGTTTTGGTGACCAACTTGCGGGTTCCGCCTATGAACCTATGCATAGGGGTTGGCACACGTTCTTGACTCTCCGGTAGAAACTTTGGGGCACTCTTTGAAGTACTTTGTGTTGGTTGGATGAATCTAAGATTGTGTGATGCATATCATATAATCATGCCCACGGATACTTGAGGTGACAATGGAGTATCTAGGTGACATTAGGGTTTTGGTTGATTTGTGTCTTAAGGTTTTATTCTAGTACGAACTCTTTTATAGATTGATCCGAAAGAATAACTTTGAGGTGGTTGCGTACCCTACCATAATCTCTACGTTTGTTCTCCGCTATTAGTGGATTTGGAGTGACTCTTTGTTGCATGTTGAGGGCTTGTTATATGATCTATCTATGTTATTATTGTTGAGAGAACTTGCACTAGTGAAACTATGAACCCTAGGCCTTGTTTCCTATCATTGCAATACCGTTTACGCTCACTTTTACCACTTGTTACCTTGCTGTTTTTATAATTTCAGATTACAAAAACCTATATCTACTATCTGTTTTGCACTTGTATCACCATCTCTTCGCCGAACTAGTGCACCTATACAATTTGCCATTGTATTGGGTGTGTTGGGGACACAAGAGACTCTTTGTTATTTGGTTGCAGGGTTGCTTGAGAGAGACCATCTTCATCGTACGCCTCCTATGGATTGATAAACCTTAGGTCATCCACTTGAGGGAAATTTGCTACTGTCCTACAAACCTGTGCACTTGCAGGCCCAACAACGTCTACAAGAAGAAGGTTGTGTAGTAGACGTCACCAAGCCGCGCCGAGAGCACCAGGGTGGTGGACGACGGCGAGGCCTAGGAAGGGGACGACACGGAGCCGGGGAAGACGCGGCACTGGATGCCCACGCATAGAGGAGTACGAGGGTTCACTGGTTCGCTGCAGTGTGAGGCTGCCGTCGCCGCAAAATAACAGGGGGTGTGGGTGAATAGAGGGATGGCTTGGCCAGCGGTGGGAGTACTAGGGGGCGGTGAGGCCTCCGCGGCATCGTAGCCGGCCACGGGAGGCAGGAGTATGAGGCACGACCGGCGCTGGTTTGGGCGGCTGGAGCAAGAAGACCAAAGGTTGAAGAAGCACTACGGTCGTTGGATGGACATCATATGGTCACTGGAGCTAGAATCGTGCATATTGACTAAGTTGACAAAGCCCTCCGTCCCCGTCAACTTAGTAGGCCCACAAGTCAGCCTGCCACTATACTGGGTCCCAGCTAACAGGGGGAGTATTCTTTTTTTTGTGCGTAATAAGGAGGCACTTCCTTGCGTACGAAGATATAGCTGGTGGGTCCAAGCTGTTAGAGCCGGCCGCGGGGAGGAGGGAGTAGGTAGTCCCGCCGGCTCTTGTTTGAGCGGCTGGAGCAGGAAGAGTAGAGATTGAAGAAGCACGATGGCCGTTGGATGGCCATCCAACAGTCACTGCTTGTGCGTCAACCTTTTTTTTAGGAAAGCCTCAAATCTGTGGAAAACAGCATACAGCCCATTTGCCATTATTTTTAATAATTTACAGCCCATTTGCTAATTCTTAAGGTTTTTTTTGGAGCCCATATTCTTTTTGTTAGCATTACAGCCCATATTGTGTCCACGGTTAAAAACTTATACGAAATTTTGCATATTTCGGTGCGGTCCAAACTGTTTTTAATCCCGAAATTTCGACTCACATTCAAACTGATTTTAAAAATAAATGTATATCAATATAAAATCCAACAAATTCTCCACGCATAAAAATTAATGTAATTTAAAATCTCGAAATGAAAAAAAAGATATTTGAAACTAATTGCCGGTTTGATGTGTTTTAAAAATGTACATCCCATTTCTCATTACTGATGGGCCATTTTCTCGGCCAGCCGAATGAAAGCTCTCCTCGTCTTGAAAGATTTGTAGCCCAACAGGCCTAACAAAGCGACTTACTTGGAAAATCACAAAAAAACTGGGCTATGGCCGTGCACCCAGCTGTCAGCCTCTCCACGTACAGTACTCTTCCGATGGAATGTCGTTGACCACATTGACCACGCCGCACCGAGAGCACCAAGGCGGTGGACGATGGCGAGGCCTAGGAAGGGGACGACGCGGAGCCGAGGAAGACGCGGCAGTGGATGCCCACGTGGAGAGGAGTACGAGGGTTCACTGGTTCGGCTGTGGTATGAGGCTGCCGTTGTCATAGGGCCTGACTAGCGGTGGGAGTAGTAGGGGGCGATGAGGCCTCAACGGCAGCACAGCCGGCCACTGGAGGTAGGAGCAGGCAGTTTCCCCGGCGCTGGTTTGGGCGGCTGGTGCAAGAAGAGCAGTGATTGAAGAAGCAGTAGGACCGTTCGATTCAAATCCAGCGGTTACTGCTGCTAGAATCGTTTGTTGACTAAGTTGACAAGCCATGCCTACGCGTCAACGTAGTAGGCCCACAGGTCAGCCTCCCAACTGGTGCGCCCCAGATGTCAGTGGGAGGAATCATTTTTTTCGCGTAATAAGGAGGCAGTTGATTGCGTGTGGCTAGGCCAGCAGAGGGAGTAGGGTGGGCCGGGGAAGCCTGCGCGGCATCACAGCGGGCCACAGGAGGAGGGAGTAGGCACTCCCGCCGGCGCTAGTTTAGGCGACTGGAGCAGGAAGATCAGAGATTGAAGAAGCATGGCGGCTAGAATCGCGTGTTCACTGACAAAGCCTTGCGTAAACAAGTCAGCCACCCGTTTCCATTTTTAGAATTGCCGGCCATTTTCTGGTCAGTACCAGGGTCAAAAAATTAACTAAATATGTAGGAAATTTTTGCTGGGGAACGAAATATTCTTAATCCAAAAATAAATAGCCATACTAAAACAAATTTAAAAATAAATTAGTACTATGTCATGTTAAATCCAATGAAATACGTATAAGATATCAGTGAAGAACAAAATTAAAAAAAACTAATATCCCATTTGATATAAATATTTTGGAATTTTCAACTCCTTTTGATATTACTTTTAACAGACATTGACCATACTCTTTGGCCAGGACGGAATGCATCCCTCCTCGTCTTGAAAGATTTGCAGCCCAGTAATTCGGAGAAAACAGATAGGCCTAGCTTGGGTATTCTTCAAAAAGAAATACTGGGCTACCTATTTTCCCAAAGAATTGGTGCATGAGCATTTAGCTTTATTTATTTATTTACTTATTTACGTTTAGGGGACCATGAGCATGTACCCGGGCCGGATTCATGTGAGAGCCTCCCTTCCAGTTAATTATGGGCTTCTCTATTGGGCCTTCATCAGTGGGCTGCATGTTATCAACAAGTGGAAAATGTGTTCCGTACGAAAAATAGTATGAGCTACGTACGGTACGGGGCACTAAAAGGATCAAACCGTGCAACGACTTCCAAAACATTGTGTTTGTCGTTCTAATAACACATTTATTCAACCAACAGACGAAATATACTACTGATTGTACATTCAAAACAGCAGCAACAACAACCAGGGCTGGGGGTGCAACAGAAGCAGTAAGCAGGCTAGAAGAGTGAAGATGCAGCTCTCTCTTCCAAACCAAACATCAGCCATCATTACAAAAGGGCTACCAAAAAAGAACAACTGTATGCATCAAACTAAATAAAGATCCTACCACACCAAGTGTACGCATCTAACTAACTGGCTCAGTTAGACGTTACTATTTATTAAGCTGTGGAGATTGGCTGACGGCTTGAACCAGATGGGTGCCTGACGGGGGAAACTCCAGCCAGCAGGTCGAAGTCTGATACTTGCGACCCTCTCTCCTACTTTGGGCTGCAGAGCGTGGCGGCACATATCAGGGTATGGTGCATGCAGAGACGTATGGTGCGATGTGTACACATAGTTTTGCCTGATGAACGAAACCGCGCTGCCGTCATGATCCTTGTCGTTGGTTATCTCCTGGTTAATCGGATAATTCAGTCTGACAAACAGAGAGCGTGTACCAAGGCTACTTACCAGCCTACAGTCAAAAATTCCTGAAGGCCCAGAGAAGCTGGGATCCTGCTCAAAGACCTTGCAGTGACTGTGATTGTATTCCACGAAACAACACGTTCGGTACGTGCGAACGATCATCAATCTTTCGCCGTCGTCTGATCGAGCCAGGAACCACCTGCAACTGCCATGCCACTTTTCTTTGAAAGGTTCTGGGATTAGGAAGGGTAGGGACACCAGGCGGCCTAGAACATCATATCAAGTTGGAGTCAAATAAAAAAGGGCTCTTGATTTAGTCAATCTTAAGAACAGCATGTTATGAGCATGAATATTTTTTCAGTAAATGTTGACAGTAATATAAGAAAGCCATCATGATATCATAGGAAAGTAACATATTGTTGTAGCCGTTTGTAGCGATGACTGGAGTAGGCCAGCAATACGTCCAGCCATAGAAGGAGTCGACAGCGTAAATGGAGCCCTTGTGTTCAATGGCATCAGAGAACCATGGAGGATGTATGATCGTGCGATGGACGTGCAGATTTATCCACTTACCGTAGTGACCTGTCAGATAGGCGAGACCGCGGTTGAAGAACGCAATTAGCCTGAAGTCTTTATAATTCGCAGATCTTGTGGGCACTTTGGAGGTTACAACCTTGAGCAAATCAAACTTGATATCATGTTGGCTACTGTAAGATTCCGAGTATTCTGGGCCACGGTGCCAAAGCAGTGTAGTGTTAATCAAAGGAAGGGGGATCAATCGCCGGGTGTAGACCTCCACGAGCATCCAGCTACCACGACCGTCGACGAGCACCATCCAAGACGAGTTCATGCCAACCCAATACATATCGTTAATGTAGCCAAGGCTGATGGGGATCGGATCGCAGTGAAGGGGGTTGATGCTCGCCACCCTACGATCGTTATGCTGCATGACATGCCGTTTTTGAAGATCAGGCGGCATCAGCAAGCAAGGAGCTGGCTTAAAAAGCTCCGGCCTGAGGGCTTTGAGTAAACGGTACAGCCCCGACGAGCACGCGGCGAGTGGCATGGTACTGAGATTGTCCACACGCGAAACAATGAGCTTGATTACCTCTGTGGGGAGCGAATTCCAGCCACTCTTTCGATGGACGCTGCTCGGTTCTGCCATTGTTAGTGCTTGGGTTTCGGACGAGGGGGGAGGCGCCTTAGCGGGGATGGAAGCTTGGACGAGATTATGTGCGGACAAAGATGGAGAAGCGAATATGTGCTGCGGGAAGTGGACAGGTGATGATGACTACAGCATGCCGCTTGACTTACGAGACACATACCAGCAGCGTAGGGTCATATCGATGCCAGACAACTTGCTTGAGTGATCACAGTACTGGTACTCCCTACAGTACCTACTATAGTACTATGTCCTAGCTTGCTAGAGTAGAGTAGTAGAGTAGGACTCTGCTCTACTACTAGCATCGGAGGAGTAGTATATTCTAATCTAAAGTAGTCACAAAATTCAATGCCTGATCGTGGAACAACTACGAACCGTGCTCAAAGACTGTGTCTACGTGGTGTTTGGACTTATATGCAAAAAATAGCAAGATGCCCGTGCATTGCACGACACACCATCATCACCAACTGGTTTTTTCTCTACTCCTACTCCTATAAAATACTAAGTTGGTGATGATGGAGGCGAGGAGGCGTGTTCAGCCGGGTGTGCAGTAGACAGCACAGCACTATTCGATTTGTTATAAAAAAAGTAGTAGAGAGAGAGGCATAGGGAGGAGCACGAGGTAAGGCCTTATCTGTAAATGTGGAGAGAGGTGCGGGTATCTTTTCTAAAATTGTCATAGTTCGCTTCCTATCTGTCAGATATAGATCGGACGGTCTATATTACAAGATGGCAGGCATACCATCATCACCAACTCGGTTTTCTAGAAGAGTAGATATATATAGATATAGATAGATAGAGACTAGGGAGTACTAGTAAGGACACCATCTACTGCTTCGTGTGCTACTCCTACGCTCCATTCGGCGGCCGCAACATCCCCTACAGCCACTACCTCCTGCGCTCCATTCGGCGGGCGCTGTTGAAATCTGGGGAGCGCACTCTCGCGACTGCTGGCAGCCACGACTTCACCGACGACGACTTCTTCCCCGACCTCGGCAACCTCTTCCTCAACGACATGGGCGACAACCTCAACGCCAACGGTGCTGCTCCCGTTGCACCGTATGTGTTTCTGTCCTTCCTGTTCGAAATCGTGGTAGAATTCATGTTTCTACTCTGTATCCTACTACTATGCTAGTCCACATGATTAGTTTCATCTCTATTATAGCCCTCATGATTTATTTTGTGCTTATTCGGATTAAATCTCGTAGTAACTTGCTCATATATTCAACTGGCGCAACGTCCCCTACAGCCACTCCCATTTCATGGACGGCCTGGTCGATGCCTCCAAGGATCCCTTCGTCCACTGCTATGAGTGCCCGATGCCGTTTTGTGGCTCATCGGCGGACATGGTGCATCACCTCACGGATGCGTGCAGCAGTCAATGCTGGCCCTTGGCGGAGAACATCAAGTATGACACGTGCTACCGGTTCACCATGCCGGAGTCGTTGGAGGATCACCGCCGCCTGCTAGTCTCGGAGGAGGACGGTAGCGTATTCCTCTTGATCGTGGGCGTCGGCGAGGCCCGTGCAGGCCGCCGCCCCATCTCTGTAATGTGCGTCAGGGGCGTCGCCGCTGACACTGACACAAGGCAGATTTACGGGTGCGTGGTCAATGTTACTACCCCTCCGGGTCACGTGGGTGGCGACACCGCCCTCATTGGACAGACTTGGACTCTGGGGAGCTGGGACTATCCCGCCAATGTGGACTTGGAAAACCCATGGCATCTGTTCCATCCTTTACCCGCCGACTCGGTGCACGGGGACTCCAAGGAGGTTCACCTGGACATACGCATTATCAAGTGCACTTAGAAAACATGTAGTGTGTGTGTGGGCGCTTATGGCCCGTGTCTTTGCCGCTTTTGATTCTGTAAGCTTGTCGTTAAACTTGAGTGGCTTTCGCCGCAGTCCTTCCTTTGAACTGATCCTCTCAGTTAGCTGATGTAAGACACTTTGGGTTTCATTTGATAATGGAACCGGGGAGGAGCCTCCCTGTTCTTCTAAAAAAATGCATCGTCAAGTTAAATGTTGATCATTAGTCTGCGCTCAATGTAATCTGCTGTCTAAGCATGTGGAGACTTCCATGCATGATCTTGTTCTATTGGAGTAGCGCGTGAATAAAAGTGTATCCGTTTATGGTTTAGTCTAGAATCTTCCATGTATGAATTTTTACTACAGTACTGGTGAAAGACTTACGATGAACCATTTCTTACATCTCCTCTGCCCCCTTGCAAATCATCCTGATTTAATCCCTCTGTCTAGGTGTATAAGGGCATGGTTAATATTACTTAATAGTATAGCCAACTGTTGACTATAAGAAAGTGCCATGTCATCTGTAGCCAACATGTATAACAATCGATACTCAAAAACTAATTCTTAAAGATCATTTCTTGCAAAGCACAATAAGTGTTATTTCTTCACAAGTTTTGGATGCAGGTTGAACAGTTGAACGCTTTTGTTTGCAAAATATACCTTTTTATCTATTTCACCCGGATGTTTGTGAGCTCTAGAGATGAGATAATATCCGAAGAAACCTACCGATACCCATTACACATGAGATGACCCCACATCCTTTGTCAAATTAAACAACTCCCCGATCAATGCACTTCACTCTTCGGTGCAACGCACGGGCACCTTACTACTATAGATTAGTACGACCAAAAATTGAACTAACATTATATATAGTATGATAAATACTGATGCATGTCACCTAAAATTATATCATTCAAAACTATGTTCAAATACGAATCCAACGATATAGTTTTTGTTGACATGCACTAACATTTTGTCAGTTAAATCTCCAGTCAAATTCAATGGGGAACTAATAAACCATGACCGATGTAATACAAGTGTAGAGGGCGGCGCTGCACGGGAGTCTCACATCTCACCCCGCTCGTGGCGAGGCAGTAAAGCCGTCATATCACAAAACCCAACCACTCCCAGTAATAAATGGCCTGGTAAAATAAACGGACAAGCAACCATCACATCCCTCCGTCTTTTTTGCATTTCATCTCTCTGCATTTACTTTCTCCGGTTCATCTCCCACACTCGATCCCTAGCTATTACACCTAGGGCCAGTTCTTTTGGCGGCTTCCCCAGCTTTTCCCACAAGACTAGTCACATTGGAGAGTAACAATAAGGCGCCTCACTCATTTATTTGGGCTTCTAAACTACTACTCCGTCCTGGTTTATTCCTCACCATTGTAATTCGTGCTAAATTTTGACCAAAGATTTAACTGCTAAAATGTTACTCAAAACACTTAGGCGCGGTGCATCTAGGTGTGTAAGTCATCTTACGAAAACCAAATAATCCCAAAACACTTAGGCGCGATGCATTAACTTCTACCTTGTTTCTTGTTTCTTGACATATCAACCAATAAGAGATAAAGAGTGTGCATGCTTTTAATGACTTGAGATATCAAACACGACATGCAGTGGTTATAAAGAGTGTGCATGCTTTTAATGACTTGAGTCATCTTACTCACCTAGACGGATGGAGTAGTGCATGTGACATGCACTAACATTTCATTAGTTAAATTTATGATCAAAATTTGACACAGATTACAATGGGGACCAATAAACCAGGACAGACGTAGTAGTTATGGGATTACTAATCTAGAAGCCTAAAAGAACTGGCCCCTGGTACTCCTACTAGTAGTAGTAGTCAAGTTGGAATTCCAATTGCGCAGCACAACTTGTTAGGCAAAAAATTCGATACAGGGTGTAGGAAGCGGTTTGGGAATTTGCATGCCTTTACAACCAGTGAGATACTCCATACAAAGTATGATAGAGAAATAACTACAGAGAAGGAAACTAAAAGTAAACAATCAAATGAGCATTTTTGCATTTGTTTTGCATTGAATCGTTTCACAAGCTTGACTAGTGTTGTTTTTCTACTTTTACAAAAACTTCATCGTAATGTTAAAATGTGCATTTGCACGTACATAAGTAATAGTAGTACTCCCTCCGTCTAGGTGTACAAGTCCTCCCTCCTTCTTGGTCACCGTGCACAACCAAAGATGACTTATTGACCTGGACGGATGGAGTAGCACAGTCTGCAAGCATATATCGAGAGAGACGTGTAGTCCGATAGTATATAGTAAAGTTTGTGCTATATGCACGTACTTGCAAAATGCGTAATGATACACAACGTTTCCAAACTTTCCCTTTTACATAATTAATTAAGGACGCTAAAAATTTCTGAACATTCGGGATTTATCATTTGCGTCCCAAAACTAATGAGATCGCCTTACGAAACAAAAATTATACTCCTCCTAAAAGCCACGGCGCTCGCAGGAGCGCTTGCGGCGCGCCACGATGTTGGGGAACGTAGCAGAAATTCAAAATTTTCCTACGAGTCACCAAGATCTATCTATGGAGAAACCAGCAACGAGGGGAAGGAGAGTGCATCTACATACCCTTGTAGATCGCTAAGCGGAAGCATTCAAGTGAACGGGGTTGAAGGAGTCGTACTCGTCGTGATCCAAATCATCGGATATCCTAGTGCCGAACGGACGACACCTCCGCGTTCAACACACATGCAGCCCGGTGACGTCTCCCATGCCTTGATCCACCAAGGAGAGAGGGAGAGGTTGGGGAAGACTCCGTCCAGCAGCAGCACGACGGCGTGGTGGTGGTGGAGGAGCGTGGCAATCCTGCAGGGCTTCGCCAAGCACCGCGGGAGAGGAGGAGGACTTGGGAGAGGGGGAGGCTGCGCCAGAACTTTGGTAAAGCTCCCATGCGCCTCCCCACTATATATAGGGGTGCAGGGGGCTGGTTTCTTTCCCTCCAAGTCCATTGGGGCGTTGGCAAAGGTGGGAGGAAAGAAATCCCATCATTTCCTTCCCCACCGATTGTTATCCCCCCTTTTTATGGATCTTGATCTTATCCCTTCAGGATATGATCTTATTCCTTCTAAGGGGGGATCTTGGTGCGCCTTGACCAGGGGTGTGGGGCCTTTCCCCCACTACCCACGTTCATGTGGGTCCCCCCATGCAGGTGGGCCCCACTCCGGAACCTTCTAGAACCTTCCCGGTACAATACCGAAAAATCCCGAACATTTTCCGGTGGCCAAAATAGGACTTCCCATATATAAATCTTTACCTCCGGACCATTCCGGAACTCCTCGTGACGTCCGGGATCTCATCCAGGACTCCGAACAACATTCGGTAACCAGATACAAACTTCCTTTATAACCCTAGCGTCATCGAACCTTAAGTGTGTAGACCTTACGGGTTCGGGAACCATGCAGACATGACCTAGACGTTCTCCGGCCAATAACCAACAGCGGGATCTGGATACCCATGTTGGCTCCCACATGTTCCATGATGATCTCATCAGAAGAACCACGATGTCAAGGACTCAATTAATCCCGTATACAATTCCCTTTGTCTAGCGGTATTGTACTTGCCCGAGATTCGATCGTCGGTATGCCGATACCTTGTTCAATCTCATTACCGGCAAGTCTCTTTACTCTTTCCATAACACATCATCCCGTGATAAACCCCTTGGTCACATTGTGCACATTATGATGATGTCCTAATGAGTGGGCCCAGAGATACCTCTCCGTTACACGGAGTGACAAATCCCAGTCTCTATTCGTGCCAACCCAACAGACACTTTCGGAGATACCCATAGTGTACCTTTATAGCCACCCAGTTACGTTGGGACATTTGGTACACCCAAAGCATTCCTATAGTATCCAGGAGTTGCACAATCTCATGGTCTAAGGAAAAGATACTTGACATTAGAAAAGCTTTAGCATACGAACTACACGATCTTTGTGCTAGGCTTAGGATTGGGTCTTGTCCATCACATCATTCTCCTAATGATGTGATCCCGTTATCAACGACATCCAATGTCCATGGTCAAGAAACCGTAACCATCTATTGATCAACGAGCTAGTCAACTAGAGGCTCACAAGGGACATGGTGTTGTCTATGTACCCACACATGTATCTGAGTTTCCTATCAATACAATTATAACATGGATAATAAACGATTATCATGAACAAGGAAATATAATAATAACTAATTTATTATTGCCTCTAGGGCATATTTCCAACAGTCTCCCACTTGCACTAGAGTCAATAATCTAGTTCACATCGCCATGTGATTAACACTGACAGGTCACACCGCCATGTGACCAACATCCAAAGAGTTTACTAGTGTCACTAAACTAGGTCACATCATCATGTGATTAAGACTCAATGAGTTCTGGGGTTTGATCATGTTTTGCTTGTGAGAGAGGTTTTAGTCAACGGGTCTGCAACATTCAGATCCGTATGTACTTCACAAATCTCTAGGTCATATTGTAAATGCTGCTTCCACGCTCCACTTGGAGCTATTCCAAATGGTTGCTCCACTATACATATCCGGTTTGCTACTCAGAGTCATTCAGATAGGTGTTAAGGCTTGCATCGACGTAACCCTTTACGCCGAACTCTTTATCACCACTATAATCGAGAAACATGTCCTTATTACTCCAAGGACAATTTTTGACCACTGTCTGGTGATCCACTCCTTGATCACCTTTGTACCCTCTTGCCAGACATGTGGCAAGGCACACATCAGGTGCGGTACTTAGCATAGCATACTGTAGAGCCTACGTCTAAAGCATAGGGGACGACCTTTGTCCTTTCTCTCTTTTCTGCCGTGGTCGAGCTTTAAGTCTTAACTTCGTACCTTACAACTCAGGCAAGAACTCCTTCTTTGACTGATCCATCTTGAACACCTTCAAGATCATGTCAAGGTATGTGCTCATTTGAAAGTACCATTAAGCGTTTTGATATATCCTTATAGATCTTGATGCTCAATGTTCAAGCAGCTTAATCCAGGTTTTCTATTGAAAAACACCTTTTAAATAACCCTATATGCTTTCCAGAAATTCTACATCATTTCTGATCAACAATATGTCAACAACATATACTCATCAGAAATTCTATAGTGCTCCCACTCACTTCTTTGGAAATACAAGTTTCTCATAAACTTTGTATGAACCCAAAATCTTTGATCATCTTATCAAAGTGCACATTCCAACTCCGAGATGCTTACTCCAGTCCATGGAAGGATCGCTGGAGCTAGCATACCTTTTAGCATCCTTAGGATTGACAAAACCTTTCTGATTGTATCACATACAACCTTTCCTTAAGAAAACTAGTAAGGAAACTTGTTTTGACATCCATCTGCCAGATTTCATAAATGCAGCTAATGCTAACATGATTCCGACGGACTTAAGCATCGCTATGGATGAGAAAATATCATCGTAGTCAACTCCTTGAACTTGTGAAAAACTCTTCGCCACAAGTCGAGCTTCATAGACGGTGACATTACTGTCCACGTCCGTCTTCTACTTAAAGATCCATTTATCTCAATGGCTTGCCGATCATTGGGCAAGTCCACCAAAGTCCATGCTTTGTTCTGATACATGGATCCTATCTCAGATTTCATGGCTTCTAACCATTTGTCGGAATTTGGGCTCACCATCGCTTCTGCATAGCTTGTAGGTTCATTGTTGTCTAGCAACATGACCTCCAAGACAGGATCACCGTACCACTCCGAAGCAGTACGCGTCCTTGTCGTCCTATGAGGTTCGGTAGTGACTTGATCCGAAGCTTCATGATCACTATCATAAGCTTCCACTTCAATTGGTGTAGGTGCCAAAGGAACAACTTCCTGTGCCCTGCTACACACTGGTTGAAGTGATGGTTCAATAACCTCATCAAGTCTCCACCATCCTCCCACTCAATTCTTTCGAGAGAAACTTTTCCTCGAGAAAGGACCCGTTTCTACAAAACAATCACTTTTGCTTCCGGATCTGAATTAGGAGGTATACCCAACCATTTTGGGTATCCTATGAAGATGCATTTATCCGTTTTGGGTTTGAGCTTATCACGATGAAACTTTTTCACATAAGTGTGGCAGCCCCAAACTTTAAATAAACGACATCTTAGGTTTCTCTAAACCATAGTTCTCACGGTGTCATCTCAACGGAATTACGTGGTGCCCTATAAAGTGAGTGTGGTTGTCTCTAATGCCTAACCCATGAACGATAGTTGTAATTCTATAAGAGACATCATGGAACGCACCATATCCAATAGGGTGCAACTATGATGTTCGGACACACCATCACACTATGGCGTTCTAGGCGGTATTAATCGTGAAACAATTTCTACTCATCTCTATGATCATATCATAGACATTTTATCCTCTTGTCACGATGATCTTCAACTTCACTCTGAAATTACTTGAACCATTCAATAATTCAGACTTGTGTTTCGTCAAGTAAATATACTCAGTATCTACTCAAATCATTCGTGAAGTAAGAACATAACGATATCCACTGCATGCCTCAGCACTCATTGGACTGCACACATCAAAATGTATTACTTCCAACAAGTTGCTTTCTTGTTCCATCTTACTGACAACGAGGCTTTTCAGTCATCTTGCCCATGTGGTATGATTTGCATGTCTCAAGTGATTCAAAATCAAGTGAGTCTAAATGATCCATCTGCATGGAGTTTCTTCATGCGTACATACCAATAGACATGGTTCACATGTCTCAAACCTTTTCAAAAACGAGTGAGTCCAAAGATCCATCAACATGGAGCTTCTTCATGCGTTTTATACCAATATGACTTACATGGCAGTGCCACAAGTAGGTGGTACCATCATTACTATCTTATATCTTTTGGCATGAACATGTGTATCACTACGATCGGGATTCAATAAACCATTCCTTTAGGTGCAAGACCATTGAAGGTATTATTCAAATAAATAGAGTAACCATTATTCTCCTTAAATGAATAACCGTATTGCGATAGACATAATCCAATCATGTCTATGCTCAACGCAAACACCAAATGACAATTATTCAGGTTTAATACTAATCTTGATGGTAGAGGGAGCGTGCGATGTTTGATCACATCAAACTTGGAAACACTTCCAACACATATCGTCAGCTCACCTTTAGCTGGTCTCCGTTCATTCCGTAGCTCTTTTATTTCGAGTTACTAACACTTAGCAACCGAACCGGTATCTTAATACCCTGGTGCTACTAGGAGTACTAGTAAAGTACACATTAACATAATGTATATCCAATATACTTCTATCGACCTTGCCAGCCTTCTCATCTACCAAGTATCTAGGGCAATTCTGCTCCAGTGGTTGTTCCCCTTATTACGGAAGCACTTAGTCTCGGGTTTGGGTTCAACCTTGGGTTTCTTCACTAGAGCAGCAGCTGATTTGCCGTTTCATGAAGTATCCCTTCTTGCCCTTGCCCTTCTTGAAACTAGTGGTTTCACCAACCATCAACAATTGATGCTCCTTCTTGATTTCTACTTTCGCGGTGTCAAACATCGCGAATACCTCAAGGATCATCATATCTATCCCTGATATGTTATAGTTCATCACGAAGCTCTAGCAGCTTAGTGGCAATGACTTTGGAGAAACATCACTATCTCATCTGCAAGATCAACTCCCACTCGATTCAAGTGATTGTTGCACTCAGACAATCTGAGCACAAGCTCAACGATTGAGCTTTTCTCCCTTAGTTTGCAGGCTAAGAAATTCGTCGGAGGTCTTATACCTCTTGACGTGGGCACGAGCCTGAAATCCCAATTTCAGCCCTCGAAACATCTCATATGTTCCGTGATGTTTCGAAAAACGTCTTTGGTGCCTCAACTCTAAACCGTTTAACTGAACTATCACGTAGTTATCAAAACGTGTATATCCGATGTTCGCACCATCCACAGACGATGTTTGGGGTTCTGCACACTGAGCGGCGCATTAAGTACATAAGCTTTCTACTGATCGCATAATCGCTACTGTCAACTTTCAACTATATTTTCTCTAGGAACATATCTAAATAGTGGAACTAGAGCGCGAGCTTACGACATAATTTGCAAAGATCTTTTGACTATGTTCAGGATAATTAAGTTCATCTTATGAACTCCCACTCAGATAGACATCCCTCTAGTCATCTAAGTGATTACATGATCCGAGTCAACTAGGCCGTGTCCGATCATCACGTGAGACGGACTAGTCATCATCGGTGAACATCTTCATGTTGATCGCATCTACCATACGACTCATGCTCGACCTTTCGGTCTCTTGTGTTCTGAGGCCATGTCTGTACATGTTAGGCTCGTCAAGTCAACCTAAGTGTTACGTGTGTGTAAATCTAGCTTACACCTGTTGTATGTGAACGTAAGAATCTATCACACCCGATCATCACGTGGTGCTTCGAAACGACGAACTTTCGCAATGGTGCACAGTTAGGGGGAACACCTTCTTGAAATTTTAATGAGGGATCATCTTATTTACTACTGTCGTTCTAAGCAAATAAGATGCATAAACATGATAAACATCACATGCAATCAAATAGTGACATGATATGGCCAATATCATTTTGCTCCTTTTGATCTCCATCTTCGGGGCTCCATGATCATCATCGTCACCGGCATGACACCATGATCTCCATCATCATGATCTCCATCATCGTGTCTTCATGAAATTGTCTCGCCAACTATTACTTCTACTACTATGGCTACCGGTTAGCAATAAAGTAAAGTAATTACATGGCGTTGTTTAATGACATGCAAGTCATACAATAAATTAGGACAACTCCTATGGCTCCTGCCGGTTGTCATACTCATCGACATGCAAGTCGTGATTCCTATTACAAGGACATGATCAATCTCATACATCACATATCATTCATCACATTCTTCTTGGCCATATCACATCACATAGCATACCCTGCAAAAACAAGTTAGACGTCCTATAATTGTTGTTTGCATATTTTACATGGCTGCTATGGGTTTCTAGCAAGAACGTATCTTACCTACGCAAAACCACAACGTGATATGCCAATTGCTATTTACCCTTCATAAGGACCCTTTTCATCGAATCCGTTCCGACTAAAGTGGGAGAGACTGGCACCCGCTAGCCACCTTATGCACCAAGTGCATGTCAGTCGGTGGAACCTGTCTCACGTAAGTGTACGTGTAAGGTCGGTCCGGCCGCTTCATCCCACAATACCGTCGAAACAATATTGGACTAGTAATGGTAAGCATATTGAACAAAATCAACGCCCACAACTACTTTGTGTTCTACTCGTGCAAATAATCTACGCAAGAGACCTAGCTCATGATGCCACTATTGGGGAACGTAGCAGAAATTCAAAATTTTCCTACGAGTCACCAAGATCTATCTATGGAGAAACCAGCAACGAGGGGAAGGAGAGTGCATCTACATACCCTTGTAGATTGCTAAGCGGAAGCGTTCAAGTGAACGGGGTTGAAGGAGTCATACTCGTCGTGATCCAAATCACCGGAGATCCTAGTGCCGAACGGACGGCACCTTCGTGTTCAACACACATGCAGCCCGGTGACGTCTCCCATGCATTGATCCAGCAAGGAGAGAGGGAGAGGTTGGGGAAGATTCCGTCTAGCAGCAGCACGACGGCGTGGTGGTGGTGGAGGAGCGTGGCAATCCTGCAGGGCTTCGCCAAGCACCGCGGGAGAGGAGGAGGACTTGGGAGAGGGGGAGGGCTGCGCCAGAACTTTGGTAAAGCTCCCATGCGCCTCCCCACTATATATAGGGGTGGAGGGGGCTGGTTTCTTTCCCTCCAAGTCCATTGGGACGTTGGCAAAGGTGGGAGGAAAGAAATCCCATCATTTCCTTCCCCACCGATTGTTATCCCCCCTTTTTAGGGATCTTGATCTTATCCCTTCGGGATATGATCTTATTCCTTCTAAGGGGGGATCTTGGTGCGCCTTGACCAGGGGTGTGGGGCCTTGCCCCCACTACCCACGTTCATGTGGGTCCCCCCATGCAGGTGGGCCCCACTCCGGAACCTTCTAGAACCTTCCCGGTACAATGCCAAAAAAGCCCGAACATTTTCCGGTGGCCAAAATAGGACTTCCCATATATAAATATTTACCTCCGGACCATTCCGGAACTCCTCGTGACGTCCGGGATCTCATCCGGGACTCCGAACAACATTCGGTAACCACATACAAACTTCCTTATAACCCTAGCGTCATCGAACCTTAAGTGTGTAGACCCTACGGGTTCGGGAACCATGCAGACATGACCTAGACATTCTCCGGCCAATAACCAGCAGCGGGATCTAGATACCCATGTTGGCTCCCACATGTTCCACGATGATCTCATCGGATGAACCACGATGTCAAGGACTCAATCAATCCCATATACAATTCCCTTTGTCTAGCGGTATTGTACTTGCCCGAGATTCGATCGTCGGTATGCCGATACCTTGTTCAATCTCGTTACCGGCAAGTCTCTTTACTCATTCCGTAACACATCATCCCGTGATCAACCCCTTGGTCACATTGTGCACATTATGATGATGTCCTACCAAGTGGGCCCAGAGGTACCTCTCCGTTACACGGAGTGACAAATCCCAGTCTCGATTCATGCCAACCCAACAGACACTTTCGGAGATACCCGTAGTGTACCTTTATAGCCACCCAGTTACGTTGGGACATTTGGTACACCCAAAGCATTCCTACGGTATCCGGGAGTTGCACAATCTCATGGTCTAAGGAAAAGATACTTGACATTAGAAAAGCTTTAGCATACGAACTACACGATCTTTGTGCTAGGCTTAGGATTGGGTCTTGTCCATCACATCATTCTCCTAATGATGTGATCCTGTTATCAACGACATCCAATGTCCATGGTCAGGAAACCGTAACCATCTATTGATCAACGAGCTAGTCAACTAGAGGCTCACTAGGGACATGGTGTTGTCTATGTACCCACACATGTATCTGAGTTTCCTATCAATACAATTATAGCATGGATAATAAACGATTATCATGAACAAGGAAATATAATAATATCTAATTTATTATTGCCTCTAGGGCATATTTCCAACACATGAGTGCCCTGGTGCGCGACCGTTTCCAAGCACGCTGACACAACGCCTCTTCCTCAGCCTCGCAACTCGCGAGGTGCTGATTGACGGCTTGCCGGCGGGCGAGCACGATCTCACCGGTGTGGTGATCCGGCGCCAACAAGTACTCCTCCTGGCTGGAAGCATGCACCCGGTCCATGTACCGCCGAGCGTAGATGAGGCGCTTGGGCCCGACTACACTCAGGGCGTCGGCACGGGCGTCCTCCGCCACCCTCATGGCCCTCGCATGAGCCTTCTGCCAAAGAACCAATTGCTTGACTCTCTCGGACGCGACATAGATCTCCCAGAAAGCTTGTTGCGCGGTGTGCTTCTCTTCCTCGGCCTTCTTCTATGCCTCTATTTTGGCATGCTGTGCTGGAGGCAAAGCCTCCCACAAGGCGACATCCATTTCTTTCCAAAGCTCCTCAAGGCTGGGGGGGGCTCGGCGGGCGGCGTGGTGTTCTCCTTGTAGCGGGGAGCCGATGCGTCCTCCGATGCGCGTGCTGGCGAGATTGGGAACACCGGCGTGTCCACCTCGACGCGTCGCGGCGAGGAGCGGAACACCGACGCGTCCTCCTCGACTAGTGGCGGCGAGGAACAGAACAGCGACGTGTCGCGTCGTCGCGAGGAGCGGAACACCGACGCGTCCTCCTCGACTAGTGGCGGTGAGGAACGGAACGGCGACACGTCGCGTAGCGGCAGGAGCGAAACACCGACGTATCCTCCTCGACTAGTGACGGCGAGGAACGAACGACGACGCGTGACCGTCCACGCGGTGCAGCGAGGGGCTCCTAGGGCTTGGGAGGGGCGATGCCATGGTGGTCGACGTGAGAGGGAGGGGGCGGAGATAGCGATGAACGTGAACGTGAGGGGGAGGAGATAGTGATGTCATGGGAGGCGCAGTATTTATAGCGAGCAATGGCACACCTACATAAGATATGGACTGAGCTGCACTGACTTAACTGCAGGTCCAGTTGCGTCACTGACATGTGGGCCACTACACTACTGGGCCCGTATGTCAGTGACCCAATGCACCTGAAGTTAAGTAAAAGCTATGTGGGCATATTTGTTGGAGTAAATTACGGGGGAGCGAAGGGGTGGAAATATTGCTGGTCACAACAGATTGATGGAGCATGGGGGGAGGAGAGTCATGCATGCAGATTTTTTCACACGGGGTGGAGTGGTGGGACCGCCGGAGGGAGAAGGAGAGTTTGGCAGGCATATTGTTTCCACACATGGAGAGGAAAAGATTTGGAGACGAACGGGCTTCCTGTAGGTAAGGGGAATGGTGCATAATAAGTCATTTGCATGCCGGGCTAGGTATAGTCTCAAGTCATTAAAAACATACACGCCGCACACATGTTCATATTTCAAGGTGCACTAAATTATTGCATGCGATGATTAAGGCTGGCCATCATGGTGGTATCTTAGCTGGTATCATGCACACGGGAATAGCAAACAAGCTGATGTGGCAAAGAATTAAAGAAGAGAGGGGGGTTAGAGTAACTAGTGTTCATGCATGCATTGGTAAACATATTTTTTTTGTGAAGAACGACAGCATTAGTTGAGTACTTTGCAGACTTCAAAAACTATTCCACCGCCTCTACTATCTTGCTAAGAGTAGGTGAAATTTTTGAGTCGAGCCCTTTAAACTAGAAGGGAGGTAGTGGTACTATAATAGCTAGGTGTGTAAGTCATCTTACGAAAACCAAATAATCCCAAAACACGTAGGCGTGGTGCATTATCTTCTAACTCGTTTCTTGTTTCTTGACATATCAACCAATAAGAGATGAGGGTGTGCATGCTTTTAATGACCTGAGACTATCAAACATGATGCAGTGGTTAGTTCATTGCATGCAATACTATTTAATTAGCAAATAAACATTAATGTCTCTCGTTTTCCCCTCTTCCTTGGTCACGGTGCACAACCTAAGATGACTTACTCACCTAGACGGAGGGAGTATCAACATTCACAATGTCAAATCAATATTTTTACACTCATTATAAAACGTAGTTCTTATACTCATTATAATCATTATTGTAGTAGTGATATTTTTAGTATAAATTTGGTCATGGGATTTCATTGATGCCTGTCAAAGCGTAGAGGAAGTGGAGCTTAGGGCTTGCATTGCCGGTCTCTACATAGGTATTTCTCTTCATAATCTTGTAATTTTAGAGACTGATTGCGCTTTTGTGGTAGCGTCTCTTGCATCGGGGGACTATGACAGGTCTGCTATGCGTGACCTGAAGATGAAAGCGTTGAGCATCTCGAAGTTGGTCAACAATCTTCAATTGTCAAAGATTAGCCATTCGGCCAATAAGGTGGCACACTTAATATAGCTTTGACAATAGATTAGATGGTATTCTTGTAAATAACGTACCGCCCTGTGTGGTGAATATTGTATCGAATGAGTGTACTGGTGTGGCTGGTTAATTAATATAAGGTGGTGTTCAAAAAAAGTATATATTTGGTCAAACACTTTGCAAATGGTTGACGGGAGTAAAAAGGACCAGAGGGAGTATCATGCATGCGGAGTAGGCAAAACAATTGCTCACTTATAGCCGGTCGAAGTCTCAAAGGGCGCAACCGCGCGAGGGAGGCGAAGGTCGTGGGAGGCGCGACGGTTGACGGAATTAAGTGAAGTTACATCCACGCGCCGGCATGGCATGCGAACAGGCAGAAGCTATACCGTCAGGCCTACGATATGGGTCTAGTAGACATGACATCTAGTGGGTCCTGCATAGTTCTCGAGAACTCTTTGGGGGCTTGCAGCCGTTTATCCACCGGGCAAGCCAGCAACCCCACGCCGTTCGCACGCCCTACTCGTCCCCGTCTTCTACCTCACAACAGTTAGCTCCCAGTCGTCCCGCCCTTTCACATTAGTTCGCTCCCAGTTTTTGCGGGGTACAACAGTTCAACTTCTCCTAACCCTCCTCCAAAATCCATGGCCTCCCAAATCTCCATGGTCACCGCTGAGTACCAGGTTAGAGCCATCACCGGCGATCAGTTCATTGTCATCTACACACGTGGATCCGCGATGGTGAAAGCATGGCTTGCTCGCTTCCTATGCATGTTCAACAGTTCAATGGATGAGTGGGTCGCTGGGCTAGATGTTGAGTACACCACAGTCCTGGGATGAGAGAAGGATCTAAAGGACGAAGAGAGGAAGAATCCCGCCATGATCCAGGTTTGCGTACATAACGTTTGCTTGGTCTACCACATATGCCATGCCGACGTTGAGTGCCAGGATTTTAAGAACTTCCTCAAGGACAAAAGAGTGAAATTCGTTACTGTAGGCTTTAAGAACAACAGGGATGTCCTGCGTCGGATAGGTCTCGTTGTAGGCCAGCCCTTCGATCTCTAGAAGGCAAGCCTGGTGTCCTCCTCTCAACCTTCAATGCTGACCCTGGCAGCAACCATGATTGATCCTTCCTATGCTAAACTGAAGAAACCTCATCACGAGTTTCATCATGCATGGGAGTCGAAGACATTAGATGAAGATCACATCCTGTATGCAGCAATGGATGCCTACCTTTGTTTAAATATCTACATGGGTTGGATGAAGAAGCAGAGCCCAGTGTCCGCTTCAAGCAAAGAAGCGTCGGCAAAGAGGAAGAGGAAGAGGGATGAGGACGAAGTCAAGGATGTGGACTCGGACTCCGAGTAGGTGGCAGTGCCATCGCTCATGCTGGTTCTACTGCAGTGTCAAGCGGACTAGTTGCTTAGTTTATTTTCAAGGGTGTGTTGTGCTGAGGCCCCAGCAGAACTATGTTTATGTTCTTTCTCATTATTTGAACTATTTAGTACGTAGAGTAGTACTAGTACTATGTCTTACTACTGTTCTACTTGTAGTTGGTACTACTGCTCGTACCTTCGTGTTCCTACTGTACTTAATACGTTCGTACTAGTAGTATAATTTGGGTCAGTCGATTTGTGAAAGAAGTTCGATGGAGCGAAGGAAGAAGACGGCAGAAGAGGTGGAAGAAGCCTTTCTAGCCATCCATGTTGCATCAAACGGCTCACATGAGTCGACTGACCTAAATTGCTCCTTCAGATTGCAGGATCCACATGGCATTCAAGGTCTCAAAGATAGATTCCGCGTCCGCACCCGGTTTGCGGGCTCGACGCGCGCACGACCGGCTTCCGCCGCGACAGCCACCATGCGCGCCTCCTCCGCGCGGGCAGAGACAACAATGACATGCTAGTTCCTCCTCACCGGTGTGCTGGAGCACGCGCTCGTCCTCCTCTTCGTATGCTGCATACATAGACGCGGCTCCACCAGCTGCTCGCGAGCTTGGCATCACGGCGGCATGGCGAGGAGGGACTGCAGACGACGTGAGCGGGCGAGCCTTCGGCTTCATTGCACAGGGATGGTAGTGACATGGTGGTGATGGACGAGAAATTGTTGGCCGGAGCAGGCGGGCGCCGGCATGCGCAACGGCGGCAGCGGCATATTGATGAGTGCGCGTATGGGATCTTACTTTAGTTTTATATGAGGTTGGTCAAACTTAAAAGAAGTACTGGTACACGTAACATTAGACTTAGGCATTGCTTTTATTAAATTTTTTTGAAGTTAGTACCACAACCACGATACGGAATCCTGTGCAAGCGCGTGAACTGAACCTTTTTGTGTGTGTGAAAACAATCCTCGAATATTACTCAACTTTTTTTTCCTGGGAAAGTTCTTGACGCTGCAATATTTCCATATATTTGAATTTAGCTCTAGTTTGTGTTCATTTGGATTTGGACGTTTTAGGTGCGCCCTAGTTTTTTTAATACTTATTTTGTGTGTGTGACTGTCAGAGAACGTGTGTATGTGTCCATATGTGTGTTGTGGTGGAAGGCAATGTGGAGACGGTGTGCGTGTGATACAGACATAGAGAGGTGTGAATGTGCAAATGATCATGCATGAGTGAGACATAGACAGATGCTGATACGTTGTGTATACATGAGAGAACGTTCTTCTAGTTTACTTGTGTGTGTGTGTGAGAGAGAGAGAGAGAGGAGCATCCATAACACAACAACCATCTCTCTCGATTCGTCCGTCCCTCGCACGATCGCACGCAACATATGCATCAACGTGCACATTTTGACACCCTCACTCGGCCCCTGCCCACCTCAAGGCCCGCACAATCTCTTCGTGAATACCCATTTCTCTCCTTAGGTTTGTTTTCGCTCAATATCTGACACACACACACACACACACACACACAATACAACACACACACACTCCCCCGAGCACACAATTCATCCCCATCTAAGGTTATACGGCGACCACTCTCGCTTGTGCTTCTTTGCACCCCAACATGCACAACACCTCAATATTCAAAGAGGGCATCGAGCAGATCGAAGACGGCGACCACACCGCGCTAGATAATGCGGGGTCATTTGGAAGCAAGGTGATGTGACGATGGCTGACAGACTCCTCCCAACACCCTCTCTCTCTCTCTTGCACAAAATTACCAATCCCTCTCTCCCCCGCACAAAATTGTCAATCCCTCAACCCATGAGATCCTTCCCCTCTCGTCCATGTTTTTCCAGCTCTCTCATCAAACATGTTGTCTCTTCTCCTTCCACGTATACAGAATCACATATATTACATGTCTCCATCTTTCTCACAGACCTAACTTGTTCCTCTCTCTTTCTCTTTCTCTCTCTCCCTTTGTCTCGTTAGGTTTTTCTCCTACTCTCTCGTCCACATACATACAATCTTTCCCGCCCTATCTGCTCCATCTTCAAAAGCTCTCTCTACACGTTTCATTCACACAATGGGATATGTCAAAATGTTGCTTCTATAATGGCTGATGTAGAGTTTTGGTTATTTTTGTTGCATCGTACAAAGTAATAACTATGAAATGCATTTAGATTCTCATTTGACTGGGATTATGTGAGTTTGAGCATGTTGTGAAGTACTATAGACCTTGTATACATCTTGGGATTCGACAATGATTGTAACTATTGAATTGTATAGACCATTACATTTGAAGTCAATAGCCTAATATATTTATTTCACAATTTCAACAAATGATTAGTTCACTACAAACTAATAAAACAAACGTGTACTCCCTCCGTTTTTATTTTAGTCCGCGTATTTTAGCATTGGTCAAAGTCAAGTTTTGTAAACTCTTAGAAAGCTTATAACAAAAAATATTAACATATACAATAACAAATAAATACCATTAGATTCATTATTGAATGTACTTCCACATCATACATATTTGTTATGGTAAATGTTTATATTTTTATATAAACTTGGTCAAACTTTAGGAAGTTTGACTTTGATCAAACCTAATATGCAGAGTTTACTACTACAACTCGCTAGTTGCTTAGCCGAATCACTCAACACGCCACACGGGGAGTCCAGTGTCACAAAATTTTGAGGTCGGTGGGAAAATCTCCCGCGACCCTGATTCGAGCAGTGGGAAGTTACCATCATAGCCTTCGGAACAGGCCTATGGACGACGCTTGGTAGGGGCTGTTTTCGTAACTTCAGGTTCACCCTACCCAGCCAGCCCCACCCTGGCACCCAGAGTAGTACACCTGAATACTCCCCATTTTCTATCCCCACCGCAAAATAGACTTCTCCACGGCACCGCAGCCTTCGTGCTCCTCCCCTTTACATCGGCGCACTCGTCCACCGTAGCGCATCTGCCTCATCGACGACCTCGTATGTCGCACTAGAGCCAGTCCATCGTTGTCGTCGTAGACGGAGCCTCTTTTCCGACATCGTCTTCCACGGTCTCGGATCTGCTTCCTGGAAGCCGACGCCAAGCGTAGAAGTACCACCGTCGTGGACAATGAACTGACTCCCGTTGCCGACCATGACTCACAGAGGCCACCGCGACCATCGTTCTCCTCCTCGATTGGTAATGTGTGTATTGAATCACTTAGCAGTACATGTGCAATTCCAATTTTGTTCATACCTACCCTTCAATTTTCCTGGGTGCTATTGTTCCCGTGAAAGTAATTGGTTATAGCCTCCATTGTCCAACATAATATCACCTTGTAATTGTGCCTCGCTCCTATATCGCGCTGTGCTTGGGTAGGTTTTTCATCTGCAACCAGCAGTGTGGCAAATGATGGAAAGGTTTTTAGAACTAGCAAGATGCCCATGCGTTGCACGCATCAAGATGCATTTGTATGAGTAGTTTATCTTGTGGGAGAAAAGGATGAACAAGGGAAGGCCTTAGTTGCAAATTTGGAGAGGGGTATGGGTATCTTTTTTTATCTATCTATGCTGAGAACTATCCTCTACTCTCTAGTATCTACTTCTCGATCTCAGCACTGTAAACGCTTTTTTAAAGTGCCGCGCGTTGCGATTCTGTTGGAGACGCTCTAACATGGCAGACGAGTGCTTTAATGTTGCCCACAAGATGCGCGAGTATTACTAGTAATATTTTTCTTGCCATGTTGAGATTTTAAAACCACGAGTGTGAACATGCAGAGGAGCAATGAAGACCAAACACGGGATATTCGGGACATCTTCAAGGAGCGTGGCAAGTTAAAGAGGAGCTGCACCGAACCTGTAAAACGAGCTTTGGTAAGTAACACCCTTTCAATTACTTTCGTTTAGCCTCGTGTTCTTCCATGTGTATATGTTGTAGTTTCTGTTTCTCTTAAGCGTGGTGTTCTTCGATGTGTAATAAGAAGAGTCTTAATCGTCCTAATGCTTTCGTTTTTAACTTGATGTAGGAAGTGGGTGTTCTCACCTTGTAGTCTGTTTTTATATTTCTTTTCCTTTTGAATTCACTTCTCCGAGTTCTGTTTATCTGGCTTCTACTAAATGGATCTAGGTTTCTCTGAGTATTGATCTAAAAAAGAAGTAACTTCATGTCAGGATGCAGTTCCTGCGAGGAGGGAAGTATGGTCAACCTCGAGATCATGTTTCCAAAATGAGGCTGGATTACACACAAGGTGCCAGTTCCCTAATGATGCTGGATTAGACACAAGGTGCAAATTCCCAGATGATGCTGGATTACACACAAGCCAGGTGGAGTCGTCAGCTGTTCGTGTCCTCGTGGCATTAGTAAAGGCTGAAAGAAAGCGTGCAGCAGCCCTTGAGAATGTAGCTGAGTTCCTGAAGAAGCGAAAAGAGCAATCAGATGCTCTCTTCACCCAAGCCAAAGAAGAGATGGAAGAAGCCAGAAATAAGCTAGCAGAGGCAGAGCAGGCTAGGCGTCTCCTGCTATCTAAAACTGTTGTCAATACAAAATTTCCTTCATAATAGCTAGGTTCAAATGTTTATCCAGTCAGCATGCCTGTTGTGATGTCTGTGCATCTACTGATGTGGCACAAAATGTTTTTTTGGGTCATGTAATAACAGCAATTACTTTCCAAACAATAACAGACGAAGCATTGGACATGGTATAGTTCACGCGCAAGCCCGACATTCCAAGTTCAACTTCCACATCAAACTCATGTTCACAGATATCTGCACATTCATACATAATGTCCACAACCATGATTCACTTCAAAGCCAAAAAAATGTGAGGAGAGTTATAAATAAAGAAAAACCTCTACTAGTTCCTGCTACCAGTGCGAGCACAACAAGTCAAGACCATGCGTAAATTAATTATATTTTAGTCATTTTTTGTGTTCTAAAATGCCTGCCGGCTCGCGGAAGGACGTGTTGCCGGCACACGCGCGGATTCAATGAAGGCAGGCGGGGCAGTCTTAAGCTGGTTGCACGCGGCGAGGAGGCGTGCTCAGCCGGGCCTGCAGCGAGTGCGGCCCTCTTGGCCGGCGCGCCGGTTCAATGCCTGCGCTATGAGAGGTCGCGTCCGTGTCAGAGCAATCACTCCCTCCAGTCCTTTTTTGTTTGGGTATAACAAAATCTCGTTTTCCATTCACATTTTACAAGTAAAATTCGTGGACAAACTTTGACCCAAAGTACGATGGGGACTAGTAAACCAGAATGGAGGTAGTAGTTTTTTTTAATCAAAGAAGGGTTTCCCCTTCTGATTACTGAAAACCAGCATCTAAATCTAAACCATAGTATTTGCCCTAGAACTACCAGGTTCAACATCTCGTAACATAAACCCATACAACCATACGCCAAGGAGGTACGTAGTACTATGAATTCCATTTTCGCTCCATACCAATCGTTCTAAAGACTACTTACTACTTATAAAGTGCCATTGAAAATCGGAACTCTTAACCCCGCTAAAAAACGATATTTTAAACGTGGCTACTCGATCTGTGGCAACTGGCGAGCCACCGCGCTCCAAGTCGTTCACCTGTGGTCCCGACCATCAACTCCTACAAAGGTGCTCCACCACGTACCCGGTACCCGCGAATGCAGCAATCGTGCACCTAGGGTTTTAGGGTTTATTTGTTAACGTCGCCTTTACGTAACACTCATGTGTGCGAGACAGCGAGAGGCCGACTGCGTGCGTGCGCCTCTTCTCTTCGTATATGTACTCCACCGTTTGTCTGGTGTCCAAAAAATTATAATAACTACTAGCAATGTGCCAATGCGTTGCCACACGATCAAAGTAGATTAATACATATTCACCGATTTGATAGAAAAAAAGTCTAGTTTTGAAATACGTATATCACTAAAAATATGTTATGTTTCACTCAAAATATATTCCTTTGGCGGTTTTGATGAGATAAGGGAGGAATGTTGTTGGTTTCAAGATTCGAGAAGTGGTATATGTCTAATTTCTACTCTTACTAGCAAGATGCCCGTGCGTTGCACGGAACATCAAGATCTTGTGGGAGAAAAGGATGAACGAGGGAAGGCCTTATCTGCAAATGTGGTGAAGAGTGTGGGTAAATTGCCATATTTTCCTTCCTATCCGTCAGATATAAATCGGACGACCTACATTGCAGGATGGCAGGCCCACCATCATCACCAACTCTATTTTTTATCCCTACTCTTATAAAAAGCATTGTCGGTGATGATCGTGTGCCTGCCATCCTGCAATATAGGCCGTCCGATCTATATCTGACGGATAGGAAGGAAACTATGGCAATTTTGCAAAAAGATACCCACACCCCTCTCCACATTTGCAAATAAGGTCTTCCCTCATTCATCCTTTTCCCCCACAAGATAAACTACTCATACAAATGCATCTTGATGTTCCGTGCAACGCATGGGCATCTTGCTAGTTGTTGCAAAAAGCCCATGTGTGTGTGAGAGAGAGGGAGAGTGGAGGAGGACGGAGTGCATGTGTGACAAAGACACAAGTAGTGTGTGTGCGATAGGTATCAGCTTAAAATGAGGCGATAGTGTGTGTGTGCACGATCGAGAGGGCGTGTCTCAAGAAGGGAAGAAAAAGCTACATAGATACAAGGAGCGGGAGAGAGACATGTATGCGATGGTGGAAGCATGAGTGTGCGGGTGTATAAACCTATCTAGAGGCTAGCTAGTCGATAAATGTTTGTGAGAGAAATACGAGTCGGGGTGCGAAAGCAAGAGTTTTGTGTGTGTGAGAGAGAGACGGTAGGCGGGAAGGGGAGTGGAAGCAGGAGTTGTGTGTGTGTGTCTGTGTGTGTGAGAGAGAGAGAGAGAGAGGAGACGGTAGTCGGGGTTGTCTGATCGGTGTTAGTCTAGGATGGAGACGAAAAGGAGACCGCAACAAATGTTGTGTCTACAGGAGAGAGAGAGAGAGAGTAATTTTAGTGGTATGAGTCATATGTAGAGACATATAGGGTGTGTGAGAGAATCCCATAGAGAGAAAGACAAAGTGAAAGACGAGTGGAGACTGTGTGTGTGGCGGTGAAAAAGAAAGCTTAGGTACCGAGTGATACCAGAGAACAGTAGAGACGTGAGAGATAATGAAAACCGTGTAATGTATAATGATAGGGAGAGTGTGACACTTCTCAAGGGAGACGTCGAGAGACCATGTTTGCGAGGATAGGAGAAACATGAAGTGAGCGTGCGGGTGAGCTGGAGAAAAGAGAGTGATAGCTACCTGAAGGAGCATGCATGCGAGAGAGATGGGCGTGAAAGGAGTGAACAAAAAAGGGATTCAAATATTTGAATTCGAGATGATGATACATGTAATCCATACTCGAACCAAAATTGATCTATCAAACATGCATACTCATATGAATTCACGCACATCTATGTTATTTAATATGTAGATATTACTGATCCATACATTTTAGTAGAACATAATTTGGTTAAATTTTTTCGAATTCAACCTTAAGATTTCGAGATCGTTGTATTTGTAAATCATATTATACATATAAAGGAGCAGAATTATCTGTTGTGCTTTTGAAAGTATATATAAAAAATGATGTATATAGAATGTAATTCCAATTGAAAATGGATCCCGCCCGAAAAAAATAGTAGAATACAAACGGGATTCGAATTGAGTTGGCACGGTAAACGTGCACTGTGCAAAATTTGAACGAAGCGGGGAAAGTCGCAGTAACCGCCCGAAACCAAAATCTGCGAGATGGAAATCACTACTGCCTATCCCTGCCACGCAAAGCCTATCTGCTGGATATCTATAGGTTTCGATAGGGGTAGGTTTGTAATTTCACCCAAACGTGACGTAACCGCCTCTCACCCGGATTCATACACGGTGGGCGCCAAAACACAGTGTGCCCTCGGCCGAAATCGACTCCCTCCCCGATTCATATTCATACACGGTGGGCGCCAAAAACAAACTCTCGTCGGCAAATATTCGGTGTATGCGAGATTACCGTCCTATCCCCAACCGACTAATGTTGTTGTGATGTAGTAGAAATTTGAAACGGGGGCTAAGTTTGTAAATTTCCTCGCATTTGAGACAAGCGCGCCCTGAATACATGGTTCCCCCCTTCCTCTCTACCTCCCTTTTCCCCATTCGTACTCCGTGGGCGCCAAAACACCCTCTCCACCCCACCCTCCTCCGTCCGCCGCCGTCCGCCACCCCATCCACCGCCGTCCTCCTCCACCATGCCGGAGCTGATACCCCGACGCCGCCGTCCATTACAAGAGATCGACCTCTCTCATCCACGCCTTCGGACCGGGATCCTTGCATCCCGTCCTCTCGCTTCATCCCCGCCGTCGTCCACCTTGCCGGCGCCGCTCCTACGACCGTCTCGTCCACCGCGCCCCGCCGCCACCGTCTACCCTCCTAGATCTGCTTCCACGCCGCCGACAGCCATCGCTACCGCAGCACCATCAAATTCTCAGCAGATGCGTACACGGCGCCGCACCAGAGGCGGTACTCTTTCGTATCTGCTCAACTTATTTATCGCAGCAAGAAAATAGATCGCCACTGCTTTACTCTGATTTCTTGTCTTGGTTGCGAAGTTGCCTTTGTCCGGTTTGCACCTTCAGATCCGCCATGGCACGCTCAACACTATACTCCCAATGCTTATGGTTTTCCCCTTTTATATTCCACACTAGTTAAATCACAGTAGACTAAATTTCAAAATTGGGTCAGTCGATTTTTCAGAGCTCGCCGGAGTTCGCCGGTGCGATCCAAGGGGCTCGGGTGGTTGTGGGGCCTCGCCGAACGAAGAAAACTCGACGCGGGTGGGGGGTGGGGGTGGCGGAGGAACACAGGCGGTGGGGGCCGGTGGTCCGGCCGGCGGCCCGTGCGGTGTTCTGTATGGGAAGAATCAGAGACGAGGAAGAAGAAGGGTTAGGAGACGTAGGATCTTCATCCAACCGCCTGAAATGGTCGAGAGACAGCTGGGAGTTGCATTCTTAATGCGCTCTGGTTCATCATGTGTGGGCACTGCGCAACCAACATTTTATTATCCAAAATCTGCTTGCTCTTCTTTACCATGTTCCTCTTCCGTTCTTCTTTAATATGTACTCTCTCCGTTCCTAAATACAAGTCTTTGTATAGATTCCACCATGGACTACATATGGAGCAAAATGAGTGAATCTACACTCTAAAATGTATCTGGATACATCTGTATGTGATCCATAGTGGAAATCTCTACCAAGACTTATATTTTGGAACGGAGGGAGTATGCTAGTAGTACAGTATGTTCCTTGTACTGAAGATGAGCAGGGACATTTGCAGTGTAGAGGTCTATACGGTCGGTTGTGATGGACACTTTGAGCCTCTTTGATTCGTAGGATCTTGTAAACATAGGAATAGGATTTGTAGTGGCCTGCCCACTTGAATCCTATAAGAATAGCAAGGAAATGCGCGGAGCTGTGTCGCCTTTGAGAGTTATACTGATATTAACAGTACCGCACCTTCACTTGAAGAGAGCTGGTATCCGAAGCCTTTCTAGCCGTACCGGCAATACTAGCACATATATTCCAGCAAGTTCCACTTTGCTGATTTTACTCTGATGCTTAAGGTTTTCCCGTTATATCTACACTATGATCTGTGTAGCTGCTTTGTGTCGCACTAGCAGCAGTCCACTCTTGAAGCTAAACACTGCAATGACTTACAAAATTGGCACCAAGGCATTGAGTGCCATTCTGGATGCAATGAAACTCATACGCTCCCCACCTGTTGACTCTTGTTCAGAATATGATCCTAATGACTATTCTAACCTCGAGGAGTTAAAGGCAGATGGCCTGTCCTGTTCACCCATCAAGGTGCCTGTTCTAATTTGGCAATGTTTTATTGATTGCGGGTATCTTGCATATGTTGTCTTGCATTTCTTCTACTTTGTTGCACCGCCATCTGCTTAGTTTACTCATCATATATGTCGAGATGCCATGCCCATCCATTATCAATACATATTCCATCTGTCATCATACCATGTTTTTCCACTCAAATGTTGTTCGTGTGCATCAGACATCAAAAAGGAAGAGGGTGATTGCCGAACCTGAAGGAGCACCAGCAAAGTCCTTGAAAAACGTGGTGGTGCCGGAGAAATCAGACAGCACCCCACTTATATTGGCTGTACAACCAGTGACACAAAACGTAGGACCGACTCCAGCAGACTGTACCCATACTTCACTGGCCACACCACTAGCCCCACCACACAGGACCTGCACTCCAGCAAAAGGTATACCGATTTCATTTGCCATAGCACCAGCTGTACCACAGAAAAATCCCACTCCAGCAAAAAGTACAGCAAGTCCACCGGCCGAAGACCTATCCCAACTGCAGAGACGGCCAATTCCTGCAGATTGGAACCCCATTCCATTTATTCCCAGTTTAAAAGACAATGCTTTCAATGTTGTTAGGGACTACGTGCATATATTCCCATCATGGGAAGATTATTGTGAAGACAAACACCATTTTCACATCTTCCTGTCCAACTTACGTGTAAGTGCTATTATTCATGGTTATTATTTTCCTGTTTTCTGCTGATTGAACACATCAATGATTTACATTACATTGTTGTAACTAGGCGAGGGTCAATCTGGATAGTCATGACGAGCAAAGCTTGCTTGTGCTTTTCAAGGAAGCATTGCAGCAGTATCGGTGTTACCTGAGGAAATCACACTTTGGTGGCAAATCTATAAACGAATTTCCGGTGAAGTCTCCTGTGCTAAATTTAGAAGACATTGAATGGAAAAACCTTGTTATGCACTGGTCTCGTTCCCAGGATGAGGTACTGTCTATGAAATCACATGACAATTTGAACTTCTACTTTTCCGCATGTGCCTTACGGATCTTGTTTGCAGGAAATCTGCTCGAAGAAGAATTCCGGTTTGAAAAGAACGACAGGATATCGCAAATATGCTGCCCGCTGCTTTGCTCTTGTTAGTACCTGTTGTCCTGTATCACTGTACTTGCATACATACCTGGTTCATTATGTGACAGCAGTATGCATGATAGCTTGCTTATCAATTGTTCGCTCCAAATTATCTGATCTGTATGAATGGTTACATTAGTGTAGAATATATCCAATGCCAATGTTTTTTTAGCTCTGCATTGTTCTTGTAAGTACATGTGTCCTTTATCAGTGTACTTATAATGACAGGTAGTTGTTCATGTACCATCACTCTGCAGCTTATTTTCCTTTGCCCTCCATTTTCTACACATCAGATCTATATTTACTCTTACCATAAGGTTGGTACTGAAGAAGTTTAGCTGTGCATTGCTCTTGGCTGTACCTTTTGCCTGTATCGCTGCACTTACATTTATAGCTACTTGGTTATGTAGCATCACTCTTCATCTTATCTTAAATATTCTCCATTTTTTCGTATATTATCACATCTATATTTACTCTTAACAAAATGTAGAATAAAGGCAATGCTTATGAAGAAGATTCTGTGGTAAACTTCTTGAATTGCCCCCCCCCCATCAGCATGGACAAGGCCTTTATAGAGCCTGTCTTCACCAATAATGTAAGTTTGTCCATCTCAAGCCTTCAAACTTTGTTGTATATATTTGGTTAGGCATGACTGCAACAGCTGTTTATTTTTGGTGTTTGCATCAAATTGCATGTTTAAAGTTTATTATGTAGTTCATAAACAAAAGTTTGTCCTTTCTCAATTTAAGTTTTCAGTTGTACAACCAAGTTCCTTATTCATACCATGTAAATTAAACTATACAGAGCAAGTGATCTTCTTTTGCACTGCATGTATGCTTCTGTTCTTCATCCGTAATCCAGTGGTGTGGTGAACCTACCCACTACAGCACAATGTCATATTCTGCAATGTCTTAACTATGAACAATGTCATATCATTCTACTACTCCCTCCGTCCGAAAATACTTGTCATTGAAATGGATGTATCTAGATGTATTTTAGTTCTAGACACATCCATTTTGATGACAAGTAATTCCGGACGGAGGGAGTATTATTTAAACCGTCTCTTTATTTGCCAATCTGAAATGGGATAAATTGACAGCACACTAACCATTGATACTTATGAGTTCTTGATCTGTAATCCAGTGGTGTCGTGAAGCTGCCAACTCCTTCACAATGTCATTTCCTGCCATGTCTTGACCTGAACAATACCATATTGTGTTAATGCAATTTTAAACTGTGTCACTTTATTCGTCAGTAAGAAATGTGATGAATTGTCAGCACTGATACTTTTATGTGCAAAACCTGTCATCTGTCTGCTTGTTTATCTTTCAGAGTGAGGAAGATTTAAGTGTTGAACAAGCGCAGTCTCATCATCTTGCTCAGCTGCTTGCGCTGCAGCTCCCCAGCAGGGCTAACCTTTCTTGAACTCTATTGAAGTGTTGTCGGTTTTGTATATTATTTTGTCGGCGTGTTTATTTGCACTGGTGGCGATCTTTGATGCCCAGTGTATGTAATCTGCTGTCTGCTTGTGCTTTATTATCATAGTGGCGAACTTTGATGCCCAGTGGATGTAATATGCTGTAATTTCTTTATTGTATAGTCTAGGTTTTTTCTTATTCACGATGCTGCAGTTATTTTACTGTATATATATCTGTCTTCGCAGTAAACCGGCCAAACCGTAAAATTACGGTACATAATCGGGCCGTCATGCAATCACGATGTAGGTTGGGCCTGAAACGTGCCGAACAGCTAACGGGCCGGCAGCAGCCCGAAATGAACCCCGGCCCATGATTGTGCGAATCAAATCACGGGCTTTTAACAGGCCAAAATTGTCTCGGTCCTTGTTTGGCCCAATCAGATATCGGCTGCGAGCAGGCCGGATGCAAACCGGGCCGTAGTTAGGCCCAACTATATGACGGGCATTTAACAGGCCGAAATTAATATAGGGCCGAAATGTTAAACGGGTCCTTAAGAGGCCAAAACTAATGTCAGGCCGAATTACTAAGTGGGCCTCTAGCAAGTGGGCCCAAAAGCATAGTGTCCAGTTGACGGGCCGAATCTGATATGGGCCATAATTGAGCCCATAGCCTCTTAAAGGGCCGTACCTGATCTGGGCCGTAATTTGGCCCAGAACGTGGTAGGCTTTTAACGGGCCGGATCTCATATGGGCCACTATTAGGCCCGGAACGTGGCAGGCCATTAATGGACCGGATCAAATATGGGCCGGCATTTGGCCCAAAACATGGCAGCCAGTTAATGGGCCGGCCTACTAGGGTCCTCAAATTCTTGTGGGCCTACAGCTGGGCCGGCCCATTAATGTCGGCGAAATCTCGTGGGCCTTTAGCCGGGCCGGCCCATTATGATCCGCAAGAATCTTGTGGGCCTTTACCTGGGCCGGCCCATTATGGCACACAAAAATCTTGTGGGCCTTTACCTGGGCCGGCCCATTATGGCCCGCAAAATCTTGTGGGCCGTTAGCTGGGCCAGCCCATTATGGTCCGCAAAATCTCGTGGGCCTTTAGCTGGGCCGGCCCATTATGGTCCGCAAAATCTTGTGGGCCTTTAGTTGGGCCAGCCCATTTAAACTTGATGGGCCGGTCCATGTGTCAACATATCATAGGCGCGTCTCGCCCATTGGATGAGTGACACCTGTGCCAGCGCGGACCTGACACATGTCTCCTCCAGCCAATGATGATTTTACACGTGGAAAATCCCCATTGGTCGGGGCTGTTAACGGGTTATCGGATCCAAAACCCGACCCGATAGCTTAACGGCGTTCCGTTACGGTGGATGCCACGTGTCGGTCACCCTTGACGAAAGCACTTCTGTGACGCACGATTTATCGTCATGGAAGTGGACACTTCCCTGATGATAACTTTGGTAATGTCATGAAACACTTCTACGACAGCACAGGTATGACTATCTTGATTCTGTCATAAATTTGTCATGGATGTACATGCATGACAAAAAATGCAACCTACTGTGACAAACACGTATCATCACGGAAGTGTATTTTTTTGTAGTGCTAGCGGTAGATCAAAGACATAATTCTTCTGTGCAGCAATGAAGATAAACCACAGATCACTGACCCAGTCCGCATCATTGCTACTATCATCTTTCAACTTAATTTTCTCTAGGAACACATATAAAACATAGGGAAGCAACAACGCAAGCTATTGATCTACAACATTGTTTGCAAAATACTATCAGGACTAAGTTCATGATAAATTAAAGTTCAATTAATCATATTACTTAAGAACTAACACTTAGATAGACATCCCTCTAATCATCTAAGTGAACACGCGATACAAATCAACTAAACCATGCCCGATCATCACGTGTAATGGAGTAGTTTTCACTGGTGAACATCACTATGTTGATCATATCTACTATAAGATTCACACTCGATCTTTCGGTCTCAGTGTTCCGAGGCCATATCTGCATATGCTAGGCTCGTCAAGTTTAACCCCAAGTATTTCTGCGTGTGCAAAACTGGCTTGCACCCGTTGTATGTGAATGTAGAGCTTATCACACCCAATCATCACGTGGTGTCTCGGCACGACGAACTTTGGCAACGGTGCATACTCATGGAGAACACTTGTACCTTGAAATTTAGTAAGAGATTATCTTATAAAGCTACCGCCGAACTAAGCAAAATAAGATGTATAAAAGATAAACATCACATGCAATCAAAATATGTTACATGATATGGCCATCATCATCTTGTGCCTTTGATCTCCATCTCCAAAGCATCGTCATGATCTCCATCGTCACCGGCATGACACCATGATCTCCATCATCTTGATCTATATCAATGTGTCGTCACATGGTCGTCTCGCCAACTATTGCTCTTGCAACCATTGTTATCGCATAGCGATAAAGTAAAGCAATTATTTAGCGCCTGCATCTTATGCTATAAAGAGACAGCCATAAGGCTTCTGCCAGTTGCCGATAACTTCAACAAAACATGATCATCTCATACAACAACTTATATCTCATCACGTCTTGACCATATCACATCACAACATGCCCTGCAAAAACAAGTTAGACGTCCTCTACTTTGTTGTTGCAAGTTTTACGTGGCTGCTATGGGCTTAGCAAGAACCGTTCTTACCTACGCATCAAAACCACAATGATTTTTCGTCAAATATGTGTTGTTTTAACCTTCAACAAAGACTGGGCGTAACCACACTCAATTCGACTAAAGTTGGAGAAACTGACACCCGCCAGCCACCTGTGTGCGAAGCACGTCGGTAGAACCAGTCTCACGTAAGCGTACGCATAATGTCGGTCTGGGCCGCTTCATCCAACAATACCGCCGAATCAAAGTATGAAATGCTGGTAAGCAGTATGACTATTATCGCCCACAACTCACTTGTGTTCTACTCGTGCATATAACATCTACGCATAAACCTGGCTCGGATGCCACTGTTGGGGAACATAGTAATTTAAAAAAAATCCTACGCACACGCAAGATCATGGTGATGCATATCAACGAGAGGGGAGAGTGTCTTCCACGTACCCTCGTAGACCGTAAGCGGAAGCGTTATGACAACACGGTTGATGTAGTCGTACGTATTCACGGTCGACCGATCATAGTACCGAACGTACGGCACCTCCACGATATGCACATGTTCAGCTCGATGACGTCCCACGAACTCATGATCTAGTACAGCTTCGAGGGAGAATTCCATTAGCACGACGGCGTGATGACAGTGTTGATGAAGCTACCGACGCAGGGCTTCGCCTAAGCACCGCTACAATATGACCGAGGTGGATTATGGTGGAGGGGGGCACCGCACACGGCTAAAGATCAATGATCAACTTGTGTGTCCATGGAGTGCCCCCCTCCCCCGTATATAAAGGAGTGGAGGAGGGGGAGGGCCGGCCCTCTACTATGGCGCGCCCTGGGGAGTCCTACTCCCACCAGGAGTAGGATTCCTCCCCTTCCATGTAGTAGGAGTAGGAGAAAAGGAAAGGGAAGAGAGAAGAGAATGAAGGAGGGGGCGTCGCCCCTCCCCCTAGTCCAATTCGGACTAGACCTTGGGGGGCGCGCGACCAACCTCTCTCTCTCTCCCTTAAAGCCCAATAAGGCCCATATAATCCCCGACGAATTCCCGTAACTCTCCGGTACTCCAATAAATACCCGAACCGCTCAGAACCTTTCCGATGTCCGAATATAGCCTTCCAATATATCGATCTTTACGTCTCGAACATTTCGAGACTCCTCGTCATGTCCCTGGTCTCATCCGGGACTCCGAACAAACTTCGGTCATCAAATCACATAACTCATAATATAAATCGTTACCGAACGTTAAGCATGCGGACCCTACGGGTTCGAGAACTATGTAGACATGACCGATACACGTCTCCGGTCAATAACCAATAGCGGAACCTGGATGCTCATATTGGCTCCTACATATTCTATGGAGATCTTTATCGGTCAAACCGCATAACAACATATGTTGTTCCCTTTGTCATCGGTATGTTACTTGCCCGAGATTCGATCATCGGTATCACCATACCTAGTTCAATCTTGTTACCGGCAAGTCTCTTTACTCGTTCTGTAATGCATCATCCCGCAACTAACTCATTAGTCACATTGCTTGCAAGGCTTATAGTGATGTGCATTACCGAGAGGGCCCAGAGATACCTCTCCGACAATCGGAGTGACAAATCCTAATCTCGATCTATGCCAACTCAACAAGTACCATCGGAGACACCTGTAGAGCACCTTTATAATCACCCAGTTACGTTGTGACGTTTGGTATCACACAAAGTGTTCCTCCGGTATTCGGGAGTTTCATAATCTCAAAGTCATAGGAACATGTATAAGTCATGAAGAAAGCAATGTCAACAAACTAATGGCTATAGGAACATGTATAAGTCATGAAGTCATAGGAACATGTATAGGAACATGTATAAGTCATGAAGTCATAGGAACATGTATAGGAACATGTATAAGTGTTAAGCTAATGGAATGGGTCAAGTCAATCACATCATTCTTTAATGATGTGATCCTGTTAATCAAATGACAACTCATGGCTATGGCTAGGAAACTTAACCATCTTTGATTCAACGAGCTAGTCAAGTAGAGTCATACCAGTGACATTATGTTTGTCTATGTATTCACACATGTAATAAGTTTCTGGTTAATACAATTCTAGCATGAATAATAAAAATTTATCATGATATAAGGATATTAAATAACAACTTTATTATTGCCTCTAGGGCATATTTCCTTTAGATTCGTCACCATCATCATCATCAACCCTTCTCCATCAACAATTCCATGATGCTCACCGCCGGGAGTGAGTAATCCCTTCGTAGGCTTGCTGGACAGTGATGAAGTTGGATGAGATTTTTCATGTAATTGAGTCAATTTCTTAGGGCTTGATCCTTAGTATCCACTATGTTTTGCGGTTGATCTTGCTATGAGTTTGCTATGCTTAGTGCTTGTCATTAGGGCAAACCTCTATGTTTTCATGAATATATTTGAGTTCTTGATCCTATCTGCTAGTTATATGCACTTCTTATTGTTTTGATCCATAGACCCCAAGGTGACAACAAGTGGGATACTCTCCGGGGATGACTCTAGTTCGAGCAGTTCATGTATTCACAATGTGTTAATGATTTTTTCTGGTTCTCTATTAAAAGGAGGCCTTAATATTCCTTAGTTTCCTTATGAACCCTGCTGCCATGGGACGGTAGGACAAAAGATGCCATGCAAGTTCTTATTATAAGCATGTATGACTTTATACGGAATACATGCCTACATTATATTGTTGAATTGGAGCTATTGTGCATCCCTCTAGGTTGTGACTATTACATGATGAATGTCATCCAACACAAATATCCATCGTTGATCCAATGCCTACGCTTTGCTCATATTGATCTTTGCTAAGTTACTATTGTTGCTCATGCTGTTACAATCACCACAAAACTACTATTGTTCCTATTATCGCTTCTATTTTTATTGTTACTATTACCATCAAAACTATCAAACTACTATGCTACTAAACACTTTGCTGCAGATATTTAGTTCTTCAGGTGTGGCTAAAGTAATAACTTAAATGCTAAGGCTTATAGATATTATTTGGCTCCCTTGTGTTGAATCAATAAATTGGGTGAAATACTACCCATGAAGACTATCATGATCCCCTATTCTTGTGGGTTATCAAGACCTTTTTCCTGGTGCCGTTGCCGGGGAGCATAACTCAACTTATTAAATTCATTTGGGAATTATATCTATTATCACTATGAAGAATCCGAAAGACGCTAAGACCAAGATCGTGCCCTCTAAGATGAGAGGAGGTAAGTTATTGCCATCCTACTCTGAGCTTGATTCACCTTCGGTTTTAAGTAGGCTTGCGAACACCACCACCTGTTATTCATTCTTATCTATCGCAATTAATTGATGATAGTACTTCTGTTATAAAAGAAACTTGTGATAATGCTAGTACTCTGCTTGATGAAACTGTTCCACTAGGTGAATTTCTTGATGAACAAATTGCTAAAGCTAAAGAATTTGAGATTGCTGAAACTAATGAAAATTAGGGTTCAATGTTATGCCTATCTCTCCTACTAGATTTTAATTTTCTAAAGTACGTGAGGGTTATGTTCTGGAAGGGGAGATTGGTAGAGAATTTCTTACTTGTATTGATAGAAATATCTTAAGAAATTACTGACTAAGCAGGAAGAAAAGGCTATGATAGAGAGAATGAAATATGATCCTAAGTTTGCTACTTGTCCTATTTTTGTTAATGATAAGGATTATGAATTCCCTGTAGATCCTGAATTAATTACTTTGGCAGAATCCAATCCTTTTCATGGCTATGAATTTGAAACTGTTGTGGCACATCATACTAAACTAAATGGCATTGCCACCCTATTTGCTCATGAGGAAAAAAATCGCTATTACTATATCTTAAAGTTGTTTCTTTTCTCATTATAGGGTGTTGCTAAACAACGGTTAAATACTCTTGCTCTTGGTTGTGTATGTAGTCCCTAGGATATGTTATATTATTTCACTAAAAAATATTTTTCTGCTCATAAGAAACAAGTTGTCTTACATGAAATTTTAACTTTGTGCAATTTGAAGAAGAGTATCTCCCTCAACCTTGGGGGAGGCCTCTACAATTACTTAATGCTTTGCCAGATCATCCTCTTAAGAAGAATGAAATACTTGATAACTTCTATAATGGACTAACGGGTGCTTCCAGGGACTACCTAGATAGTTGTGCTAGTTTTGTTTTCAGGGAACGAACTATTCAACAAGCCTAGTAATTATTGGATAAGATATTGACGAATGTTGATGATTGGAAACTTCCTAAACCACCACCTAAACCAAATCCAAAAAAGATAGGTATTCTATTCCTCAGTCCAGAAGATATGCAAGAAGCAAAAGAAACCTATGACGGAAAAATGTATTAAGTCTCGATAAGTTAAGAATCTACCACCTATTGAAGAAATACTTGGACTTGAAACTCTGACACAGGTAGTGGAGGTAAATTATCTTTATAGATTTGATGAGGGTGATATTCCACATAATAAATCTCCTAGTTAGTGCTTGGCTGAATTAGATAACACTTTTGTGAAGCAAGAAAATTTTAACAGATATGTGAGCAATCAACTAAACTGCAATGCTGTCATGATTGAACGCTTGAGTGCTTTGATGTTTAGAATTGCTAATAATATTAGAGGCTTATATAGAATTGATCCATGGTTCACACTCAGGTATAACAAGTCTCTAAGTCACTTAATGATGGATTAATGAAATGAATAATAAAATGAATGATCGTGTTGTTGACCAGAAGAGGTAAAATGACCCTGGATCATCTATATCCTGAAGGTCATCCTAAAAGAATTGAGCAAGATTCTCAGAAAATTAATATTGATGCACCTAGTTCACTTAAGAAAAAAAAGAATAAGGATAAACTGGGCATGCTTCTAGTGAACCTGTCATAGATAAAGCATCTAAGAATCCTAATAATCTTTCTATTTCTAATGCCGAGACACAGTCTGATAATGAGCATTTGCCTACTGATAATGATAATCATGATGCTAATGATGATCATAATGATGCTCCACTAGAAAATAGTAAAGAATATGATAATCATGTAGAAATAGAACCTACAGTTGATCCAAAAAATCCAGGATTTTATTTATGGAATAAAGTTGTGAAGGACCGTCATGAGATGTCGGCCCCTACTGGGTCCCGTGGGACCCACATGGGGCGCCACAGGGACATATGGCAGGGCCTAGGTCGAATCCTAGTAGGGAGGGAATCCTTCTCCTCTTCCACTTGTGGAGGAGGAGAAGGATTCCTCCTTCTAGGCCGGCACCTTCCCTCCTCTCACCGATATATATGTGGGGAGGGCTCCCCTTGAAACACATCAAATCAAAGGGCCATCTCTCCCGCATAGCTCCACGCTCTCTCAGTCTAATTGGCCTAAGTTTTTAGAGTCCTAATTAGAATGGCTCTAATCTCGGTCTAATTGGTCTAACTGAATTAGACTCCTAATTAGACGAGAAGCGTCGCTAGGCTTTCTCGCTCTCTAGTTTTCTCGCAGTTCTTCTTCCTAGATGTTGAAGCTCTGGCGGACTACTACCACGGAACGCGCGGATACCTCAGAGGGGTCGTATACTAGGAGGTGTAACCTAGCTACAGGCATCGACGTGGTAGTTGGGCTGCATCGGCTCATCACTACTTTCGGTACTCTGCATCGTCGGTGAGTCCGATCGTCATTGCCATCTTCATAGTTATCATGGGTGAAATCTTGTAGCATTTTTTTTATTGCACAACATGTTTCCCTACAGAAACATCCTGTATGAGTGTTTCTCAAGTGCGAAAAATTATGGGGTGATTGCTGGCAAATGTAGCATGGAAAACAAAAAAAATTCTATGCTCACACAATGATCTATCCATGGAGATGCATAGCAACGAGGGGGAGAGTGTGTCTACGTACCCTCATAGACCATAAACGGAAGCGTTTCACAACTCGGTTGATGTAGTCTTACTTTCTTCGTGCTCCACCGATCGAGTACCAAACGTACGGCACCTCCAAGTTCTGCACACGTTCAGCTTGGTGATGTCACTCGCCTACTTGATCTAGCAAGGTGTCGAGGTAGTAGATGAGTTCCATCAGCATGATGGTGTGGTGACGGTGATGGTGAAGTGATCCTCGTAGGGCTTCGCCTAAACACCACGAGAATATGACCGGAGGTGTAAACTGTGGAGGGGGCCGCCGCACATGGCTAACATTTGATGTTGTGTGTTCTGGGAGCCTCCCTCCCCACATATATAGGTGGGAGGGGAGGAGAGGCAGCCAGGGGCGCCGTAAGTAGGATCTGAATCCTACTTGGGGTTTCCCCAAGTGGCGCCCCCCCTTTCCTTTTTCCACCGGAGAAGAAAGGAAGGGGGGAGAAGAGAAGGAAGGGGGCCGAACCCCATCTTCTCCTTCTCCTATTCGGCCACCTTCCACCGGGGGGGCGCCACCCCATGTGGGCTGGTGTGCTCCCCTCTCCTAGCCCATATGGCCCATATATCCCCCCGGGGGGTTCCGGTAACCCTCCCCCCCCCCCCCGGTACTCCGATAAATACCCAATACATTCTGGAACACTTTCGGTGTCCGAATACGATCATCCTATATCAATCTTTACCTCTCGGCCATTTTAAGACTCCTCATCATGTCCGTGATCTCATCCGGGACTCCGAACAACATTCGATCACCTAATCACATAACTCATACAATACAATATCGTCATCGAACGTTAAGCGTGCGGACCCTACGGGTTCGAGAACTATGTAGACATGATCGATACACCTCTTCGGTCAATAGCCAGTAGCGGAACCTGGATGCTCATGTTGGCTCCTACATATTCTACGAAGATCTTTATCGGTCGAACCGTTATGACAACATACGTTATTTTCTTTGTCCATCGATATGTTACTTGCCCGAGATTCGATCCTCGGTATCTTCATACCTTGTTCAATCTAGTTACTGGCAAGTCTCTTTACTCATTCCGTAATACATCATGATGCAACTAACTCATTAGTCACTTTGCTTGCAAGGCTTCTTATGATGTGTATTACCGAGAGGGCCCAGAGATACCTCTCCGATACTCGGAGTGACAAATCCTAATCTCGATCTATGCCAACTCAACAAACACCTTTGGAGATACATGTAGAGCATCTTTATAATCACCCAGTTACGTTGTGACGTTTGATAGCACACAAGGCATTCCTCTGGTATCCGGGAGTTGCATAATCTCATAGTCGAAGGAATATGTATTTGACATGAAGAAAGCAATAGCAATAAAACTGAACTATCAATATCCTAAGCTAACATATGGGTCTTGTCCATCACATCATTCTCGTAATGATGTGATCCCGTTATCAAATGACAACTCATGTCTATTGTTAGGAAACCTTAACCATCTTTGATCAACGAGATAGTCAAGTAGAGGCTCACTAGGGACACAGTGTTTGTCTATGTATTCACACATGTATTTAGGTTTTCAATCAATACAATTCTAGCATGAATAATAAATATTTATCATGAACAAGGAAATATAAAATAACAACTTTATTATTGCCTCTAGGGCATATTTCCTTCAGTGAGTGCATGTTTGTACGGTCGTTCTTCGGATTCATCACAATTTTTAATTTATTGTTTGCTTAAAATTGTGTTTGGGATGAATGCAAGTTTTGGTATTGAAAAAAAGAGTACATCGATCTATCGATGGCGAGAAATTTGGTAGATGTTCGTGCACTATTTGCTAGATTAGAGACTAAAGATGACACAATGTTCATTTGTGCATAGGTGGAGAACATCAGCTAACAGGGCACCTCCAACGCGGACATTGAAAAAAAATACTTTTTCCGTTTGCATACGTGTATTACAGAAAGTGATATCGGGTCCGGGCATTCAACCGTGTCCACATACTCCCTAAGTCTCACATTAGTTTTCGCTCAAACAAATGTATTTAGCACTGAATACATCTATTTGAGAGAATTAATATGAAACGAAGGAAGTACATTTCAAGTCGGATATGAACGAATCAGCCAAGTTTCATGCAAATTGGACGATTTTCATTAAAATCAGACCAAATTCATTACACTTTCGACATATTTCATTAAACAAAGTCGTCCAAAAGTTCACCTAGTCTAAATCTTTGTTGGCACCCATCCTTCAAGTCCTTATCGCTCCCGTCCATGTCCATGTCTGGCGGTCATGAGCCCTAGAAAGAAAAGGTGCGACCGCTAGCGAGGAAGAGTAAGACATGGGACACGGACTGACTCACATGGGACACGAGGGCCCGTCATCTCCCATGCCCTACTCCTCCTTGTCGGAGTACGTGACCTGGCCGACATTGGTGGAGGTGAGATCAACGATGGATGTGGATGGGCTGGCCTCACCGTCGTAACGACGTCAACGGTGTGCTGTTACCGGTGTGAACGATGTGCAGCTGCCGGCGTTCTCATCTGGACCGGCTACGTCACCCGTCGCCAACACCACCTACACGTCCAGTATCGTCGCTCGAGTGTTCTGCGCGGCCTCATAGAGCGTCCACGCTCCTCGACGAGGCTCAGGTTCTCCGAGGCCACGGCTGTTGTCGGTGTCAAAACCGGAAGACCTCGGGGTAGGGGGTCCCGAGCTGTGGATCTAGAATTGATGGAGAATAAGGGACGACGAACACGGTGTTTACCCCAGGTTCGGGCCCTCTCGAAGACGTAATACCCTACATCCTGCTTGATTATATTGAATGTATGATGTGGTTTACAAAGTAGATCTACCTCGAGATCAGCATGAGCTAAACCCTAAGACGATGAGGTGATGAACGTAGCTCTAGCCCTAAAGACTAAAAACCCTCGGTTTATATAGACACCAGTAGGGTTAGGGTTACCGAAGATATATTACAACAAGGGTTTAAAGATATCATGCACCCTCTTGACTTGGAGGGCACACCACGGCTTCATAGATCTCTTCTCAATATACGGCTCCACCAGTCTGGCCAATGTACAATGGGCCCTCGCCCCGAGGACCCCTTAGCCCATGACTTCCTCAGTAGCCCCCAAACTTGCCTCCAATGCCAAGACTTGTATCTGCCATCCACTCATCCGACCAGTATTCGTCTTGCGAGGCGAGTTCTTCAGTATGTTTCACCCATGTTCGGAACCAAGTATGTCCGGAATCTAAAACAGTAGTTATCCTTAACAAGGAAGGCAACGAGAAAACCGCACAAGTGTAAATAGTGCCTCCATCTGACAATTTTTTCTCCTTTAATGAAGAGTCGCCTCTGATTATAACGCCGAGCAGTTACTATTTCTTGAGGCACGGCTCGAGGCTGACACCACGTTTGACACGTCCCCTCGAGGTGGAGATCTTGTTCCGCTTTTCAGGGGATGCCGTTAATGGTTTTGATTCCCCTCCGATATCGGGAAATGGAGGAGCCAATAGCATGGAAAAAGGAACCCCTAGCCTGTCAATAGTCTATAAAGGGGGGTTGCTATAGTCTGCCCCCCACGCCCTCTTCCACCTCCTGCTCCAGATCTCCAGCATCCTTTTTCTCTACTTCCACAGCGAATACATCTTTGCTTCCTTCGACCATGGCTGGATCCGGAGCCAATGAGAAGTGGGAGGCCTCTAGAGTCACCAAGGGGAACATCCAGAAGCTGAAGGAGGCCGGCTATTTGTCGGCCAACATCGCTCATCGGGCCCCTGAAGAAGGCCAGGTCATCCCTACGCCCAAGCTTGGCGAAAGGGTAGTATTTCTCCCCCATTTCCTTAGGGGGCTCGGGTTTCCGCTGCATTCCTTTATGCGACGGCTGATGTTCTTCTACGCGCTGGATTTCCACGATCTAACCCCAAATTCCCTCCTCCACATCTTGACCTTCATCGTCTTCTGCGAACTGCTCCTTCGAGTTCAGCTGCACTTCGGTTTATGGCTGAAGGTGTTTAATGTCAAGCCCAAGGTGGTCGGTGGCGATCATGCGGACTATGGAGGGGCCATGATTAGTAAACTGACGCAGGTCCAGTGGTCGGATGGCCACTTCGTCGACACCGTCCGAATGTGGCAAAAGGAGTGGTTTTACATCACCGAGGCGAGGGAGGCCGCTTGGGGAGCGGGTCCTGCATTTAGGTCTGGACCCCCTACCAGGCAGGCCTCATGGACCACCAAGAGCCCAGACTAGGGGTGTGTTGCCCACACAAAGGCGTTGCAGCAGCACGTCGTCAGCATAATGGAGACTGGTGCGAAGCTGGTCGATGTGGTCCAGATCATGCTCCACCGTCAGCTCCTCCCCTGCCAGGAGAGGGCCAAGCCAATTTGGGAGCATGAACCCGAGGATCTGGCCACTGTGCAGCACATCTTCGGCACGACCCATGACAATATATGGGGTCAGCTGTTCAACCCCAGAAGGAGTGGTCGGTCGAGGGGAAGGACATCGGCCTTGATGCTACGAATCCCGCAAAAGAGGTGCGTAGAATTCATCTTCATGGTGTATTCGGATATTCATACCGCATATTATTTGGTCTGAACTCTGATGCGGATTTTGCAGGGCTGGCTTGCCAAGGCCGAGAAGATCAGCGGCCCGACGCCGCTGCCAGAAGAGCCCCAATCAGAGCAGCTGGAACAGTTGCTGGTCATGGTGCCATACAAGGCGCCCGACAAGAGGGGCAAGAAGAAAGAAGTACCGGAGGCCTGGGAGGGCCTCCGCTGCAGGGCTCGTCCGGGCAACCGGTCTGGAGATATCGCGGCCTCATCCGTACAGGATGGGGACAAGGATGAGGACGAGGAGGATAGCGCCTCCTGGTGCTCCAAAAAGAGGGCGGTGGCCGAGGATCTCGAGGAGGTCCAACCTTCTCCGTCCCCGAAGAGATGATGCCAGCCTAAGCTGGTCTTGTCCGACAGCTCACACTCTGACAAGGAGTCTAAAGCGTCCGAGGAGATCTCGACGAAGGGACTTAGGGTCAAGCCCCTAGCCAGCAGGTAAGGAGTTGGTATTTTTAGCTATCCTGTTTTCAGTAATTCATCTTAATCGAAGGCTAACCCTTCTGAATTGCAGTCGCCCATGTGAATGCCCCACCGAGTAGACTTCGGAGGGGACGTCTCCGCTCGCCGACCTGGCGGACAGTGGGTCTATGGCGCACTCCACGCCTCCTCTAGTCCCTGAAGAGGTTGAGGAGGTGCGGTCCTGAAGGACTCCTCCTCCTCCAAACAGAGAGGTGGAGGCCGACGCCATAATGGTCGAGGTTACCACCTCGGTCACCGAAGACCAGGAGGGCGCGTTCCTCCTGGATGACGTGGGAAAGGAGTCTGTACCATCCGTAACCCATCAGCCGTCCGCTCCCGAGCCCCCAAGGCTTTCGACGCCACAGGCTCCTCTTGGTGGGGAAGGGAGCGGGGATCCAATGCTAGCGCCAAACACATCTACACGGGCGACGACTGGCTGGCCGGACGTGCTGGAGGAGTTGGTGGATATCTCCACCATCATTGATGGGCACCGCACTCTTATGAGTGCGGTTATGCAAGGTGTTCGGTCCGTCCAATCCAGACTAAAGGACGTTGTCCAAGGCCTTCTAACAGGCTTTGAGGTAAGTCAAGTAATGCTCCTTTCATAAATTGGCTTTAATCCTTAGTTTAAGTATGCCATGACCGGAGTAGCCCCCTAGACTCTGCAAGGAATTCGGAGAAGCTTGCAGAGGATCATGTTCAATAGGCCGATTAGCAATGTCGACATTTCCACAAGCATCTTTCATGGCTGCGGCTGCTAATGCCGCGACACTAGAGGAGATGGATCGGAAGATCAAGCTTTCCGATAAAGAGCTTGACCTTGTCAACAAGCGGTTTGATGAGGCACAAGGTAAGCCTTTTGATGTATTTGCTTGACGCTAGCTATTGACGATCTGGACTGTATGCTAATCCTTTATAGTGATGATCATGCAGCTGCCGCCGCCGAGGTCGAGGGCTTGAGGGAGGCCCTGAGGAAAGCTGAAGCTGAGGCAGCCCCGAAGAAAACAGACGCGGACAAGGTGGTGGCCAAGCTTGAGAAGGCCAAGCCTGCTGCTGATTAAAATAGGGTTTGAGTGACCGAAGTCCAAGTGGAGCTCCAGGATGTCGCCTGGCGCTCCGCAGGTGTCTTCGCTGAGCTTCTGAAGAATGTGGCGGCCGCAGTGAAGCACTACGCAACTATCGAGGAAGATTCTATGCAACGGCTTTTCTGGTCACAGTTTTCAAACTCCGAGCGTCCTCCCCTCCTCACTAATCAAATGAAGCAGCTGATGGAGCTGCATCATATGTCCGAGATGGCCGTGAAGGACCTCTGTGTTAGTCTATGGCCTGCCGAGCCCATTACGGACACCTACTTCGGCCAGGTGCAGAAGCTGCGGGGGGCATCACTTCGGATTGACGCCATGAAGCACTTAGCTTGCCTTGAGGAGGCGAAGCTTGCGTTTGCGAAGACCATGGTGCATTCGCTGAAGACCAATCCAATGGACATGGCCACTGGTCTGCCGCCCAAGGGAAAAGAGCATGACCGACCTGAGCAGTACTTTGCATAGGTGGTGAGTGGCGCGTGGGCGATGGAGGGCCAGTGTTCAAAGGACGCAATTTTTGAGTGATTGTACTAAGTGTGTAACAAAGTGGAACTTATGCTTTATTATGCATCTGAATGACTTATTTTATATTGTCATGATTTGATTTTGACTCCTGTGCGGCCGTATGTTTAGTTTGAAAGATACCAGTCATCGGCTTCAGCCCCCAAGTGAATGTCACGAGGGGTGTTCTGTCTCCGCACTATTACCCTTACCCAACGTCTTGCTACCCGGAGGCGGTTGTGTGTGAGCGAAACCAGGCAATCGGACTATTCGGTTTTATTATTTTCACTTAGCCGTAGGAGCTTGACCGTGGGGGCTAGGGACTAGCCCCCGGTGTATTGTGATGTACTTGGGGATCAACACCTACTCTTTCCGATCACACGGACTGTGTTAAGACGAACCCTTCATGTGCCACGGCGAAATCGCCAACGATTTTTAGAGTAAAACCTCATCATCGGATCGCTGACTGGTTCGTGCTTACTGTGACGGTCAGTTTTCGGCTTTCTCCTCCTGAGGTACTTGACCTGGCAAACCGGAAGTACAATCGCAGGTGTTCTCCCTTTGCCCTCTTAGCCGAACATGCGGAACATAAGAGGCAAGCACAGGAGCCGGGCAACCCAGCTATTGACCCAAGACATAGTTAGGAACTGATGCATATAATGCAATATCCGAGACGTCGTACACCTAGCAGAGGGCGGTGCCGGACTTGAAGATGTTGAGCTGATATATAAATCGAAATCTTGGCTAGTTAATATATTTTCATACCGGGCTGTTCGAGTGGAGCATCAGGAAGGGGATAGAAAGTCGCAAGATGTGGATATCCAAACACCATAAAGGGCGCTTTTATTGTTTCTCGTAGGATCAAGTCGTCTAATCGTAAAATTTGAACTACCAGGGCATTATTAAAAGAGTTTTTATAGAATAAAGGTTTACGCATGGCCTTGATGCATGAGTTGAAGCCTTCACTTTGCCCCACTGCACGTTTGTGCTTTTCTTGTGGGCAGTGGGGGTGGGGACCTTCGATGAGACCTTGAGGGGTTAGGATCCTACCGATGGTACTTTATGCTTGAGGGGTTTCCGGAATTGGCCCCAGGGTCGTCCAAAGACGAGGTAGTTCTGAAGTTCGGTTTAGCTAAACATATACTTCGGATTTGTTGACATATGCCTCACGGCTGCCCATGGTATTTTGAGTGCGAAATTATGATGACGAGGTACGTGGAGCGCAAAGAATGTGGGTGTAAGTGCCATGGGGCGCGCATTCCTATTTATGGCAAATGCATGCGGGTTCCCATGACGAGGAACGAGTTTGAACCCGTTGACTACTGTTGCCGGCCTTTACGACGGGTCGGCATCCGGGCCTGTATGGGCCGGTTTGGTCTTCGGTCGCTAGGGCCGCAGTGTGCTCTTCGGTTTGAAGTGAGTGTTCTGTGTTGCCGTTGATAGTTATGAGGCCCAAAGGACCAGACATTTTCAGCTTGAGGTACACGTAATGTGGAACGACATTGAATTTGGCGAACGCTGTTCGGCCGAGGAGGGCGTGATAGCCGCTGCGAAAAGGTGCAATGTCAAAAATCAAGTCCTCGCTTTGGAAGCTATCCAGAGATCTGAACACTACTGCAAGCGTCAAAGTGCATGTGCAGCGGGCTTCCACTCCCGGAATGACCCAGGTGGGTTGTGCTCCACCCCCCTCTAGTACTTCTTTGGCCCATCGTGTGTCTTCTGGTCAAGAAAAAACCTCCAAATTTTCCGTTGCATTTGGACTCCGATTGGTATGGATTTTCTGCAAAGTAAAAAAACAAGCAAAAAAATAGCAACTGGCATTGGGCACTATGTCAATAGGTTAGTCCCAAAAAATGATATAAAGTTGCTATAAAATGATTGTAAAACATCTAATAATGTAATATAACAGCATTGAAAAATCAAAAATTATAGATATGTTGGAGAGGTATCACTGCCCAAGTTCCGCCTCGAGACGGAGGCGCTCCAACCCAAAAGTCCTCTCCTTATTTTTTTTCTAGGTCAAATTGACCTATATACAAGAAGATGGGCACCGGAGGTGGCTGGGCTGAGCACAACCCACCAGGGCGCGCCCCGGGGGGAGGGCTGGCATGCCCTGGTGTCTTATGCTCACCAGGTGGCCCCCCTCCGGTGGTTATTTGCTCCAGTATTTTTTATATATTCCAAAACAATTCTCCGAAAATTTCCAGCTTGTTTGGAGATGTGTAGAATAGGTAACTCTAACATAGCTTCTTCAGCTCCAGAATTCCAACTGCCGGCATTCTCCCTCTTTGTGCAAACCTTTCATATTATGAGAGAAAAGGTATTAGAATTAATCAATAAAGCATTATTATGCATAAAAATATTGTAAATAATAGTAGTAAAACATGATCCAAAATGGACGTATCAATAGGCACGAGAGAGGATACCAGGATTTGAAGCCATGTGGGAGCTAGCCCCGGTGTCCATGTACCAGTCACTGCCGACACTGTAGTTGCTCGGAGAGGGCGCAGCATGAAGAGTGGCCAGAAGCGCAGGGTCCCATGGGCCACCGAGAGCACCACCATGCGAATAAGGGCCACCATAGGGCACGGGAGCGCCATATGCCGGAGGTCCACCGTACGCTGCAGCACCACCATACACTAAGGTGGCGGGGGCGGGCGCAGTCAGAAGCGCCTGGTGAGAGGCCGGCTGGGGACCAAGGAGGCCTGGAGCAGGAGGACGCGGGATGGGCACGGAATATGCATGCACCACGCCCGTCTAGGGGTTATACCCCGAAACCAGGGCAGAGTGGGCGCGTTGGAGTTGGCAGGGGGCGCGATGCGGGGATGGAGTTGTGGGCTCGGGCATCGCGACACCCCGAACCCTTCTGTTTACGCCCGCCAGTAGGCACGAGTGCGGGTGCAGGTGGCGGGACCGGGGCAGGAGCGCGGGGGCGGATGGAGGAACGCTAGAGCCGCCGACGTGGCTGACATGAAGCTCGTGTGGGTCGCCTGCCGTGCGGAGTGGCGGAGGCGCTTCTCCTCCATCTGAAGGTACATGACAACCTTGGCATACGTCGGTGTGATGAGGGAGAGGTTAGCGGCGGTCTGGCCGAGGTGGGGGTTAATGCCCCGAAGCAGGTTGGTGAGGAGGACGGAGTCGTCAATGGTCATGCCGGCATTGGGGCCTTCACCAACCTGCTTCGGGGCCTTCACCAACGGGCTGAAGGTGTAATAGTCATCAATTGAGAGATCTTCTATTTGTAGCATAGAACTTGCCTTGGAGAAAGACGCGGCATTGGAGTTGATTGTCGAGGAAGAGGTCGCACAACCGTGTCCATATGGCGTACACCAAGGGGTCTCGGGTGTTCACCATGTCGAAAAGGCCCCACGAGATCGCGAGGAAGAGCCACTTGACGATGCAAGCGTCAAAGGCCAGCCACTCGTCATCGTCCTTCATGACGCGGATGTCGATGCTCCTGTCAACATGCTCAATGAGACGGTAGGAGCGAAAGAGAGGCGCGAAGTAGGTGCGCCATGCATTGTAGGAGGGTGAATCGAGCTCGAGGATGATGGGCACGTGATCTTTGATGGGGAGATCATTGAGATGATCGAAGGTGAAGGTGGGGGCGAAAGGAGCTCACTTTGGAGGTGTCGCCCTTTGAGTGAGACATAGTGGTGGAGAGGGGCGGGTGAGATGTGGTGACTGCGACGGATTGAGGTAGGGCAAAAGCAGCAGCAGTGGCAGGGAGTGGGAGGGGCAGTGGTGGTTGTAGGGAATAGCAGTGGTGGCCTAGGGTTTTAGGTGGAAGGGCGGTGGCGGCAACTGAGAGGAGCGATGGCGTCCTTAGGGTTTGGAGATGGGGTGATAGCGGGGGCTAGAGGAGGTGGTGGCTGCACTGAGCGAAAGCGTTGGAGATCGCTAGGTTAACCGATACCATGTAGAAAGGTATTGGATACAACTCAACTGTATTCATCGGAGTCAGTTACAATATATACAAGAGATGTCTTGCGAGACAAGCCAACTAACCCTACTATATCTCTAGCAATCAATTTATACAAGGCTAGAGATCATAGCAAGATCAGCTGGAGATCGATATAGATATGTCACGTTCAACAGTTTTCAGTTTCATCTTGTTTGTGAAGAGGGCTTTCTAATAAGATTCATTTTGAACATTGACTATTGTTTTTAAACTTTTTTAAGTTTCGACCGTTGAAACTTACATGAGCAAACGACAAAATCTTACGTTTCGGATTCTGCGACCGACAAAATAGAAAATTTAAGTATCAGCTTCCGAAACTTGGTACGAGCGACCAACAAACTCGTGAGTTTCAGAACTCTCGAATGAGAAAGTCAAGGTTTTCAAAACTAACTTAAAATTTATTATTCCCTTGTGCGTGCTGGTGCGGGATCCAATGACTTTACAGACCGCGAGGTGATTGGGAGGATGGCCGCACTGGGCAAAGTGGGTGTCCATGGGAATTTCTGGCTGATATCCCTACCTACCTCATCGAAACAAAAGAAGGCCAAGGAAAATGCTCTCCTTTCCTTATACACATGTTCCTCACTCGCCGCTTATTTGGGCAAAACATACATAAAGTACTGTAGTTCTAGAGCAACAACGACATATGCATATGCCTACATGGTACACTACACTTGAAGGAAATATGCCCTAGAGGCAATAATAAAGTTGTTATTTTTATTTACTTATATCATGATAAAAGTTTATTATTCATGCTAGAATGTTAACCAGAAACTTAGTACATGTGCGAATACATAGACAAAACATAGTGTCCCTAGTATGCCTCTACTTGACTAGCTCATTAATCAAAGATGGTTATGTTTCCTAACCATAGACATGTGTTGTCATTTGATGAACCGGATCACATAATTAGGAGAATGATGTGGTGGACAAGACCCATCCGTTAGCTTAGCATTATGATCGTTACAGTTTCATTGCTACTGCTTTCTTCATGACTTATCCACGTTCCTCAGACTATGAGATTATGCAACTCCCAAAGACCGAAAGAACACCTTGTGTGCTATCAAACGTCATAATATAACTGGGTGATTATAAAGATACTCTACACGTATCTCCAAAGGTGTTTGTTGGGTTGGCATAGATTGAGATTAGGATTTGTCACTCCGTGTATCGACAGGTATCTCTGGGCCCTCTCGGTAATGCTCATCACTATAAGCCTTGCTATCAATGTGACTAATGAGTTAGTTGCGGGATGAAGCATTACGAAACGAGTAAAGAGACTTGCCGGTAATGATATTGAACAAGGTATAATGATACCGACGATCGAATCTGGGCAAGTAACATATCGATGACAAAGGGAACAATGTATGTTGTTACGCGGTTTGATCGATAAAGATCTTCGTAGAATATGTAGGAGCCAATATGAGCATCTAGGTTCTGCTATTGGTTATTGACTGGAAATGTGTCTCGGTCATTCTATATAACTCTCGAACTTGTAGGGTCTGCACGCTTAATGTTTGATGACGATTTGTATTATGAGTTATGTGTTTTGATGACCGAAGTTTGTTCGGAGTCCCAGATGAGATCATGGACGTGACGAGGAGTCTCGAAATGGTCGAGGCGTAAATATTCATATATTGGAAGGCTATATTCGAACATCAGAAAGGTTCCGAGTGATTCGGGTATTTTTTCGGAGTACCAGGGAGTTACGAGAATTCACCGGGAGAAGTAATGGGCCTTATTGGGCCATACGAGAAAGGAGGAGGTAGGCCAAAGGGGAGGTGGTTCCCCCCCATGGGTCCGAATTGGACTAGGAGAAGGGGGTGGCGCCCCCTAATACGTCTCCAATGTATCTACTTTTCCAAACACTTTTGCCCTTGTTTTGGACTCTAACTTGCATGATTTGAATGAACCTAACCCGGACTGACGCTGTTTACAGCAGAACTGCCATGATGTTGTTTACTGTGCAGAAAACAAAAGTTCTCGGAATGACCTGAAAATCCACGGAGATAAGTTTTGGAAAACATAAAAAATACTGCCGAAAGAATCAAGGCCAGGGGGCCCACACCCTGTCCATGAGGGTGGGGGGCGCGCCCTCCCCCCTGGGCACGCCCCCTGTCTCGTGGGCCCCTGATGCTCCACCGGCCTCAACTCCAACTCCATATATTCTGTTTCACAGAGAAAAAAATCAAAGAGAAAGTATCATCGCGTTTTATGATACGGAGCCGTCGCCAAGCCTTATCTCTCTCGGGAGGGCTGATCTGGAGTCCATTCAGGGCTCCGGAGAGGGGGATTCGTCGCCGTCGTCATCATCAACCATCCTCGACCACCAATTTCATGATGCTCACCGCCGTGCGTGAGTAATTCCATCGTAGGCTTGCTGGACGGTGAAGGGTTCGATGAGATTTACCATGTAATCAAGTTAGTTTTGTTAGAGTTTGATCCCTAGTATTCACTATATTCTGAGATTGATGTTTCTATGACTTTGCTATGCTTAATGCTTGTCGGGGCCGAGTGTCATGATTTCAGATCTGAACCTATTATGTTTTCATGAATATATGTGAGTTCTTGATCCTATCTTGCAAGTCTAGTCACCTATTATGTGTTATGATCCGACAACCCCGAAGTGACAACAATCGGGATACTTCTCGGTGATGACCACAGTTTGAGGAGTTCATGTATTCACTATGTGCTAATGCTTTGTTCCGGTTCTCTATTAAAAGGAGGCCTTAATATCCCTTAGTTTCCAATAGGACCCCGCTGCCACGGGAGGGTACACTACTAGGGAAAAGGCTAGCAGCAGCGCGGGTTTTAGGTGTATCAGTAGCGCAGGGAGTGGCGCTACTAATAAGGCGCTACAGCTAACACATAGCAGTAGCGCGTGCTCAGCAGCGCTACTGCTACACAATTGTAGCAGCAGCGCGGTTAGTGGAAGCTCACTACTGCTAGTAGCTCTAGCGCGCTTTGCCTGGACGCGCTACTGCTATCACGGTGCTGCTGCTAACTTTTATACACTCACTACTGCTAATTTAAGTAGTTTTTTGTTTTTTCGGCATATTTGTTTTGTATTTGAACAGGCTTTATAGAAGAATCTTTAGCACATAGAAATGTCATCATGATACACATACAAATGCCTGCAAGACCACAAATGTAATCATAGCATATACATACAAATAGTCTCATCATAATCATCATCCAACACAAAGTGGTATCTTGTCATCATCTCGAAAATAGCGATAAATGCAAGTCTCGAATACTTGCAACTACAACAACGTCATCCATCTAAACAAAGGTATACGCAAGAAGAGCTATCACTATGAGTGAGAGCGGAACTATGCAGTACATGAGGTGGCGGTTACGAGTCCTCTCTCGCGCTAGCGTGAACCTCAAGTAACTAGCTTCTCCTTCTTGTCTGCTTTTGAAGCCTTTATGGCTGGCGCCCGTGAACCCATTCACTTGCGCCTGACACTCATGCCACTCGTTGTACACCCCCGGAACCTTCCCTTTGTACACGACATAGCAATTCCATCTCGCCATCAAGAAACTAGGTACCTGTTAGAGATGCATGTTCATGAAGAGGATGTACAATCATATATATGCAACAAAATATACTAGAGCAACACCGAAAAAGAAAGGGTTAGCAACTAGATGCAACATACAGTACGCAAATTAATTAACTAGAGGTACGCAGGTCATCGTACGCAAACTAACAAAGTAGCGTTACGCAAGTTCGGCAGGGACCGTGGACATCACAAAGTTTCATCGCTACAAAAAGTATACAAGTTCAACCGACACATATCATCATCATCGGCATCATAAATCACTAGAAGTTCCATCCTTCCATATCATCGAGGATGAACCCTAGCTTCTTGAACGGCGTGAGGTCTAGACGTTGCATGCCTATGCGAGTTCGGACGTCAGCTCGCGATATAGGGCCGTGGTGGAACATCCCCTTCTCATCGACGACTTCTTTCATGATGATCGTCGCAATGTCGCTTTGGATGCGAAAGAAGTCATCTCTAAGTTTATAATCCGCTTCTCCATGAGATTCTAGCCACTTGTGGATATGATCATCATTTCTGCTTCTCATGCGAAGCTTTTGGTGATCCGTGTTGAACTGAATCATGAGATGGACGATGTAGAATCCATCCTTCTTGCTTGGTTTTGGGACATGGATGCAGGAGAAGTTAGTTTTATGCGCGAAACCCATCTTCTTGTTCCTTTGTTTCCTGATCTGCACGTGGCCACCTCTAAAGCTGAAGCCTTGGAGAGCATCATCTAGAATATTCATTATGTGGGTGTAGTCTTTTTTCTCGTAGTCTCTGGAAGGGTCAAAATACACGGCGTGGGAGACTTGCGGGTAAAGAACGATAAGGACGGCGCGCCCGTTGCTGCGGGGAAAAGACACCTCAAATTATTCCCCATATGAGAGAGAAGGAATGATTGAAATGTACGAAAGGGTTGTCCGGAACTGACTTACTTTGGATGATAAGGCACGAGGACAATTTCCCGGTCCTTATTCTGTACCATGAAGTTTTGGAGGTACTCCCTAGCAGTTTCACGCTCAAAGTCGCCGAGACTCAAGAAAGACTCGTGCATGTAGTACGGATCCGCCACACAGATTTGCGAGACTTCTTCACTCTTCATGACGGAGCTCATATGTAGCGCAAAAAGGCGGACGATTGTAAAATCGAGCCGCCTTGTTAGAAACATCTCAAAGATATGGTCAAACCGCAGGAAGAACACCTCCGCGGGCCGTGTCTCGACGTAGCACTTCCCCTCAGGCACACGAGCCGCGTATGTCGGATATCCTGGATCCTTTGAGGCTAGTAGGCTTTTCTCAGTCGACAGCACATGGTCGTGCAGTCTCCTGAGATCCCCTGATAGTGCCTCCAGCGGTTTCGGCGGTAGCATCGGCTCGCCCGTGAGATGGAACATGACCGCACCTTTCACGGGTACACGCTCTTCAGAATGCATCGTCTGGCTGCTATGTGCTCTGGCTTGTTTGGAGGCAGTTATCTTCCCCGATCTCTTCCTCTCCTTTTTCTTGGGCACACCTTCCAGACCCTTCCTTAACCCCTGCCCCAGTGTTCCCGGGCTAAGTACTGTACGACCCTCGCGCCCGGCTAGTTGAGCCTGTGTTGAGGCGGCATCTTCAGGCGTGTCCTGTGAGGATTTCATGAAGAGAGACTTTTTGCAATCCCTGCTACGACCCTGCCCGGGCATATCATCCATATCCTCATTAGCAAGCTGATAGCCCGATTCGTCATATGGTTGACTCATCATATCTATGTCACAGTCATACGCGTTTGTATTGAGGAAATCCATAGGGTCGACCTCCGTCTCATCATCCATTCTCTGTTCTACAGGAGAAATTACATCAGCCAGTACTATTGCACCCCCTTCATCATGTCGTCCGCCGCTCTCACCCGGCACTACAGGAGCTGGTAATTGCGTAGGCGGGGTGGTGGTCTCCGCACATGCTTGTTGATGTGTGGTTATTGGTGTGCTCTCGGCCGGCTCCAGACGAATAAGATTCTTCGGCCATAGCAGCACCCAACCCTTGCAGCTTCCAATCCGCGGCGGGGTCTCGTCGTCCGCTCCCACATGCTGTACTGGAGGAGGCAAATCCTCGTGCCCCGATTTCACACTGGTCAAGCTAACCCTGAAGTGCCCAGCGGGGATCGGCTGGTTGTGGAACGTGGGTTGCGAGGGGTCCATTATCATCCCCTTTCCCACGTCCACCTTCTGGCCTTTGATCAAGTAGAGTATGGTGCACGGGGTTTCTTTCGCCTGCAAACACATATGTCCGTGGCGTAAAACAACCGAAAGGCAACAAAAATGGAATATTATATATATATATATATATATATATATATATGTTGGTGCGACATGTAATTACCGTGACGGCGTCGAGCTCAGCCAAAGACGAAGGCCCACCTAGCGCGCCTGAGACTGAGGACGGGCTGCTATGAGCGGGAGCGGCTGCGAGAGGAGGCCCGGTTGCGTGAGCAAGTGATGGTGCGATGGTGTTGTTGTTCATGGAGTTGCTCCCGACGAAACTGGGCAACGGGAAATCATGTACCGTCTTGTCTGGATTTTCCTTCGTCCAGTTGATGATAACTGGAACCAAGTTAGTAGCAAAATCATTTCTGCAGGCAGTTACAGCTGCATTGACTGCCTGCTGTAGCAACTCATATTTGTCCTCGGCTGCTTTTTTCGCGTCCTCAGCTGCTTTTTTCTCGACCGCAAGCTTCACCTTCGCGTCGATGTCCGCCTGACTAAACTTCTTTTTCTGCTTCTTGGCCTCCGGGCCCTCGTTGTAAAACACCTTCCACGTGGCGCCGTCTCCAGCGCCGTGCACACGACCATATTGCGGCCGCTGGCCCAAAGGGAGTCCCTTAAGTTCGTTCAAGGCCCGGTTGAGAGGGGTGTCCCACTTGGGCCTCATCGGAGAAGTAGGGCTTTCGGCTGCAAGCTGGTGTTGCTTCTCCAGTAGTCTAATCAATTTCCTCGTGATCTTGTCCGTGTAAAAAACCTTTTTCTCCTTGTCCCACTTGTAGCGGGCCCTGATGAAGTCACGCTCCAAGGGGTTGGTGAACTTCGCGAAGGGGTCTGGGAGACCCGCGGCTTCACGTTCCGCGTCCTCCTTATCCCATATGGGCCTTTTACCGAGGTAGCCACGGCTTCCGAGGCGATGCTTCCCCGTGTTCCTTTGCTGAAGGCTCTTGAATTTCGCAGCCTTAGCCTTGGCTGCCTCGGTAGCGCAAGTGTCCTTGAACTTTTCGAACTCCTCTTCCGTAAGTGTCGGATTTTCCTCCAGAATCTTGGACAGGGGTTCATCAGCCTCAATAGCTCGTTTCACCCTCCCTTTCCAGGAGGCCAAATCATTGCTGAACATGCCCATGGCGTGATTGTTAATCTTTTTCATCTTCGGATCATCCCACGGTTGTTCTATGTTATCATCCCGGTCGGGGAACTTGAATCTCTTGTGCAACTTCGTTAGGAGCAACTGCGTCAAATGTTCTTTACTCCTTAAGTCATCGTCGTTGATGCTCGCGCATTCCCGTAGGATGCATCCTACTTGGTTCCCATAGCACTTGCGAGGTTCTTCCGGCTCTAACGGCTCAAACTTGCCAGGTGCCATCTTTGTGATCACAAGTCGTCCAATCCCTAGTTTGTTAGGTTTTCGTATCCTCTGCTTCTTATGCTTCCTCTTTTCGGTAGCGGCATCGGGGCCGGTACCTTCCCCGCCGGTATCTTCCCCGCCGGTACCTTCCCCACCGGTCTCGGCGCCGCCATCGGTGCCGGCGCCGTCGGTGTCGATGTCGGCGTCAGTACCATCATCGAGGCCGACCTGCAAACCTTGCTTAGCAGTCAAATAGTCGAGGTACTCTTGTTCACCCTCATAATCCATCTCGTCTGCATCTTGGTCAGAAGGCCCAGTTTCTTCGTTGTTCGACATGTTTCCTATGATTAAGTGTCCTCATTTATTTCTAAAAGTATGAATAAATGAGAAATGACATAAAAAGAAATCTATGTGCCAGCACTCGATATGCCAACTATGTAGCACAAATCATGCCTTTATTCACGGGAAATTTCGGCATGACCTTTGCTAAAAAATGGACATATCGAGCGCCTGAAATTCACCGGAACGGAAATGAATCAACATTCCGGCGTAACATAGGCCACTCGGATCATTTTCCAAACATGACATGTCCAAAACATGACATATCCACATATCACATGTCCAGTTCAAATTTGCATATAAATTCAGCTAATTTTGAAACCTAGCTAAATTCATAACTAAATAGATAACCTAATTAACATACTGCCCTAACTAAAACCTAAGTAAATTAACCGAAGAACCCTAGCATAGAGAGAGGGGGGGGTTTACAGAGGGTGCACGGGCGAGGAGGCAGGCCCGACGACGGCCGAGGTTGGGAGGGGAGGAAGCAGAGGAGGGAGGCGAGGGCCGACGGGTCGGGGGCGAGCGCGCCGGGGTCGGGGGCGAGCGCCTGGGTCGGGGGCGAGCGCCGGCGCCGGGGTCGGGGGCGAGGGCCGGGTCGGGGGCGAGCGCCGGGGTTGGGGTCGGGGGCGAGGGCCGGGTCGGGGGCGAGCGCCGGGGTCAGGGGCAAGCGTCGGCGCCGGGGTCGGGGGCGAGCGACGAGGGAAGAGAGAGTGGGGATTTGGGGGGAAAAGGCGGGATGAAGCAGGGATAGTGAGAATTTTGGGTTAAGTGGACGTAGCAGCAGCGCGTTTGGACAAAACGCGCTGCTACTACCTTCAGTAGCTGTAGCGGTTTATACGAAATGCGCTACTACTACTGCCAGTTTTCCTTTTTCTTTTCCTTTATTTTCTCCCACTTTTATTTCCCGAGAGCAGTGAACGAAGGGAGGGCGATATATATTGCATCATTTGACGGTTAAATATGTATGCAAAATAGGAACATATATATTACATCATTGGACCCATGCATAATAATGGCTAAGTGTGTATACAAAATAGGAATATATATATATATATATATATATATATATATATATATATATATTACATCATTTGACCGATAACATACGGTTCCTCAGCGCTGACGTTTTCGTTTTTGAGTCAGCTTCTTTCCCTTCTTGTTCGTCGAAGAATAATTGAGCCCCTCATTGTGACTTTGCCTTTTCCATGGAGTACAATTTTTCTTAGGTAATGTAGTATTGATTCTTCTTTTGACGTATACTTCATCATCATCGTCATCTTCCCTCATTGGGTTGCCGTACTGCCCATAGTCTTCCTCGTTGGCGACTCCATCCATTCCAATGATGTTCCTTTTGCCTCTCCTCACGACAACACGACTGGGATTGCATGGGTCGGTTATGAAGAAGCATTGTGTCACGTGCTTAGCGTGTACCCATGGCTCGTTTTTTGCGATAGTGTTCACGGTAGCGCTCTTGGCGTCGAGTATACTCATGGTAGTAAAAATCCGGTTTTCTCTTTCGACATTCTTTGCCCATATGACACAGAACATCGTCGTGTTGTGCAGTCCAGAGTAGTCAAGCTCCCAGATCTCCTCGACCCTTCCATAAAATCGTTCAGTTGCGCTGTTGTCGCTGCCGATCATGCATTCCATCGTCACCCCTGAGTTCTGATCATCACTGTCCATATCTTTGGCCTCCGTGTAGAACGTGTATCCGTTGATATCATATGCCTGATAGGTTACGAGGTTGGGCGAGGGGCCATGTGCTAAGGCGTATATGAGCAATCCGTCCTTAGAGCCCTCCTCCGGGGATTAGCAATAATATGCTCTTTGAACCAATGCAGGAAAGTGGAGTTGTGCTCTCTAGTAACTTCGGCGTTCGTCCTGCATACCCCCCGGTCACGATACTTCTTTGCGATAATTTCTTTGTGCAGTGCCACGAAAGGATCTACCTCGTCTAGGTGTTGTAGCACTACCAAGTTTGCTCTGTCAAAGTCGCTGCGTCGATCTGAGTATGCCACGTGCAGTTCCCTGCGACCGTTGCAGTGACCATCTCCTTCGAGCCTCCCATCGTGCTTGTTAACGGGCAAACCAACACTAACACCAGGCGGCTAGTCTGCGCCATATAGAAAATTCTCACAGAAAGAGATGCACTCTTGTGTCAAATAGCCCTGGACGATGCTTCCATCCGGACGGGACATGTTACGAACGAATCCTTTGATGATCCCATTCATCCTCTCAAACGGCATCATGTTGTGCAGGAATGACGGCCCCAGGTCTATTATGTCATCCACAATATGGACACACAGATGCACCATCACGTCAAAGAATGCGGGCGGGAAGTACATCTCAAGCTCATTCAGTATCACAACGATCTCTTCCTGTAGCCTTCGGAGCTGCTTCACACTGATCGACTTTCGAGAGATGACGTCGAAAAAGTTGCAGAGACCAATAAGCATGTCACGGACGTGCTTGTCCATTATCCCTTTAAGGGCAACAGGTAGTATCTGCGTCATCATCACATGACAGTCATGAGACTTCATCCCGCTGAACCTTTTCTTGTCCGTGTCTAGATATCTGCTTATCTTGCCACAGTAACCGGAACTAACTTTGACTCCGGTAAGGCACTTAAAGAATTGATTCATCGCAGCCTAACTTAAGGTGAAGCAAGAAGGGGGGCAATAATCCTCTTTCTTTATTTTCTTGCCCTTCTTCTCCCGTGCCTCTGTCTCCGTCTCTGTCTCGTCTGACATTTTACGGCGCGGCATGTGCAGATCTTCCCTGCTTTTCAAATCTTGCAAGTCTTTTCTTGCCTTCGGCCCATCCTTGGTCTTATCCGGCATGTTCATCAGTGTTGCGAGCAAGCTCTCAAGGACATTCTTACAGATATGCATTTGATCAAGCCAATGAGGTGTATCGAGTTTGTGCCAGTACTCCAAGTCCCAGAATACAGACCTCGTCTTCCATACATTCAGCAGCGGCTCCGGTGCCTTTCTCATTGTCTTTCCCAGCGTGGGGCACTCCTTCCAGTTTTTCAACAGCTCATCGATTTCGGCACCGCTCCGCTTACGTGGAGGTCCTCGATGCTCAGCGTGGCCATTGAATAGATCTCCACGGTTTCTCTGATACGTCTCCAATGTATCTATAATTTTTGATTGCTCCATGCTACTTTATCTACTGTTTTTGGACTATATTGTGCTTTATTTTCCACATTTATATTATTTTTGGGACTAACCTATTAACCGGAGGCCCAGCCAAGAATTGTTGTTTTTTGCCTTTTTCAGTATTTCGAAGAAACAGAATATCAAACGGAGTCCAAACAGAATGAAACCTTCGGGATCGTGATTTTCCAACCAAACGTAATCCAGGAGACTTGGACCCTACTCCAAGCAGTGCCAGAGGCGGTCACGAGGGTGGAGGCCCCCCCTACCTCGTGGTCCCCTCGACGCTCCACCGACATACTCCTTCCTCCTATATATACCTATGTATCCCCGAACGATCAGAACAGGAGCCAAAAACCTAATTCCACCGCCGCAACCTTCTGTATACACGAGATCCCATCTTGGGGCCTGTTCCGGAGGGGGCATCCACCATGGAGGGCTTCTACATCATCACCATAGCCCCTCCGATGAAGTGTGAGTAGTTTACTTCAGACCTTTGGGTCCATAGCTAGTAGCTAGATGGCTTCTTCTCTCTTTTTGGATCTCAATACAATGTTATCCCCCTCTCTCATGGAGATCTATTCGATGTAATCTTCTTTTTGCGGTGTGTTTGTTGAGACCGATGAATTGTGGGTTTATGATCCAGTATTATCTATGGAAAATATTTGATTCTTCTCTGAATTCTTTTATGTATGATTGAGTTATCTTTGCAAGTCTCTTTGAATTATCCTTTTTGGTTTGGCCAACTAGATTGGTAGTTCTTGCAATCGGAGAAGTGCTTAGCTTTGGGTTCAATCTTGCGGTGTCCTTACCCAGTGACAGAAGGGGCAGCAAGGCACGTATTGTATTGTTGCCATCGAGGATAACAATATGGTTTTTTTATCATATTGCATGAATTTATCCCTCTACATCATGTCATCTTGCTTAAAGTGTTACTCTATTTTTACTTAATACTCTAGATGCATGCTGGATAGCGGTCGATGAGTGGAGTAATAGTAGTAGATGCAGAATCGTTTCGATCTACTTGTTTTGGACGTGATGCCTACATACATGATGATTGCCTAGATATACTCATAACTATGCTCAATTATGTCAATTGCTCAACAGTAATTTGTTCACCCATCGTAGAATACTTATGCTCTTGAGAGAAGCCACTAGTGAAACATATGGCCCCCGGGTCTATTCTCATCATATCAATCTCTATCACTTTATTTACTTGCTTTGCTTTTACTTTTTTACTTTGCATCTATCTATCAAAAATACTAAAAATATTATCTATCAGATCTCACTCTCGTAAGTGATCGTGAAGGGATTGACAACCCCTAAGCGTTGGTTGCGAGTTGCTATCGTTTTTTGTAGGTACGAGGGACTTGTGCGTGGTATCCTACTGGATTGATACCTTGGTTCTCAAAAACTAAGGGAAATACTTACGCTACTTTGCTACATCATCCTCTCCTCTTCGGGGAAATCCAACGCAGTGCTCAAGAGGTAGCATTCTCCACGGGTCGTCCTGTTCAAGCCATCTTCGATGCCCCATGTACACGATTTTCCCAGACCCGCCATCTTTCCTTGACGTTAGCTGCTGAGACGTCGTATCATCCATGCACCGCGTGCATCTGCAATATCCATGGCACACCTGGCCTGCCACATATCCGTAACCGAGATAGTCCTGCACTGTCGTGATCAGTGCGGCTCTCATGTTGAAATACTCGCCTTTGCTGGCGTCCCATGTCTTGGCCGGTGATTTCCATAACGTGTCTAACTCCCCTTGAAGTAGCCCCAGATACAAATTAATATTATTTCTTGGTTGTTTCGGCCCTTGAATAAGCATGCTCATGTGAATGTACTTGGATTTCATGCACAACCAGGGGGGAGGTTGTACATACATACAAACACGGGCCATGTGCTATGGTTGGTGTTCTGGTTGCCAAATGGATTCATGCCATCAGTACACGCGCCGAGCACGATGTTCCTTGCATCACATTCAAAATACCGATAGAAGCTGTTCAACGCTCTCCACTGGCTTCCATCCTTCACGTGTCTCAGCTTCAGATCATCTCCATCGTCGGGCTTCTTCCTCTCCGCGTGCCAGCGCATTAGCTTTGCTTCCTTGGGATCTACAAAATACCTCTGGAGACGGGGAGTGATCGGTAAGTACCATACAACTTTCTGGGGACATTTCTTCCCGGCCTTCTTGTATCGAGAAGCATTGCACACCGGACAGCTTGTTTTTGCCGCGTGCTCCTTCCGATAAATTATGCAATTGTTGATGCATGCATGGTATCTAACGTGTGGCAGATCAAGAGGGCACACGATCTTCTTGGCCTCATCAACACTAGTAGGACATAGATTACCCGCGGGAAGAACATCCTTTAGGTACTTGAGATGCTCATCGAGGCTAGTGTCGATCCATTTGTTGTTAGCCTTCGTCTTTAGGAGTTGGAGCGTGAAACTCAAGCGGGTCACCTCAGGATTGTAACCATCATACAATGGAGTGTTCGAGTCTACCACCAGTTGCTCCAGCTTAGCCTCCTCTCTAGAAGCAGCTCTCTCAGTACTCGTCTCCTTGCGAAGCAATGCTTGAACATGAGGGTCTTGCATGATTGAACTTAGTACCGATGAACTCTGCTGCATGGAGTCCATGTCGTTCTCTCCGCCACCATGTCCGGCCCCTTCTCCTCCGCCATGTCCGGCCTCTTCCCTGCCGCCATTATCAATCATCTCTTCGTCTTGCCCCGTGTCATCATTGCCTGCCCCGTCGGCATCCTCAACATCGTCATCCTCATCTTCAGTTATCCACCGAGTATAGCCATCCATGAAACCAGTCATGAGCAGGTGCGCTTCAACACGACCATCGTCATAGGGGTCGAGCCAAACTATTCCTTTGCATTTTCAACACGGACATAAAACCTCTGTCGGGTTATTTTCTGCACCGCCGACCACAACCACCTGTCCACCATCGTTCCACTGACCATCATGAACGTCTGCACGGTAATAATAAAACAAGTTGATTATAAAAATGTGTGCATGCATCAAAGTCATACAAAAATTTGGCATGACCTTCCCTAAAAATAGGACATATATGGATCTAGAGTTTGCCCGGAATTCGCCGAAACGGAAATAAATCGACATTTCGGCAAAACATAGGCAACTCAAAAGTACAATTTGGCGTCAACTCATGCCACACACACAATTTCCACAAACATATCACACACACATAAACATATTTCCATTTTGCAAAAGCATGAAATTTTCCTCACCTCTATCTCGAGATCGAGCACACGGTGGAGATGATGTTGTAGGGAGATCAAAAGTGCACAAGGCTCTTCTTGACAAAGATAGATCTAGTTAGGGGGAAAATAGGTCACTTAACTAAATCCTACATCTACCGAGCTACCTAATTTGGGAGGAGACAACTTCAACTAGTGGAGGGGAAGGAAAAAGAGAAAGGAGATGCATTAATGGAGGTGGTGTAGTTAGGTAGGAGTAATGAAGAGAGGGAAAGGTAGATAGAAGAGAGAGAGTAATGGGGGAGAAGTATTGAGGAAGAAGAAGAGTGAGAGTGGGAGCATGTGGGAGGTAGGGGAAAGGGAAGAGAGGAGGGGGAGGGGGAGGGACGGGTGGGGAAAAGGTGGTGGGTTGGTGCGGATTAGTAGTAGCGCGGGAGTTGAAACGCGCTGCTGCTAAGGAAGTAGCTGCAGCGCGCTTTGGGCAACGGCGCTAGTGCTAACCGGGACCAAAAAGTGTGCCAATTTGAAATTTAGCAGCAGCGACCTCAGAAAAAGCGCGCTACTACTACAGCCATAGCAGTAGCGCGGCTCACGGCACCACGCTGCTACTAAATGGAGTTTGGTGGACACCGCCGGTCGATATTTGTAGCAGTGCGGTTTACACCGAGTGCGCTACTGCTAAAAACTTGTCAGTAGCGAGTTTCCCGCACACGCGCTACTACTAATTAGCAGCAGCGCTCCTTTTTGAGTCGCGCTGCTGCTAAGATTCTGTGTATAGGCTTTTCCCTAGTAGTGGTAGGACAAAAGATGTCATGCAAAGTTCTTTTCCATAAAAACGTATGACTATATTTGGAATACATGCCTAAATTACATTGATGAATTGGAGCTAGTTCTGTGTCACCCTATGTTATAGCTATTACATGAGGAATCGCATCCGACATAATTATCCATCACTGATCCAATGCCTACGAGCTTTTCACATATTGTGCTTTGCTTATTTACTTTTTTGTTGCTACTGTTACAATTACCACAAAATTTAGCAGTAGCCGGTTTAGGTGCCACAAGCTTACTAATAATAGAAGGACAATCTAGTGCAGAGCTAGATGGCAGTTCCTTACCTCCCCTCGTAGTTGAGGGCAAAATAGTAGTTCGATCGTCTTTCAAATTCTTCATAGTGATCAACAGATATATATCCCAAGTGAGTCAGAGAATAGAGCTATGCTCCCCGGCAACGGCGCCAGAAATTAGTCTTGATAACCCACAAGTATAGGGGATCGCAACAGCTTTCGAGGGTAGAGTATTCAACCCAAATTTATTGATTCGACACAAGGGGAGCCAAAGAATATTCTTGAGTATTAGCAGTTGAGTTGTCAATTCAACCACACCTATATAACTTAGTATCTGCAGCAAAGTGTTTAGTAGCAAAAGTGGTATGATAATAAAGGTAACGGTAGCAAAAGTAAAGGTAGATGTTTTTGGGGTTTTGTCGTAGTAGTAACAGTAGCAACGGAAAAGTAAATAAGCGAAGAACAATATGTGAAAAGCTCGTAGGCAATGGATCAATGATGGATAATTATGCCGAATGTGATTCCTCATGCAATAGTTATAACATAGGGTGATATAGAACTAGCTCCAATTCATCAATGTAATGTAGGCATGTATTCCGTAAATAGTCATACGTGCTTATGGAAAAGAACTTGCATGACATCTTTTTTCCTACCCTCCCGTTGAAGCGGGGTCCTAGCGGAAACTAAGGGATATTAAGGCCTCCTTTTAATAGAGAACCGGACCAAAGCATTAACACATAGTGAATACATGCACTCCTCAAACTACGGTCATCACCGAGAAGTATCCCGATTATTGTCACTTCGGGGTTGTCGGATCATAACACATAATAGGTGACTATAGACTTGCAAGATAGGATTAAGAACACACATATATTCATGAAAACATAATAGGTTCAGATCTAAAATCATGGCACTTGGGCCCTAGTGACAAGCATTAAGTATAGCAAAGTCATAGCAACATCAATCTCAGAACATAGTGGATACTAGGGATCAAATCCTAACAAAACTAACTTGATTACATGGTAAATCTCATCCAACCCATCACCGTCCAGCAAGCCTACGATGGAATTACTCACACACGGCGGTGAGCATCATGAAATTGGTGATGGTGGATGGTTGATGATGATGACGGCGATGAATCCCCCTCTCCGGAGCCCCGAACGGACTCCAGATCAGCCTTCCCGAGAGAGATTAGGGCTTGGCGACGGCTCCGTGTCGTAAAACGTGATGAAACTTTCTCTCTGACTTTTTTTCTCCCCGAACGTGAATATATGGAGTTGGAGTTGACGTCGGTGGAGGTCCAGGGGGCCCATGAGATAGGAGGCCGCGCCCTAGGGGGGCGTGCCCCCTTGTCTCGTGGACAGGCTGTGGGCCCCCTGGCATTAATTCTTTCACCAAAAATTCTTATTAATTCCAAAAAGTGCCTCCGTGGATTTCCAGGACATTCCGAGAACTTTTATTTTCTACACATAAAACAACATTGAGGGAGTCCTGGATTAGGGGGTGTCCGGATAGCCGAACTATCATCATCGGCCGGACTCCAAGACTATGAAGATACAAGATTGAAGACTTCGTCCCGTGTCCGGATGGGACTTTCCTTGGCGTGGAAGGCAAGCTTGGCGATACGGATATGTAGATCTCCTACCATTGTAACCGACTCTGTGTAACCCTAGCCCTCTCCGGTGTTTATATAAACCGGATGGTTTTAGTCCGTAGGACATAACAACAATCATACCATAGGCTAGCTTCTAGGGTTTAGCCTCCTTGATCTCGTGGTAGATCTACTCTTGTAATACCCACATCATCAATATCAATCAAGCAGGACGTAGGGTTTTACCTCCGTCAAGAGGGCCCGAACCTGGGTAAAACATCGTGTCCCTTGTCTCCTGTTACCATCCGCCTAGACGCACAGTTCGGGACCCCCTACCCGAGATCCGCCGGTTTTGACACCGACATTGGTGCTTTCATTGAGAGTTCCTCTGTGCCGTCGCAATCAGGAAGGATGCCTCTTCCCGTCTTTAAAGATGGTACCATTGCCAAAGGATATTTGGCCGCCGGTCAAGCTATCCGGCTAGGTGGTTTTCTTATGACCGCCTGTTCGGCCATCGCTTCGACAATGACCTCTCGGGTCATCAAAAGCGATCTTCGCATCAACTCGGAATTCGCCGAGCAGCTGGATCCGATGGAGCTCTCTTCCGTAAGCGAGATCTTGGATCGCATCGCCGCCTTGGGAGTCGCTACAGACTACGATTAGATTGGGCTTAAAACCGATCTGAGAGAAATTAACTCTCCCCAGGCTACCCACCATGTTGCTGTGGTAGAAGAACAACACGACGACTCTTCTTCTATGTTAAAAACCAGTTATGTCCGGATTCCCGATCCCTCCATGTCGGATTCCCGCGGAGGGACGGACGTCAATCGAGTACTGAACCTAAAGTCAGACAGCAGACTAGATTCGTTGGACGACCTCCAGCAATCCAAGCTTCCAAATCCAGAAACTCCTCGGCCTTTGAGCCTCAGATTGGGCGGGGTTCCGAATTTAGTTCCACCTGCCCACCCAAACACAAGCGATCTATCTCACATACGGCAAGAGCCCGATGAAACAGTACATCATTACTGGGCCAGATTCCTCCTGGTTATGGACAGGATAAAGGACTGCCATGAGGAAAGCGCAATCTCTATTTTCTGCAACAATTGCACGGACAAGGGAATCATGAACGCCATAAGTCGTCGCGAGGTCACGCGCTTCACCGACCTGGCGACCATAGTACGAAAATACTGTGCGATGGAGAGTGCCTGGAAAACCGAAACTAGATTTTGGGACAATCCGGCCCTGAACACAACCTTAGTCCGGAATAAAAGGGTGCACCATGCTCAAGCACCTGGGTCAAAAACCAAAAAGCAAAAAACCCCTAAAGGGTACGGAACCGTACTGGAGGGATGGCTCAGCGGACCCTGCAAAATCCATAATGCAGAAGGCGCCACTCCAACACATAGCCTCCGAGCATGTTGGATACTACGGCAGGTGGCCAAAAGTGGCAAAGGGCTTCTAACCCCGGAGAACCAGCCCAACAGTACCAGTACGGTATTAACAGTCTTTGAGACTTTCGCATCAAATAATATGCGGAAACGAACAATCTGCAGCCTCGCCGAAGTCTACCAAGTAGCAACAACAAATCCATGGAGCGACACGGCTATCACCTTCAATGCCAGCAACAAACCTAAATTCTGAACAGCCCGAGCACCAGCCGCATTGGTCCTCAGTCCAATAGTGGACGACTTTCGTCTTACCAAGGTACTCATGGATGGCGACAGCGGATTAAACCTCATCTACGAGGAAACCCTCCAAAAAATGGAAATAGACTGGAGCCGCATTGAGCGAAGCAGCACAACCTTTAGAGGAATAATCCCTAGTCGGGAAGTACGCTGCACAGGAAAAATCACACTAGATGTGGTGTTCGGCTCGCCGGACAACTACAGGTCCGAGGAAGTCACGTTCCAAGTGGCCCCGTTCAGCAGCGGATATCACGCTCTATTAGGGCGAGAGGCATTCACAATTTTCCAAGCCGTACCCCATTACGGGTACATGAAGCTCAAAATGCCCGGGCCCAATGGAATCATCACTCTGGTCAGTGATCCGGACATAGCACTCCGCGCTGAAAATAAGACAGCCGCACTAGCCCTAGAGGCACTATCCGAAGCCCTAGCGGCAGAAGAACTCACTGCACTACGCTCCACGGTGAATAGGGACGATGTGATACTCGATAAGAGATCTAAGTCCACCTCTTTTAAACCAGCAGACGAAATAGTCAAATTCCAGGTCCATCCAACGGACCCCACAAAGACGGCCTCCATTGGGGCACAATTAAACCCTGATATAGAAGCCGCACTACGAGAATTCCTTCGGGAAAATTGGGACATTTTTGCCTGGCACCCTTCAGATATGCTAGGAATCCCACGCAGGCTGGCAGAGCACAGCCTAAATATCCTAAAAGGATTCAAGCCAGTCAAACAGGCTCTTCGACGATTTTCCGAACCCAAAAGACAAGCAATGGGAGAGGAGCTAGCCAAACTATTAGAAGCCGGATTCATCAGAGATATAAAACATCTGGACTGGCTAGCGAACCTGGTAATGGTACCAAAAAAGGACAAATCCTGGCGCCTTTGTGTGGATTTTAAAGACCTTAATAAGGCCTGTCCAAAGGATCCTTTCCCTCTCCCCCGCATCGACCAAATCATCGATGCTACCGCGGGGCACGATTCATTGTGTTTCCTCGACGCATACTCCGGATACCATCAAATCAAGATGGCGGAAACAGACCAGGCCACAACGGCATTCATTACTCCATACGGACCATTCTGCTTCAACACAATGCCCTTCGGACTTAAAAACGCCGGCGCAACATATCAGCGCATGATTCAGACATGTCTGGCTACCCAGATCGGCAAAACAGTGGAGGCATACGTAGACGATGTGGTCGTTAAGACCAAACACGTCGAAACTCTAGTAGACGATTTGAGGCTCACATTCGACAACCTCCGAGCATATGACATTAAGCTCAACCCAGAAAAATGCGTTTTCGGCGTACCAGCCGGAAAGCTCTTGGGCTTCATTGTATCTGGTAGAGGAATTGAAGCAAACCCAGCCAAGATCCGAGCTCTGTCACAACTGGATATCCCAAAAGACCTCAAACAAATACAAAAACTGACTGGATGCGTGGCGGCTCTAAGCCGCTTCATCTCCCGTTTGGGAGAAAAGGCATTGCCTCTCTACCGCCTCCTCCGGCGCACCGAACACTTCGAGTGGACGGATGCTGCCACGGCCAGACTCGAAGAAATAAAGGCCATATTAGCAACAAATCCGGTCCTGGCCGCGCCCAACCTAGGCGAACCAATGTTATTATATATCGCGGCAACACATCAAGTTGTCAGCGCAGCGCTCGTCGTCGAACGAGAAACAGAAGGACACAAATTCCCTCTTCAAAAACCAGTGTACTACGTATCCACTGTCTTAACCCATGCAAGTCCCAGTATCCACATTATCAAAAGATAGCGTACGCGGTGTTCATGGCATCCCAGAAGCTGAGACACTACTTTCAAGAGTGCTCGATAATAGTGGCCTCCGAAGTACCCCTCAACGACATTATAAACAACCGCGACGCGATGGGCAGGATTGCAAAATGGGCCATTGAGCTCTTACCATTTGTCATAACCTACAAACCAAGGCGAGCTATTAAGTCGCAAGTTTTGGCTGACTTCATCGCCGAATGGACCGAAGCCGAACTCCCTAAAGAGTACGGCGCATACTCCAATTGGATCATGCATTTCGAGGGCTCCAAAATGTTGGCCGGCTTGGGGGCTGGCGCCGTACTGACGTCCCCAACCGGAGACACAGTCCAATACGTACTTCGGATAATGTACACGGACTCCAACAATGCAGCCGAATATGAGGCCCTTCTACATGGTCTCCGGATGGCAATCTCCATGGGTATTCGACGCCTAGAGGTGCGTGGGGATTCAAACCTCGCAATATCCCAAGTAAATGGAGACTTTGACGCCAAGGATCCGAAAATGGCAGCCTATCGTAACGCCGTCTTAAAAATGTCAGCTCGGTTCGAAGGACTCGAATTCCACCATGTAGCCCAAGATAATAACCAGGCAGCCGACGTGTTGGCACGCATCGGCGCAAAACGCGATGCCGTCCCTCCAAACATCTTCCTGGAGTGGCTCTTTAAGCCATCCGTACTATGGGAAGAGGAGTCCGGAAATAGCAACCCAGAACCAACCGCGCCACCCAACACGGAACATTCTGACACAGTCGGTGGCTCAGCCAATGAAATAACACCCTCAGCCCACGAAATAATGGCAGTAATCGCCCCGTGGACGGAACCATTCCTAGCCTACTTAACTAGGCAGGAACTCCCCGAAGACCAAAATGAGGCCCGCTGCATAGTTCGGCGATCTAAAGCCTACAAGGTCCATGAGGGAGAACTTTATAAGAAAAGCACAACCGAGTCCTTCAAAGGTGCATCTCCGAAGAGGAAGGGCGAAATCTCCTGGCTGAAATTCACGCCGGACTCGGTGGGCACCACGCCGCAGCCCGGGCCCTTGTAGGCAAGGCCTTCCGTACAGGATTTTATTGGCCGACTGCCCGGGCAGATGCTCAGGACTTAGTCCAACGATGCGTCGGTTGCCAGCTCTTTGCTAATCAAAGCCACATGCCACCCACCGCCCTCAAAACTATACCCATCACCTGGCCGTTCGCGGTCTGGGGGCTTGATATGGTTGGACCCCTTAAAGGGGGAACCCACAAGCAAAAATACCTATTGGTCATGGTGGACAAATTCACCAAATGGATAGAGGCCAAGCCAGTTAAAACGGCCGAATCCGGACCCGTGATAGACTTCATATCCGGGGTAGTACACCGTTATGGTGTCCCCCACAGCATCATCACTGATAACGAGCACGAATTTCACGGCCGACGAGGTTAAACTCTGGTGCAAAAACATGGGCATCAGGCTCGACTACGCTTCAGTCTATCACCCCCAAACTAACGGTCAAGTCGAACGAGCAAATGGTCTAATCATGAGCGGCATCAAACCCAGATTAGTGCGGTCCCTCACGGAATCTAACACGCACTGGGTAGAGGAGCTCGACTCCGTACTCTGGGGGCTGCGGACCACGCCGAACCGCACTACCGGATTCACACCATTTTTTATGGTGTACGGCGCAGAGGCAGTTTTGCCCTGCGATATAATTCATGACTCACCTCGCGTGCGCATGTACGAAGAAAGAGAAGCCGAGTTGGATCGGCAGGACAGTTTGGACGCCTTAGAGGAGGAGCGGGACGTGGCAAAAGCTCGTTCCGCATTCTATCAGCAGCAGGCTCGAAGATATCAAAGCAGAGAAGTACGGGCCAAAACTTACAATGTTGGCGAACTTGTTCTACGCCTGCCGGACAAGAAAAAGGACAAACTTAAGCCCAAATGGGAAGGTCCCTTCATCATTGACCAAGTCCTGACCGGCGGAGCATACCGTCTACGTAACGCATCTGACAACCGACTCGAGCCGAACCCATGGAACGCAGCCCGTCTCCGAAGATTCTACGCCTAGCGCCGGACTCAGAGTTCGTCTCCCTCCTCCGTCCACCTTTTATATTTTCGCTGTCTCTTGTTCCCCTCCTTCTTTCCCCCCTTTTTTTAGTAAAAGCCTTTGAAGGGCTAATCTGCGCATTGTTCGCACACACTTGATGTGCTACTCGCACTCATTATACCTGGGGGCTTCTTTAACAGAAGCTTATTTATACGGGCTTCATGCCCAACACATGTGTCATACTTCCGCATGTACCTTTTATTCACCATTATATGCATCGATATGACTTAAGTTTTGGCCAAGCTGGGTTGCCTGGCTCCTGTGCTTACCCCTACGTTCCCGATTGTTCGGCTAGGAGGTAAAGGGAGCACCTCTGCGATTGTTACTGCCGGGTCAGCCGGATGTGTACCTCAGACTGGGTGAAGCCGAAAGCTAGCGTTCTTAAGGGAATATTCGGTCGGTGACTTGAAAGATGATTTATTACTTATTTAACTTATCTGCCCCCAGATGCTTTTTCTGCTCTTTTCGCAGTACGGACATGCACCTTAGGGCATGCCTCCCAGGGAAAGGAACCCCTAACGGAACTATTCTCCCTGGAAGATGTTTCTTACTAACCATGTAATATAACATAACTAGTTGGGCACTTGTCTGATAAAGCACTAATGACCCCTACGCCTGGTCTCCATGCATGCCCCGATTTTTATAACCGCTAGGGTATTCGGACACACTCCGGACTGTTGGGTCCCGAGGTTGAAGCGAAAAGGTCCGCAAAGACAAACGATCTACAATCCGGCTAGAAGGCATTTTACATGTCATTTTAAAATTACATCGTCAAATTGACTGATTGAACTCCTCTTCAATCCCATCTAACAGGCTGTCTAGTTTACAGTCCCGTTGGGAATATTTCGCGGCCAACTCTACTTGGCCGTACATTAAGCTCACAGGGATCTCCTTCCCATCGGGCCCCACAGGTCCGACCTCGGCCATGTGGTTTGGATCAGCCTTCGTGTACCGCGTCTTCACCATGGCCCAGGCCTCTCTGGCGCCTTGACGGCAGGCCGATATCTTCCACAGACGGAAGCGCTGCCGTACTCCCTGAAGCTTGTCAGCAAGCCCTCCAAGACCCTCGGGTAGGGAGACGGACGGCCATAAGGCCTGGACGACGCCGCTCATCGCCTGCCGAATACGTTCGTGCAGTTGCAGCAGCTCGGGAAGAAGGTCACCCGTGGAAGCAGGCATTTCCTCCGCCGGACGACCCGTGAGCACACCTACAGACACATTTCTGTCAATCGACTTCCTCGCCGAACTCTTCTTTTCAAAAGAGTTTGCTCAAGCACTTACTGTAAATGCCGCGACGAAGCCGCCGATTCTCCTTTACGGAGTCAGACAGCTGGACCCGAACATCTTTTAGTTCTTCGCCCAGCTGGGTGTTGGCATCTTGGAGTTTGTTCCTCTCCTGCTGCACCCTCATAAGCACCTTCTCGCCGGCCTTCAGCTGGCGTAGCAGATGTTGCTTGTCCGGTTCCAGTCCGGCACCCTCTGCAATTTAATTGTCAGACTTACGCACACGCCGCACTTCATAAACTACTTATCTTTTCGAAGTATGTATTACCAGAGGGGGTCTCTGTGGCTCCCCCTGCGGCGGCTAGTGCGGCCTCAAGTTGGGCCTTGCACTCTTGAAGCTCCTGGGACAGACAGGTATTCTTCTCCGTAAGATCCTGCATAAACAAATGATCCTTAAATCAGTTATTCTAACTATTTTAAGTCTCGGGGGCTACTGGCATATATAACTATTAAAATTCCTCACCCGTATGTCTTTCACATACTGCTCCGTGGCTCTGGTTAGACCATCTCGAGCGGCACGGAGGTGCGCGTCTCCCGCATTAAAGGCATTCAGTGCCTCCGGAGAGAAACACGCGTCACGAAGAACCGTCCGGCGGCGCCTGTGATTCATGGCGCTCTCCACCTCAGACCTGGTGGCGGACAGCCTGTCGGCATCCTCCGATTGGAGGAGCATCCGGCTCATGCCTTGTGTTCGCCTCCCCTTCCGGACCACGCGTTGGAGCATGGCTGGCGGAGGCTTGATTGGCAACCTCTCCGGACACTGTCCGGCGAGCGCTCTTCCTCCTGGGAAAATCATGAGCGTTAATATACCTCCTAGGATCTTTCCCTTAAAAACAGCGGTGCGCCGTACCGTTGCGGCGACGTTTCGATTCGCGCCGCACTCCTCTTCCGCCTGCTGGGCCGAACTGACCCTTGTTGGTCAGCCGCCGCGGGTTCGGCTTCCCGCCTTAAAGGCGCCTCCTGCGATGCACCATTGGTATACGATGGTCAGAAATGAGCATGGATCAAATGATGGTGTCAGGACTCCGGTCGTAGTCACCTGGGAAGCCGGAGATAAACCGGGGTAGTCAGCCGTAATGGCGACTAGAGCATTGTCCATGCTAAGTTGGTGGAACACCCCGTCAATCAGCTCCACCTTTATGTCCGGATCCTCTTCGGAGGCCGGATCAAGGGATCGTCCCGGATCCTCGGGCTGTGGAGTCAGGCTTTGTATGCCCTCCACGTCCCGGCGCAGCTCCTGCGTCAGAATCACAAAGTGAGACACTTGACTTTGGGAATATGGATCGGACAGATAAACGTCCGCTTACCCAGCTCCGAGGGTTATTCATGGAGAATCCATTCAATGGACTCGTGCGGAGGAAGTCCTCCTTCTCCCCCTTGTACAAGCCGGACAGGATCTTCACCAGATCGGCGGCCGATCCCGGCCCCTTGCGGCCATGACGGGTGGCGTCATCCTCCCCGTTGAAATCCCACATGGGGTGGCCCCTATATTGGAGCGGCTGCACCCCTCGCATAATGCACGTGGCCATGACTCCAATCATGGTCAATCCGGAGTGGGCCAGTAACCTTATCCGGCCCATCAGATATTGGACGCTCCCATCATCTTCCCGTTGAGGGCTCCGCGGGCGCCAACTCAGGTGTTTCTTCAAGGGAGCGTTGCTGAACTCCGGGAGGCCGATCCGAACTGGATCCGGCAGAGGGGCGTCCTCCATATAAAACCATTCCGAAGGCCAGTCTTCGGACGCCTTCTTAGGGGTTCCGGATAGATATCCGGTCCCGGCGATGCGCCATATTTCGGCTCCGCCCACTTGATATATCGACCCCTCGTGAGAACGGGGTACGAGGCAAAACAATCTCTTCCACAGCGCAAAATGGGGCTCGATGCCCAAGAACAGCTCGCAAAGAGCTACAAAGCCCGCGATGTGCAGAATGGAGGCAGGTGTAAGGTGGTGAAGCTGGAGTCCATAGAACTCCAGGAGCCCCCGGAGAAACGGATGTATGGGAAATCCGAGTCCCCTTATTAGATAAGGGACGAAGCATACCCGCTCTCCTTTGGAGGGATTGGGGACGCTCTCCGCCTGCTTTCCACCCCTGTAGGTGGCCAGTCCGGCTCGAACCGGAACCATGAAGGCTGGGGGAAGATATCCCTCGGTTTGGAGCGTCACTAGCTCGCTGTGTGGAACTGAACATCTCCCCCAATCTCCTGGCTGAGGGCTGGGAGCGCGAGAGGAGGAGCCGCGTCGACTATCCATGATGGAATGGATTTTTGTCAGAGGCGCTTCGATGAGTACTTGCGGAAGGAGGATGGTGTGAGTTGGATCTAGATCCTCGCCTCTCTTATAGGCAGCTCATTCGCGCGGCTAGGGGGTAAAACGCAAAAATACCCTAGCTTTTCGCATTCATACGACACGTGGAAGAGGGCCATTATTGGACGTGGAAGCCAAGGAGCGCAACATTTATAAGGAAGAGGGACACCATTCGGCAGGCACATGGAATTTGAAGGAGAACCCGCCTTGCAACACCGAAGACAATATACACGCCGGACTCGTCATCATTGAAGCCTGGTTCGGGGGCTACTGAGGGAGTCCCGGATTAGGGGGTGTCCGGATAGCCGAACTATCATCATCGGCCGGACTCCAAGACTATGAAGATACAAGATTGAAGACTTCGTCCCGTGTCCGGATGGGACTTTCCTTGGCGAGGAAGGCAAGCTTGGCGATACGGATATGTAGATCTCCTACCATTGTAACCGACTCTGTGTAACCCTAGCCCTCTCCGGTGTCTATATAAACCGGATGGTTTTAGTCCGTAGGACATAACAACAATCATACCATAGGCTAGCTTCTAGGGTTTACCCTCCTTGATCTTGTGGTAGATCTACTCTTGTAATACCCACATCATCAATATCAATCAAGCAGGACATAGGGTTTTACCTCCATCAAGAGGGCCCGAACCTGGGTAAAACATCGTGTCCCTTGTCTCCTGTTACCATCCGCCTAGACGCACAGTTCGGGACCCCCCACCCGAGATCCGCCGGTTTTGACACCGACAAACATCATGGCAGTTCTGCTGAAAACAACGTCAGTCCAGGTTAGTTTCATTCAAATCATGCAAGTTAGAGTCCAAAACAAGGGCAAAAGTGTTTATAAAAGTAGATGCGTTGGAGACGTATCAACTCCCCCAAGCTTAAACCTTTGCTTGTCCTCAAGCAATTCAGTTGATAAACTAAAAGTGATAAAGAAAAACTTTTACAAACTATGTTTGCTCTTGTTGTTGCACATGAAAAGCCATCATTCAAGTTTCAGCAAATATTATGAACTAACCACACTCACAATAACACATAGGTCTCACAGTTACTCATATCAATAACATAATCAGCTAGCGAGCCATAATAATAAAACTCGGATGACAACACTTTCTGAAAATAATCATAATATGATATAACAAAATGGTATCTCGCTAGCCCTTTCTAAGACCGCAAAACATAAATGCAGAGCACCTTTAAAGATCAAGGACTGACTAAACATTGTAATTCATGGTAAAAGAGATCCAGTCAAGTCATACTCAATATAAACCAATAATAATGAATGCAAATGACAGTGTGCTCTCCAGCGGGTGCTTTTAATAAGAAGGGTGATGACTCAACATAAAAGTAAATAGATAGGCCCTTCGCAGAGGGAATGATGCGGAGCATCCTTCCATCATCCCCATGGATGCATCTACATCTCCTTCAACACCACGTGGACCCATGACTCGAGCCTGCTCTAAGGCTATCGAAGATAAGGTGAACTCGCTCCTCTCCGAAATCCCTCTTTCTATTCAAGAGACATGGCTACTACCTCAGACGGAAACTCTGTGTGTGATCAGGTACAACACTGAAGAAGAAGCGACATGCGTCAACTCTCTGCTCAGCCCGGAACCTGCACGGAACTTCCGTCCCGCCTGGAACTTCCGGCCTCCTTCGACATCGACCACCCCGGGCATGCCAACTTTCTGCTTAACCCAGAACCTGCCCGGAACCTGGCCCGGAACTTCCGGTCCCCGGAACCTCTGGCCCTTCCCGGAACTTCCGGCCCCCGGAAGCCAGCCCTGCCTCACCGGTGCCAACTTTCGGCTTAGGCCGGACCCTGCCCGGAACCTCCGGCGCCCGGAACTTCCGGCCTGTCCCGGAACTTCCAGCCCTGCCTGCGCGCAGCCACTTGGGCCGAGGCCCGTGTACCCTTTCGCCCCGTAGACTATATATACTCCTTCATCCCGTACGTTTTAGGGTTAGCATTGGATAGCTCATATTTGTGTGAGAGCCTTGCTCATCCACTTGGATACTTCTCCTCAGAGTTCAGGACCTCTTCGAAGAAGATCCCCCAAGCGGATTCAAGACCCCTTTCTAGGGAAGACCATCAAGACCTCCATACGGAGAAGACCGGTGCCTTTGTATCCTTACCTTTGTTGATTGTAGATCATATGTATCTCTTTGTGTTCGGTGATCTAGCACCATGTGATTGATTCTTTGTCGGTTTCGTGATTCTCTCTCGTTCTCCCCGTGATTTCCCCTTTGTGCTTCCGCGTGTCCTTCGTGAATCTCCGTAGGATCCTCTCCAAACGCGAAAGATCGTCCAACTAGGGTTTTGCCCTACATCAGGGAAGCAGGGATTTGTAGAGGTGCCAGAGCTCGATTTTAAAATAGAGAGTGAATAACATTTTGAGCGGCATACTTTCGCTATCAATGCAACAACTATGAGATGGCTGTATCTTCCATACTACATGCATTATAGGCAGTTCCCAAACGGAATGGTAAAGGTTTATACTCCCCCAACCACCAAGAAGCATCAATCCATGGCTTGCTCGAAACAACGAGTGCCTCCAACAAAGAACAGCCTTGGGGGAGTTTTGTTTAATTATTTTGATTTGCTTTGATCTTTTTGGATCATGGGACTGGGCATCCCGGTTACCGGCCCTTTCTCATAAATGAGGAGCGGAGTCCACTCCTCTGGAGAATAACCCACCTAGCATGGAAGATATAGGCAGCCCTAGTTGAAACATGAGCTGCTCGAGCATACAAAATAGAATTTCATTTGAAGGTTTGGAGTTTGGCACATACAAATTTACTTGGAACGGCAGGTAAATACCGCATATAGGAAGGTATAGTGGACTCATATGGAACAACTTTGGGGTTTAAGGAGTTTGGATGCACAAGCAGAATTCCCGCTTAGTAGAGATGAAGGCTAGCAAAAGACTAGGAAGCGACCAACTGAGAGAGCGACAATAGTCGTAAACATGCATTAAAATTAATTCACACCGAGTACAAGCATGAGTAGGATATAATCCACCATGAACATAAATATCATGAAGGCTATGTTGATTTGATTCAACTACATGTGTGAACATGTGCCAAGTCGTGTCACTTAATACATTCAAAGGAGGATACCATCCCATCATATCACATCATAATCATTCTAATAGCATGTTGGCACGCAAGGTAAACCATTATAACTCATAGCTAATCAAGCATGGCACAAGCAACTATAATCTCTAAATGTCATTGCAAATATGTTTACTTCATAATAGCTGACTCAGGAACGATGAACTCATCATATTTACAAAAACAAGAGAGGTCGAGTTCATACTCGCTTTTCTCATCCCAATAAGTCCATCATATATCGTCATTATTGCCTTTCACTTGCACGACTGAACGATGTATATAATAATAAGAGTGCACGTGCATTGGACTAAGCTGGAATTTGCAAGCATTCAACTCAAGAGAGAAGACAAGTAATATGGACTCTATATAAATAAACAATCATGCATATAAGAGCCACTAAGCATTTTTTTCAATATGGTCTTCTCCACCCCCAAAAGAAAGAAAATAAAATAAAACTATTTACACGGGAAAGCTCCCAACGAGTAAAAGAAGAACGAGAAATATTTTTGGGTTTTCATTTCAATTTCTACCAGAAGCATGGAAATTAAACTAACTAATTTTTTTTGTTTTTCTTAAAATTTAACAAACACACAAGAAGAAGGCAGGAAAATAAATTTAAACTATCATGGATAATACAATGAAAAAGTATGAGCACCGACATCTAGCAATGAGTGTGTGTGAACATAAATGTAATGTTGGTGGGAAATACGTACTCCCCCAAGCTTAGGCTTTTGGCCTAAGTTGGTCTATTGCCAGGGATGGCCTGGCGGATATCCGTAGGTGAAGCTGGGGTCATACTGTGATGCAGTGGCTATCGCCGCCTGAGCTGTAGCATGGAGTCGAGCAGCCTCCACTCTCCTTTCGTACTCATCTGCCTCCTCTCTGGTAATAATATATCTTCTTTTTGCCTGTGAATCAAAGAAAGCAGGAGCAGGAAGAGCAATATGGACTACACGATGTCTGTCAAAGATTAGTCGATACTGGAGAGGTGGTTCAGTCCTCTCAACAAACTGATGGGAAACCATAGAATCGAAATCTAAATAAGAAGGGTCTAACTTCATGTCACCCTCACGAATGTCTACCTCAAGAAAATTAGCTAAGCGGGTTGCATAAATTCCTCCAAAGAAATCTCAGTTGTGTCTATTCTGATGCAACCTGCGAGCTACAATGGCTCCCAAATGATAAGATTGGTCTCCTAACATAGCACTCCTGAGAATTACTGAGATCAGGGACACACATGTGACATGCTTCATCCTTAGCATTTATACATCTACCTATGAAGAGAGCAAAATAATGTATAGCAGGAAAGTGAATGCTCCCTATAGTGGCTTGTGTTATATCTCTAGATTCCCCCACAGTTATTCTAGCAAGGAAGTCTCTATATTTGGATTTAGGGGGATCCCTGACATTACCCCAAGCTGGAAGTTTGCAAGCAGAAGTAAAATCCTCTAATTCCATGGTATAAGATTTGTCATAAAGGTCAAACATGACTGAAAGAGAATTTTGTGAAGTTGAAAACTCAAACCTCCTCACAAATGAACTTGTGAGATCATGATACTGGGGGGGGGGGCATTTGTCAGCTTCAAAGTCCCTCAAGACCGGCGTTACTCAAATATGCGCTAAATTCTTCTTTGATTCCCACTTGATTCATAAAATTTTCCGACGGCCATTCACAGGGCCTCACAGGAGCGTCTCTTGGTGGTTCCTCGTTAGCATCACGTATTGCAAGCCTGGGACCTTGCTTCCTTGAAGGACCACCTTGGAACATCCTCCTAAACATATTGTTTCCTCTGAAAAATTTCTGAAATTTTTAGTAACTTCAAATAAAAGTGAACCAACTTCAATAAAATCGATAGCAACAACTCCCACGAGTGCCTAGGGCCTATATAAAGCATTGGAACTAACTTGGAACCATATAAATTTGTCATACAAGCTCAAGAACATGGTCACCTATGCAGCACAATTTGCAAGAATAAAGCACTAGAACAAAAACTAATTGGACCAATGGAGGAGTCACATACCAAGGAACAATCTCCCCCAAACAGTTTTTACGAGAGGTGCTTTGAGCAAGGAGATCGAAAATCACAGCAACGGGGGCTGGAACTCGTGCTTGAGTTGGTTTTTCGTGTTTGTGTGAGGCAGAGGAAGAAGATGGGTGCAGGAATAAGTGGAGGAGGGCCACTATGGGCCCACGAGGCAGGGGGCGCGCCCTCCACCCTCGTGGCCAGGTGGCAGCTCCCCCGTGGTAATTTTTGCACAGTAAATTCTCAAATATTCCCGAAAAAATCATATTAAATTGGCATGGCATTCTGAGGACTTTTATTTTCGGGATATTTTATATTGCACGGATAAGTCAGGAAACAGACAGAAAAATACTATTTTACTTTATTTCTACTAAATAACAGAAAATATAAAGAGGGTACAGAAGGTTGTGCTTCTAGTTTCATCCATCTCATGATCATCAAAATGATCCCACTAACAAGGTTGGGTCTTGTTAACAAACTCATTCCGAATAATCCCGGAACCGGAGAAATTTCGAATAACACTAAGTTACCTCAATGGGGATATGAAAATCCCAACAATAAGAATATCATACTTTTTCTTGACAGTAGGGAGAGGAAATTCGAAACCTCCAAATATAATCGATGGAACTTTTCCAATAGAGTTGATACTATAAACTTGAGGTTGTTTCCTCGGAAAATGCACCGTGTGCTCATTGCCATTAACATGAAAAGTGACATTGCCTTTGGTGCAATCAATAACGGCCCCTGCAATATTAAGGAAAGGTCTCCCAAGAATAATAGACATACTATCATCCTCGGGAATATCGAGAATAACAAAGTCCGTTAAAATAGTAACATTTGCAACTACAACAGGCACATCCTCACAAATACCGATAGGTATAGCAGTTGATTATCAGCCATTTGCAAAGATATTTCAGTAGGTGTCAACTTATTCAAGTCAAGTCTACGATATAAAGAGAGAGGCATGACACTAACACCGGCTCCAAGATCACATAAAGCAGTTTTAACATAACTTCTTTTAATGGAGCATGGTATAGTAGGCACTCCGGGATCTCCAAGTTTCTTTGGTATTCCACCCTTAAAAGTATAATTAGCAAGCATGGTGGAAATTTCAGCTTCAGGTCTCTTTCTTTTATTAGTAATAATATCCTTCATATACTTAGCATAAGGATTTGTTTTGAGCACATCAGTTAATCGCATACGCAAAAAGATGGGTCTAATCATTTCAACAAAGCGCTCAAAATCCTCATCATCCTTTTTCTTGGATGGTTTCGGAGGAAAGGCATGGGTTTCTGAACCCATGGTTCCCTTTCTTTACCATGTTTCCTAGCAACAAAATCTCTTTTATCATAAGTTGATTCTTTGACTGTGGGTTATCAAGATCAACAGCAGGTTCAACTTCTACATCATTATCATTACTAGGTTGAGCATCAACATGAACATTATCATTAACATTATCGCTAGGTTCATGTTCGTCACCTGATTGTGTTTCAGCATCAGAAACAGAGATATCATTTGGATTCTCAGGTGGTTCAGCGATAGGTTCACTAGAAGTTTGCAAGGTCCTATCATTTTTCTTTTTCTTCCTTTTAGAGGAACTAGGTATCTCAATATTGTTTCTCTGAGAATCTTGCTCGATTATCTTAGGATGGCCTTCAGGATACAAAGGTTCCTGAGTCATTCTACCAGTTCTAGTAGCCACTCTAACAGCATAATCATTTTTCTTACTATTCATTTCATCAAGCACTTCTTTCTGAGCTTTAAGTACTTGTTCTACTAGAGTGGTAACCATAGAAGCATGCTTGCTAATAAGTTTAAGTTCACCTCTAATATCAGCCATATAATCACCCAAGCGTTTAATCGTAAAGGTATTCTGTTTTAATTGTCTACCAAAATAAGCATTAAAGTCGTCTTGCTTAAACATAAAGTCATCAAACTCATCCAAGCACTGACTAGCAATTTTAGTAGGAGGGACTTCAGCTTTATCATATCTATAGAGAGAATTTACCTTTACTACCTGTGTCGGGATATCGGGAGGTTCTTCATTAAATAAGTAATTGAGATCATATACTTCTTCAATAGGCGGTAAATTAAGACCATGTATTTCTTCAATAGGAGGTAAATTCTTAACATCTTCGGCTTTAATACCTTTTTCTTTCCTAGATTTCTTTGCCTCTTGCATATCTTCGGGACTGAGAAATAGAACACCTCTCTTCTTCGGAGTTGGTTTAGGAATAGGCTCAGTAATTGGCTCAAGAACTGGCTCAGGAGGTAGCTCGGGAGGTGCCCAATTATTTTCATTTGCCAACATATTATTCAAGAGGATTTCATCGTCATCCAGTGTTCTTTCCCTGAAAAGAGAACCAGCACAACTATCCAGGTAATCTCTGGAAGCATCAGTTAGTCCATTATAAAAGATATCAAATATTTCAGGTTTCTTAAGAGGATGATCAGGCAAAGCATTAAGTAACTTGAGAAGCCTCCCCCAAGCTTGTGGGAGACTCTCTTCTTCAATTTGCACAAAATTGTATATTTCCCGCAAAGCAGCTTGTTTCTTATGAGCAGGGAAATATTTAGCAGAGAAGTAATAAATCATATCCTAGGGACTACGCACACAACTAGGAGCAAGAGAATTATACCAAGTCCTAGCATCACCCTTTAATGAGACGGAAATATCTTAAGGATATATAAATAGCGAGACTTCTCATCATGAGTGAATAGGGTGGCTATATCATTCAACTTGGTAAGATGTGCCACAACAGTTTCAGATTCAAGGCCATAAAAAGGATCAGATTCAACTAAAGTAATAATATCAGGATCAATAGAGAATTCATAATCCTTATCAGTAATGCAGATAGGTGAAGTAGCAAAAGCAGGATCGGGCTTCATTCTAGCATTAAGAGACTGCTGCTTTTATTTAGCTAATAATTTCTTAAGATCATTTCTATCATTGCAAGCAAGGATTTCCATAGCAGCTTTTTCATTCATAATATAACCCTTAGGAACAACAGGTAATACATAATCATTGGGGGAACCTTCATCATCACTATCATCAGTAATAGGGTCTTCAATATTTTCATTCCCACTAACTCTAGCAAGTTGTTCATCTAGAAATTCACCTAATGGCACAGTAGTATCACTCACAGAAGTAGTTTCATCATGCATAGCAGAAGTGGCATCATCAATAACATGCGACATATCAGAATTCATAGCAGTAGCAGGTTTAGGTGTCGCAAGCTTACTAATAACGGAAGGAGAATCTAGTGCAGAGCTAGATGGCAGTTCCTTACCTCCCCTCGTAGTTGAGGGCAAAATAGTAGTTCGATCGTCTTTCAAATTCTTCATAGTGATCAATAGATATATATCCCAAGTGACTCAGAGAATAGAGCTATGCTCCCCGGCAACGGCGCCAGAAATTAGTCTTGATAACCAACACGTATAGGGGATCGCAACAGCTTTCGAGGGTAGAGTATTCAACCCAAATTTATTGATTCGACACAAGGGGAGCCAAAGAATATTCTTGAGTATTAGCAGTTGAGTTGTCAATTCAACCACACCTGGATAACTTAGTATCTGCAGCAAAGTGTTTAGTAGCAAAAGTGGTATGATAATAAAGGTAATGGTAGCAAAAGTAAAGGTAGATGTTTTGGGTTTTTGTAGTAGTTGTAATAGTAGCAACAGAAAAGTAAATAAGCGAAGAACAATATGTGAAAAGCTCGTAGGCAATGGATCAATGATGGATAATTATGCCGGATGCGATTCCTCGTGCAATAGTTATAACATAGGGTGATATAGAACTAGCTCCAATTCATCAATGTAATGTAGGCATGTATTCCGTAAATAGGCATACGTGCTTATGGAAAAGAACTTGCATGACATCTTTTGTCCTACCCTCCCGTTGAAGCGGATTCCTAGCGGAAACTAAGGGATATTAAGGCCTCCTTTTAATAGAGAACCGGACCAAAGCATTAACACATAGTGAATACATGAACCCCTCAAACTATTGTCATCACCGAGAAGTATCCCGATTATTGTCGGGGTTGTCGGATCATAACACATAATAGGTGACTATAGACTTGCAAGATAGGAGCAAGAACACACATATATTCATGAAAACATAATAGGTTCAGACCCGAAATCATGGCACTCGGGCCCTAGTGACAAGCATTAAGCATAGCAAAGTCATAGCAACATCAATCTCAGAACATAGTGGATACTAGGGATCAAACCCTAACAAAACTAACTTGATTACATGGTAAATCTCATCCAACCCATCACCGTCCAGCAAGCCTACGATGGAATTACTCACACACGGTGGTGAGCATCATGAAATTGGTGATGGAGGATGGTTGATGATGACGACGGCGACAAATCCCCCTCTCCTGAGCCCCGAACGGACTCCAGATCAGCCCTCCCGAGAGAGATTAGGGCTTGGCGGCGGCTCCGTGTCATAAAACGCGATGAAATTTTCTCTCTGGTTTTTCTCCCCGAACGTGAATATATGGAGTTAGAGTTGACGTCGGTGGAGGTCCAGGGGGCCCACGAGATAGGAGGCCACGCCCTAGGGGGGGCGCCCCTGTCTCGTGGACAGGCTGTGGGGCCCCTGGCATTAATTATTTGGCCAAAAATTCTTATTAATTCCAAAAAGTGCCTCCGTGGATTTCCAGGACATTCCGAGAACTTTTCTTTTCTACACATAAAACAACATCATGGCAGTTCTGCTGAAAACAGCGTCAGTCCGGGTTAGTTTCATTCCAATCATGCAAGTTAGAGTCCAAAACAAGGGCAAAAGTGTTTGGAAAAGTAGATACGTTGGAGACGTATCAACCACCTGTCGAAGAAACACATTGTCTTGATAACCCGACACAGGTAGTAAAGGTAAATTCTCTCTATAGATATGATAAAGTTGAAATTCCCTCTACTAAATTTCATAGCCCATGCTTAGATGAATTTGATGACTTTATGGCTAGACAAGAAAGTTTTAATGCTTATATTGGTAGAGAATTAAAGAATAATGCTTTTGAAATAGGATGCTTGAGTGAATATATGGCTAGAGTTAAAGATGAACTTAAACTCATTAGCAAATATGCTTCTATGGTTACCACTCAAGCTGAGCAAGTACTTAAAGCTCAAAGTGATTTGCTTGATGAATTAAATAATAAACATGACTTTGTTGTTAGATTGTCTACTAGAACTGGTAGAATGACTCAGGAACCTTTGTATCCTGAAGGCCACCCTAAGAGAATCGAGCAAGATTCTCAGGGAAATAATTTAGAGGCACATAGTTCTTCTAAAAAGAAGAAAAAGAAACATGATAGGACTTTGCATGCTTCTAGTGAACCTGTTGTAGACACACCTGAGAATTCCAATGATATTTCTATTTCTGATGCTAAAACACAATCAGGTGATGAACATGAACCTAGTGCCAATGTTAATGATAATGTTCATGTTGATGCTCAACCTAGCAAAAATAATGAAGTAGAGATTGAACCTGCTGTTGAGCTTGATAACCCACAATCAAAGAATCAACGTTATGGTAAGAGAGATTTTGTTGCTAGGAAGCACGGTAGGGAAAGAGAACCATGGGATTCAGAAATCCATGCCCTTTCCTCCTAAACCATCCAAGACAAAGGATGATGAGGATTTTGAGTGCTTTGCTGAAATGATTAGACCTATCTTCTTACGTATGTGCTTGACTAATATGCTTAAAGTAAATCCGTATGCTAAGTATATGAAGGATCATTACAAATAAGAGAAAGATACCGGAAGCTGAAATTTCCACCATGCTTGCTAATTATACTTTTAAGGGTGGAATACCGAAGAAACTTGGAGACCCCGGGGTACCAACTATACCATGCTCCATTAAAAGAAACTATGTTAAAACTCCTTTATGTGATCTTGAAGCCGGTGTTAGTGTTATGCCTCTCTATTTATATCATAGACTTGAATTGAATAAGTTGACACCTACTGAAATATCTTTGCAAATGGTTGATAAATCAACTGATATACCTGTCGGTATTTGTGTGGATGTGCCTGTTGTGGTTGCAAATGTCACTATCTGAACGGACTTTGTTATTCTTGATATTCCCGAGGACGATAGTATGTCGATTATCCTTAGTAGACCCTTTTTGAATACTGCAGTGGCTGTTATTGATTGCAACAAAGGCAATGTCACTTTTCATGTTAATGGTAATGAGCATATGGTATACTTTCCGTGGAAACAACCTCAAGTTCATAGCATCAATTCTATTGGAAAAAGTCCAACTATCATTATTGGAGGTTTTGAATTTCCTCTTCCTAGTGTCAAGAAAAATATGATATTCTTATTGTTGGGGATGTTCATATCCCCGTTGAGGTAACTTAGTGTTATTAGAAATTTCTTCAGTTCCGTGTTATTCGGAATGATTTTGTTAACAAGACTTGATCAAAATTTGTTAGTGGATTCATTTTGATGATCATGAGATGGATGAAACTAGAAGGCACAACCTTTTGTACCCTCTTTTTACTTTCTGTTATTTAGAATAAATAAAGCAAAAATAGTATTATCTGTCTGTTTTCTGAATTATCCATGCAATAAAAAATATCCCGAAAATAAAAGTGCTCCTAATGCCCTACAAATTTAGTATGATTTTTATGGAATATTTGAGGATTTTAGGCACTGAAAACACTGCACGAGGGGCAAGCACATGGCCACGAGGGTGGAGGGCGCGCCCCCTATCTTGTGGGCCCAGGGTGGCCCCCCTCCACTTATTCCTGCACCCACACACTCCATCTTCTTCCCAAAAAAACCCATCCAGCTCAAGCACGAGTTCTAGCTCATTTTGCTGCGATTTTCGATCTCCTTGCTCAAAGCTCCATTCACAAAACTGCTTTGGGAGATTGTTGCTTGGTATGTGACTCCTCCATTGGTCCAATTAGTTTTTGTTCTAGTGCTTCATTCATTGCAAATTTTTGCTGCATAGGTGACCCTATTCTTGAGCTTGCATGTCAAATTTATGAGGTCCCAAGTAATTCTAATACATGATATAGGCTCTAGGCACTTGTAGGAGTAGTTACTACCAATCTTGTTTGGTTTTATTCACTTTTATTTTGAAGTTACTAATATTTCAGAAATTTTTAGAAAATGTTAAGGAGATTTTTGAGGGGCTCTTCTAGCCAAGGCTCCCAGGAAAAACAAGCTAAAGAGAAGGAAAAGGCCAAGTATAATCTTCCTCGTGTAGCGGAAGTACAGTCGTGTGAATGGCCCTGTGATGAATTCTTGAGAGAGGTCGTGATTTATGAAGACTTTTATTCTTTGATTGAAAATGCAGGCCTCACCGACTTCCTCCACGACCGGGTCGATCAGTATACCTTACTCACCAATACTTTCGTGCAAAACTTTTATTACTATCCTAAGAAATCACTGCCTTCGGTATCATTTCATTTATATGATGAATTCAAGGAAATGTCTTTACATAATTTTTGCACGGTATGTAGAATACCCTTTGAGGGTAAATTAGATGAACCACATCGTAAAGATGTGGATGGCTTTGTTAACACCATTACTGTAGGGTATCCAAAGAAGGTTCCGATGCAAGAATCTCTAGCATACACTTTCCTGTTTTACGCTACTTTGCCTTATTTGCTAGTCGATACTTAATTGGTCGTGGAAATAGTGGAAAATTCAATATTCTTGATATTGTTATTATTCTCCATGCCTTGTTTGGTGATAATAGTTTTAGTATGGGTGTCGTCATTGCTAAACGGCAAAGCCTGAACCGTACAAAAGGCCCCATTCTTGGAGGTATCTATGCTCCACGCATTGCTTAACATTTTGAGATACCTATTAGGCACCATGAGAAAGAGGAGACAATACTGCCTCCTTACCTTTTAGATTATAGGAGCATGGTAGCGCATGAGTTTATTGTTCATAATAATAATAAGATGCTCCTGTATAACTTGAGATTTAATAAGAAACACAATGAGACTATTATTCTGCCTGCGCCTCTGTTGTTTGATTTGACTGCAGTTAATTATCTTGTCACGCCGGAAGCGGTGTACACTCATCGAGGCCAAGCATCCACTCCAGAGCCTGAGCCTGAGCCGGAACCTTCACTGGACCCTTATCATTCATAATCTTACCAGTGGGATCCGGAGGATATGGCCAGCCAGTGGTATCCTGATTACACCCCTCAGTACACCGGGGAGAGTAGCCGCGATCCTTGGTAGTAGACCAACTTAGGCCAAAAGCCTAAGCTTGGGGGAGTACGTATTTCTCACCGACTTTACATTCATGTTCACACACTATTCTAGTTGTCGGTGCTCATACTCTTTCATTGTATTATCCATGCTAGTTTAATTTTCTTTTTCTAGCTTTCTTCTTGTGTGTTTGATAAACCTTAAGAAAAACCAAAAAATTAGTTAGTTTAATTTCCATGCTTGTAGTACACTTAAAATGAAAACCCAAAAAGATTTCTCGTTCTTCTTCTTACTTGTTGGGAGCTTTCCCATGTAAATAGTTTTATTTTCTTTTCTTTCCTTTGGGAGTCGAGAGTAGAAGACCGTATTGAAAATGTTTAGTGGCTCTCTCATGCATGATTGTTTATTTAATTTAGAGCCCATATTACTTTGTCTTCTCTCTTGAATTGAATGCTTGCAGATTCCAGCTTAGTCCAATGCATGTGCACTATTATTATTATACACATAGTTCGGTCGTGCAAGGCAATAATGATGATATACGATGGACTGATCTAGATGAGAAAAGCTGGTATGAACTCGACCTCTCTTGTTTTTGTAAATATGATGAGTTCATCGTTCCTGATCCAGCTTATTATAAAGTAAACATATTTGCAATGACATTTAGAGATTATAGTTGCTTGTGACATGCTTAATTAGCTATGAGTTATAATGGTTTACCTTGCGTGCCAACATGCTATTAAAATGATTATGATGTGGTATGATGGGATGGTATCCTCCTTTGAATGAATTGAGTGACTTGACTTGGCACATGTTCATGCATGTAGTTGAAACAAATCAACATAGCCTTCATGATATTTATGTTCATGGTAGATTATATCCTACTCATTCTTGTACTTGGTGTAAATTAATTTTAATGCATGTCCATGACTGTTGTCGCTCTCTCAGTTGGTCGCTTCCCAGTCTTTTGCTAGCCTTCACCTGTACTAAGCGGGAATACTGCTTGTGCATCCAAAATCCATGAACCCCAAAGTTGTTCCATATGAGTCCACCATACCTTCCTATATACGGTATCTACCTACCGTTCCAAGTAAATTTGTATGTGCCAAACTCCAAACCTTCAAATGAAATTCCATTTTGTATGCTCGAGCAGCTCATGTTTCAACTAGGGCTGCCTATATCTTCCATGCTAGGTGGGTTATTCTCAAGAGGAGTGGACTCCACTCCTCACTCACGAGGAAGGGCCGGTAACAGGGATGCCCAGTCCGATGATCCAAAAAGATCAAAGCAAATCAAAATAATTAAACAAAACTCCCCCAGGGTTGTATTTAGTTGGAGGCACTCGTTGTTTCGAGCAAGCCATCGATTGATGCTTGTTGGTGGTGGGGGAGTATAAACGTTTACCATTCTGTTTGGGAACTGCCTATAATGCATGTAGTATGGAAGATATCGCCATCTCATAGTTGTTGCATTGACAGTGAAAGTATGCCACTCAAAATGCTATTCATCTCTATTTTAAAATCGAGCTCTAGCACCTCTACAAATCCCTGCTTCCCTCTGTGAAGGGCCTATCTGTTTACTTTTATGTTGAGTCATCATCCCTCTTATTAAAAAGCACCTGCTAGAGAGCACACTGTCATTTGCATTCATTACTATTGGTTTATATTGGGTATGACTTGACTGGATCTCTTTTACCATCAATTGCAATGTTTAGTAAGTCCTTGATCTTTAAAGGTGCTCTGCATTTATGTTTTGCGGTCTCAGGAAGGGCTAGCGAGATAGCATTTTGTTATATCATATTATGATTGTTTTGAGAAAGTGTTGTCATCTGAGTTTTATTATTATTGCTCGCTAGCTGATTATGCCATTGATATGAGTAATTGTGATACCTAAGTGTTATTGTGAGTATGGTTAGTTCATAATACTTGCTGAAAACATGAATGCTAGCTTTACATATTTACAACTACAAGAGCAAACCGAGCTTATAAAGTTTTTCTTTATCACTTTCAGTTTATCAACTGAATTGCTTGAGGACAAGCAAAGGTTTAAGCTTGGGGGAGTTGATACGTCTCCAACGCATCTACTTTTCCAAACACTTTTGCCCTTGTTTTGGACTCTAACTTGCATGATTTGAATGAAACTAACCCGGACTGACGTTGTTTTCAGCAGAACTGCCATGATGTTGTTTACTGTGCAGAAAACAAAAGTTCTCGGAATGACCTGAAAATCCACGGAGATAAGTTTTGGAAAATATAAAAAATACCGGTGAAAGAATCAAGGCCAGGGGGCCCACGCCCTGTCCACGAGGGTGGGGGGCGTGCCCTCCCCCCTGGGCGCGCCCCCTGTCTCGTGGGCCCCTGATGCTCCACCGACCTCAACTCCAACTCCATATATTCCGTTTTGCGGAGAAAAAAATCAGAGAGAAAGCTTCATCGCGTTTTACGATACGGAGCCGCTGCCAAGCCCTAATCTCTCTCGGGAGGGCTGATCTGGAGTTCGTTCAGGGCTCCGGAGAAGGGGATTCGTCGCCGTCGTCATCATCAACCATCCTCCATCACCAATTTCATGATGCTCACCGCCGTGCGTGAGCATTTCCATCGTAGGCTTGCTGGATGGTGATGGGTTGGATGAGATTTACCATGTAATCAAGTTAGTTTTGTTAGGGTTTAATCCCTAGTATCCACTATGTTCTGAGATTGATGTTGCTATGACTTTACTATGCTTAATGCTTGTCACTAGGGCCCGAGTGCCATGATTTCAGATCTGAACCTATTATGTTTTCATGAATATATGTGTGTTCTTGATCCTATCTTGCAAGTCTATAGTCACCTATTATGTGCTATGATCCGACAACCCCGAAGTGACAATAATCGGGATACTTCTTGGTGATGACCATAGTTTGAGGAGTTCATGTATTCACTATGTGCTAATGCTTTGTTCCGGTTCTCTATTAAAAGGATGCCTTAATATCCCTTAGTTTCCACTAGGACCCCGCTGCCATGGGAGGGTAGGACAAAAGATGTCATGCAAGTTCTTTTCCATAACCACGTATGACTATATTCGGAACACATGCCTACATTACATTGATGAATTGGAGCTAGTTCTGTGTCACCCTATGTTATAGCTATTACATGAGGAATCGCATCCGACATAATTATCCATCACTGATCCAATGCCTATAAGATTTTCACATATTGTGCTTCGCTTATTTACTTTTCCGTTGCTACTGTTACAATTACCACAAAACTATTATCTTTACTTTTGCCACTGTTACCATTACTATCATACTACTTTGCTACTAAATACTTTGCTGCAGATACTAAGTTATCCAGGTGTGGTTGAATTGACAACTCAACTGCTAATACTTAAGAATATTCTTTGGCTCCCCTTGTGTCGAATCAATAAATTTGGGTTGAATACTCTACCCTCAAAAGCTGCTGCGATCCCCTACACTTGTGGGTTATCACCCCCCTTGCCCTTTCCTACTCCCTCTCTCTTTCCCTCTTTCCTTCTCTCCTACTCCAAAAGGGAAAGGGATTCCTACTAGGACTTGGAAGTCCTAGTAGGACTCCATACTCTAGGCGCACCCCTAGGGGGCCGGCCTCCCTCCCTCCCTCCTTTATATATGTGGGCAGGGGGCACCCCAAAGACACACAAGTTTCTCTTAACCATGTGCGGTGCCCCCCTCCACAGTTACACACCTCGATCATACCATCGTAGTGCTTAGGCGAAGCCCTGCACCGATAACATAATCATCGTCGTCGCCACGCTGTCGTGCTAACAGAACTCACCTTCGTCCTCAACTAGATCTAGAGCACAAGGGACGTTATCGAGCTGAACATGTGCTGAACGCGGAGGTGCCGTACGTTTTGTACTTGATTGGTTGGATTGCAAAGAACTTCGACTACATCAACCGCGTTATCGAAACACTTCCGCTTTCGGTCTATGAGGATACGTGGACACACTCTCCCCTCTCGTTGTTATGCATCACCTAGATAGATCTTGCGTGATCGTATGATTTTTTTTTTGAAATTACTACATTCCCCAACAGTGGCGTCCGAGCCAGGTCTATGCGTAGATGTTTTATGCACGAGTAGAACACAAAGAGTTGTGGGCGATAATAGTCATAATGCTTACCACCAATGTCTTACTTTGATTCGGCGGTATTGTTGGATCAAGCGGCCCGGACCGACACTACATGACCGCGTTCGTGAGACTGGTTCTACCGACGTGCTTTTGCGCACGCGTGGCTGGCGGGTGTCTGTTTCTCCAACTTTAGTTGAATCGAGTTTGACTACGGCCGGTCCTTGTTGAAGGTTAAAACAACACACTTGACAAAAATCGTTCCGGTTTTGATGCGTAGGTAAGAATGGTTCTTTCTAGAAGCCCGTTGCAGCCACGTAAAACTTGCAACAACAAAGTAGAGGACGTTTAACTAGTTTTTGCAGGGCATGTTGTGATGTGATATGGTCAAGACATGATGTGAGATGAACATGTTTTGTTAAATTTATCAGCAACTGGCAGGAGCCTTATGGTTGTGTCTTTATTCCATAAGATGCAAGCACCATATAATTGCTTTACTTTATCTCTATGCGATAGCAATAGTTGCAAAAGCAATAGCTGGCGAGACGACCATGTGATGACACGTTGATAAAGATCAAGATGATGGAGATCATGGTGTCATGCCGGTGACGATGGAGATCATGATGGTACTTTGGAGATGGAGATCAAAGGCACAAGATGATGATGGCCATATGGTGTCACATATTTTGATTGCATGTGATGTTCATCTTTTATATTCTTATTTTGCTTAGTTCGGCGGTAGCATTATAAGACGATCCCTTACTAAAATTTCAAGGTATAAGTGTTCTCCCTGAGTATGCACCGTTGCGACAGTTCTTCGTGCCGAGACACCACGTAATGATTGGGTGTAATAAGCTCTACGTTCACATACAACGGGTGCAAGCTAGTTTTGCACACGAAGAATACTCGGGTTAAACTTGATGAGCCTAGCATATGCAGATATGGCCTCGTAACACTGGAGACCGAAATGTCGAGTGTGAATAATATAGTAGATATGATCAAGATAGTGATGTTCACCATTGAAAACTACTCCATCTCACGTGATGATCGGACATGTTTTAGTTGATTTGGATCACGTGATCATTTAGATGACTAGAGGGATGTCTATCTAAGTGGGAGCTCTTAAGTAATATGATTAATTGAACTTTAATTTATCATGAACTTAGTCCTGATAGTATTTTGCAAATTATGTTGTAGATCAATAGCTCGCGTTGTAGCTTCCCTATGTTTTTTATATGTTCCTAGAGAAAACTAAGTTGAAATATGATAGTGGCAATGATGCGGACTGGGTCCTTGATCTGAGGTGTATCCTCATTGCTGCACAGAAGAATTATGTCCTTGATGCACCGCTAGGTGACAAAACTATATATTGCAACAGCAGATTTAGACGTTATGAATGTTTGGCTAGCTCAATATGATGACTACTTGATAGTTTAGTGCACCATGCTTTACAACTTAGAATCGGGACTTCAAAGACGTTTTGAACGTCATGGACCATATGAGATGTTCCAGGAGTTGAAGTTAATATTTCAAGTAAATGCCCGAGTTGAGAGATATGAAGTCTCCAACAAGTTCTATAGCTAAAAGATGGAGGAGAATTGCTTAGCTAGTAAGCATGTGCTCAGAATGTCTGGGAACTACAATCACTTGAATCAAGTGGGAGTTAATATTCCAGATAAGATAGTGATTGACAGAGTTCTCTAGTCACCATCACCAAGTTACTGGAACTTCGTGATGAACTATAGTATGCAAGGGATGACGAAAATGATTCCCGAGCTATTTGTGATGCTGAAATCGACGAAGGTAGAAATCAAGAAAGAGCATCAAGTGTTGATGATTAAACAAGACCACTAGTTTCAAGAAAAGGGCAAAGGGAAAGAAAGGGAACTTCAAGAAGAATGGCAAGCAAGTTGTCACTCCCGTGAAGAAGGCCAAAGCTGGACCTAAGCCTGAAACTGAGTGCTTCTACTACAAAGGAAATGGTCACTGGAAGTAGAACTGCCCCAAATATTTGGCGGATAAGAAGGATGGCTAAGTGAACAAAGGTATATTTGGTATACATATTATTGATGTATACCTTACTAGTGCTCATAGTAGTCCCTGGGTATTTGATACTTGTTCGGTTGCTAAGATTAGTAACTCGAAACAGGAGTTGCAGAATAAATAGAGACTAGTTGAGGATGAAGTGACGATGTGTGTTGGAAGTGGTTCCAAGATTGATATGGCCATCATCGAGCACTCCCTATACTTTCGGGATTAGTGTTGAACCTAAATAAATGTTATTTGGTGTTTGTGTTGAGCATGAATATGATTAGATCATGTTAATTGCAATACGGTTATTCATTTAAGACAGAGAATAATTGTTATTCTATTTACATGAATAAAACCTTCTATGGTCATACACCCAATGTTGATGGTTTATTGAATCTCGATCGTGGTAATACGCATATTCATAGTATTGATGCCAAAAGATGCAAAGTTGATAATGATAGTGCAACTTATTTGTGGCACTGCCGTTTGGGTCATATCGGTGTAAAGCGCATAAAGAAACTCCATAAAGATGGACTTTTGGAATCACTTGATGCTTGCGAACCGTGCCTTATGGGCAAGATGACTAAAACTCCGTTCTCCGGAACAATGGAACGAGCTAGTGACTTACTGAAAATAATACATACCGATGTATGAGGTCCAATGAGTGTTGTTGCTCATGGTGGGTATCATTATTTTCTGACATTCACAGATGATTTGAGCAGATATGGGTATATCTACTTAATGAAACACCAGTCTGAAACATTTGAAAAGTTCAAAGAATTTCAGAGTGAAGTGGAGAATCATCGTAACAAGAAAATAAAGTTTCTAGGATTTGATCATGGAGCAGAATATTTGAGTTACGAGTTTGGACTTCATTTAAACCAATATATAATAGTTTCACAGCTCATGCCACCTGGAACACCACAGCGTAATGTTTTCGACAAAGGTTGACTTGTCGCAAAATGTTTTCGACAAGTTCAAGGAGTTTACTAGGATGAGACTTTCTCACCCGTAGCGATGCTTAAGTCTGTCCGAATCATGTTAGCAATTGCTGCATTTTATGATTATAAAATTGGGACAATTACACTTCTCCCCCTAACTTGAGCCACCACCTGGGATTTGCCCCTAGTTTTCAGGTATGCTCAAAAATACCCCTCTTCCGTCTGTGGCCCTTACAGAAATCCCCCTCCGGGTCGTTTCCATCAGGTCAATGGTCTTTGACTGGTAACTTGGCGTCTGTTGGACATTTTGGCCCCTGGTTCTTACATGTGGGCCCATATCAAAACGTTATCCACTCGCTCACTCTCTGTTCTCCCTCACGACACACCTCTTCTCTCGTTCCCCTCTTGGCAACCAAAACTCTAACCCTAGGTCACCCTAAATCCCTCACTGGCGGTCCTCCGACATGTATTACTTGTCGCTCAAATGGATGTCGATCATGTTTCGTTGGGACCATTTGATCGACGAGTAATATGGATTGGAGAGGTACAGACAGAAACAATAAGACAGAGAGAGATCACAAGATCCAACTGATGCTTTTCAATTACTTTGTCTTTCCAAAAGATGCATAGCATCAAAGTTACACAACCAGGAGCAACTCACATCATAAAAAAGTTCACAACATCAAGCTAATTTCTACTCAGTGCCAAACTAGCTTGTTCTCACTGACTAATATGCATTCTTTGAACCAAACAGATATGATAGAATGCATATGCCAACAATTATCATCAAAAATGCCCATGTTTCCATCTGATCATGCTTCTTCTGCAATTGTAACTTTAACTTCTTCTTTTTCTCTCTGAGATGTGTCATCCTCTTCTCTAAACGATGAGATTTGAGCCAACTTGATTATAGTCCATCATGTAGTGTCTCAAATGCACGCTCCACAAGATCTGGAGGAGAAGGGTCAACCCACACAGCCCATTCACATTCATCAAGAAGCTGCAACATAAAAAAATTCGTCAAAATGCGATCTTGGCACCAATTTGTTGCAAAACAGATACAATCTACCAAATTACATCCAGTGGGCATCCAAGAAAATGTCTCCCCATGCTTGCTCCTCCCCAGGCAACACGGCGAGCGGGAACGAGCCCATGCATCGGGCACCGATGCTTGGAAAGCTTCTCAAGGCCGCAATAACTCGGATCTGGCATGTAGAACTCAGAGGAGAACTGCACTATGCCGACCCCATCGACCTAGGAGAGAGCAAATCCCCAATTTTACCTCAAACCCTAATGATAAATCCGCGGGCGCACACAAATCAGAGAAGAATAACTTACCTCCACGGCGATAGAAGAGCTTGCAGACGACATGCGTGAGGTGCACATCCACGTGGCCTCACTGCCCGAGCACCAGAACGATGTCGTTCGTGCGCCGCCGGTGCAGTCGCCAAGAGGGGAACGAGAGAAGAGGTGTGTCGCGAGGTAGAAGAAACAGAGTGAGCGAGTGGATAACGTTTTGATACGGGCCCACATGTCAGAACCAGGGGCCAAAATGTCCAACAGACGCCAAGTTACCGGTCAAAGACCATTGACCCGACAGAAACGGCCCGGAGGGGGATTTCTGTAAGGGCCACAGACGGAAGATGGGTATTTTTGAGCATACCTGAAAACTAGGGGCAAATCCCAGGTGCTGGCTCAAGTTAGGGGGAGAAATGGAATTGTCCCTATGAAATTTGGCAGATGGATGTTAAAACTGCATTCCTGAATGGATTTCTGGAAGAAGAGTTGTATATGATGCAAATAGAAGGTTTTGTCGATCCAAAGGGTGCTAACAAAGTGTGCAAGCTCTAGCGATCCATTTCTGGACTGGTGCAAGCCTTTTGGAGTTATAATAAATGATTTGATAGTGTGATCAAAGCATATGGTTTTATACAGACTTTTGGAGAAGCATGTATTTACAAGAAAGTGAGTGGGAGCTCAGTAACATTTCTAATATTATATGTGGATGACATATTGTTGACTGGAAATGATATAGAACTTCTGGATAGCATAAAGGGATACTTGAATAAGAGTTTTTCAATGAAAGACCTCGGTGAAGCTGCTTACATATTGGGCATCAAGATCTATAGAGATAGATCAAGACGCTTGATAAGATTTTTCAATGAGTAAATACCTTGACAAGTTTTTGAAAGAGCTCAAAATGGATCAGTCAAAGAAGCAGTTCTTGTCCGTATTACAAGGTGTAAATTTGAGTAAGACTCAAAGCCCGATGATGGAAGAAGACAGAAAGAGAATGAAAGTCATTCCCTATGCCACAGTCATAAGTTCTATAAAGTATGATGTGCTGTGTACCAGACCTATTGTGTACCTTGCCATGACTTTGGCAAGGGGGTACAATAGTGATCTAAGAGTAGATCACTGGACAACGGTCAAAATTATCCTTAGTGAGGACTAAGGAAATGTTTCTCAGTAATGGGGGTGGTAAAGAGTTCATCTTAAAGAGTTACGTTGATGCAAGCTTTTACATTGATCCAGATGACTCTAAGTCTCAATCTGGATACATATTGAAAGTGGATGCAATTAGCTAGAGTAGCTCTATGCAGAGCATTGTAGACATAGAATATTTGAAAAATACATATGATGCTAATCACATAGCAATGTTAACTAGATTATTGACTCTAGTAAACCCTTTCGTTGTTGGTCACATGGCGATGTGTACCATGGGTGTTAATCACATACAGATGTGAACTATTGATATTAAATCACATGGCAATGTGAACTAGATTATTGACTCTAGTGCAAGTGGGAGACTAAAGGAAATATGCCCTGGGGGCAATAATAAAGTTGTTATTTATATTTCCTTATATCATGATCAATGTTTATTATTCATGCTAGGATTGTAGTAACCGGAAACTTAGTACATGTGTGAATACATAGACAAAACATGGTGTCCCTAGTATGCCTCTACTTGACTAGCTCGTTAATCAAAGATGGTTATGTTTACTAACCATAGACATGTGTTGTCATTTGATGAACAGGATCACATCATTAGGAGAATGATGTGATGGACAAGACCCATCCGTTAGCTTATCATTATGATCGTTACAGTTTCATTGCTACTGCTTTCTTCATGACTTATACACATTCCTCAAACTATGAGATTATGCAACTCCCGAATACCAGAGGAACACCTTGTGTGCTATCAACACACCATAACTGGGTGATTATAAAGATGATCTACATGTGTCTCTAAAGGTGTTTTTTGGGTTGGCATAGATCGAGATTAGGATTTGTCACTCCGTGTATCGAGAGGGATCTCTGGGCCCTCTCCGTAATGCTCATCACTATAAGCCTTGCAAGGAATGTGACTAATGAGTTAGTTGCGGGATGAAGCATTACAAAACAAGTAAAGAGACTTGCCAGTAACGAGATTGAACTAGGTATGATGATACCGACGATCAAATCTTGGGCAAGTAACATACCGATGACAAAGGGAACAACGTATGTTGTTAAACGGTTTGACCGATAAAGATCTTCGTAGAATATGTAGGAGCCAATATGAGCATCCAGGTTCCGCTATTGGTTATTGACCGGAGATGTGTCTCGTTCATGTCTACATAATTCTCGAACCCGTAGTGTCCGCACGCTTAACGTTTGATGATGATTTGTATTATGAGTTATGTGTTTTGATGACCGAAGTTTGTTAGGAGTCCCGTATGAGATCACAAAAGTGACAAGGAGTCTCGAAATGGTCGAGACGTAAAGACTCATATATTGGAAGGCTATATTCGGACATCAGAAAGGTTCTGAGTGATTCGGATATTTTTAGGAGTGCCGGGGAGTTAAGGGAATTCACCGGGAGAAGTAATGGACCTTATTGGGCCATACGGGAAAGGAGGAGGCAGGCCAAAGGGGAGGTGGCGCATGCCCCCCATGGGTCTAAATTGGACTAGGGGAAGGGGCGGCGCCTGAGGGAGTCCTGGATTAAGGGGTCCTCGGACAGCCAGACTATATACTTTGGTCGGACTGTTCGACTATGAAGATACATGATTGAAGACTTCGTCCCGTGTCCGGATGGGACTCTCCTTTGCGTAGAAGGCAAGCTTGGATATTCGGATGTGTAGATTTCCTTCTCTGTAACCGACTCTGTGTAACCCTAGCCCCCTCCGGTGTATATATATAAACCCGAGGGTTTAGTCCGTAGGACAACAACAATCATAATCATAGGCTAGCTTCTAGGGTTTAGCCTCTACGATCTCGTGGTAGATCAACTCTTGTAATACTCATATCATCAAGATCAATCAAGCAGGAAGTAGGGTATTACCTCCATCGAGAGGGCCCAAACCTGGGTAAAACATCATGTCCCCTGCCTCCTATTACCATTAGCCTTAGACGCATAGTTCGGGACCCCCTACCCGAGATCCGCCGGTTTTGGCACCGACATTGGTGCTTTCATTGAGAGTTCCACTGTGCCGTCGCAATAAGGCTTGATGGCTCCCTCGATCATCTTCAACAATGCGGTCCAGGGGGAGGTTTTCCTTCCCGGACAGATCTTCGTATTCGGCGGCTTCGTATTGCGGGCCAACTCGCTTGGCCATCTGGAGCAGATCGACAGCTACGCCCCTGGCCATCAGGTTAGATTTGGAAGCTTAAACTATACTACCAACATCCATGGAGACTTGATCTTCGACGGATTTGAGCCCATGATAGGTGCACCGAATAGTCATGACGAACATAACTTTGATCTGCCGTCGAACAGTATTCGGGAGATCGCACCCGCGTTGGCGCCGGGAATCAATCCGGAGAAGATCATGCCCTCCAAGGACGGGTGGATGGACCCCGCCACGGAGGCCGCACACTCATCAGCGTCGGAGCCAAACACTGATCCCACCTCCTGTGAGAGTGGCGTTATCGGACCCCCCCCCCTGACTCGTCTCTGGCTGTAGGATCCGAACCGCGTGCGCCCGTGCCTATAGAATCAGATTGGGCACCCGTCATGGAGTTCACTGCCGTGGATATCTTTCACCACTCACCTTTGAGTGACGTGCTGAATTCATTAAGATCTCTGTCCTTGTCAGGAGATTCTTGGTCGAACTATGTCCGGCTCAAGTGGGAAGCGGAAGATGAAGAAATTCGTTCCCCACTCGCCACCCACTTCATAGCCACTGTTGATGACTTAATCGACACGCTCAATTTCGACTCCGAAGACGTCGATAGTATTTACGATGACGCAGGAGAAGAACAGGAACCACCGCCCACTGGGCGCTGGACTGCCACCTCATCATACGATATATACATGGTGGACACACCAAAAGAAGGCGATGGTGACGATACAACGAAGGATAATCCCCTCGATAAGCCACCAAAGCAGCACCGTAGACGCCACTCTAAATCTAGCCACAGTAAAAACAGTGACAACAGCGCAAGAAATAATAATACCCCGGTTGATCCCAAAGGAAACGGCGACCCCATGGACCCAGCGATGGAGCAAGATGAGCCAGGGGACGGTGAAAATAGTCCGGATCCGATGTTAGATAACGCCGATCCCGAGGGTAAAATTTCAACAACCTGTCTCCGGAGAAGAGAACAGCCCGGACGATGACGCACTCGTCATCCCAGAATAACTCTTGGAACAAGAGAACCTCCACAGAAGGCTTATAGCCACCGCGAGGAGCCTAAAGAAGCAGAAGCAACGGCTTAAGGCCACGTAGGATACGCTCAACCGCAGGTGGAACAAAGTGCTAGACACAGAAGAAAAATACGGTGACGATCGCCACACAAAGAGCTATCCAAAGCGCAAGCTGCTGTTTGAATTCGACGATGAGGCCATAGAGCCCACTCGGCCGAAAACGACAGATCGGGCAGACCGAACGCCCCATCGCCATGACAAGACGGCTAATGATGCCGCCCACAAGTCAGCACACAATTTACGTGAGCTCCTGGACAGAAAGTCCGGTATGGTACGATACATCTATGGATCTAGGAAGCGCGCTCCGGCACAGGATCAGAGCTACCAAAACGATCACACCGGTCGAATACCAGCTTGGAATCAGATCCAAACACAACAACCGTTGAAGCATGCCACGACACAACCAAATACAGGGGTGCCGCACACCCCCTGTGCTTCACCGATGAGGTACTGGATCATGAATTTCTGGAAGGATTTAAACCCATAAATATAGAGGCATACGACGGAACTACAGACCATGGGGTCTGGATCAAGGACTTTATCCTTCATATCCACATGGCTCGCGGAGACAGTCTCCACGCCATTAAGTATCTACCCCTCAACTTAAAGGGACCAACTCAACACTGGTTGAAAAGCCTTCCCAAAAACTCAATTGGAAGTTGGGAAGAGCCCTATGATGCTTTCAGGGCCAATTTTCAAGGGACCTATGTCCGGCCACCGGACGCTGACGACTTAAGTCACATAATTCAACAGCCCAGAGAGTCAGCCCGAAAGCTCTAGAACAGGTTTCTTACTAAGAAAAATCAAATAGTCGATTGCCTGGACGCCGAAGCCTTAGTGGCTTTCAAACACAGTATTCAGGACGAATGGCTTGCCAGACACCTCGGCCAAGAAAAGCCGAGGATGATGGAAGCCTTAACAAGCCTTATGACCCGCTTTTGCGCGGGCGAGGACAGCTGGTTGGCCCGTAGCGGCACCAGCGACCCAAGCACATCCAAAGTTAGGGATGGCAACGGGAAGCCGTGACGCAACAAAAACAAGCATCGAAACAATAATGACAGCCCAGAGAATAGGACAGTCAATGCTGGATTCAGGGGCTCTCGACCCGGTCAATAGAAGAAGCCATTTAAAGGCAGCAGAGATGGACCGTCCAGCCTAAACAAGATTCTTGACAAATTATGTCAGATTCATGGCACCCCAGAAAAGCCTGCAAACCACACCCACAGAGAGTGTTGGGTTTTCAAACAGGCAGGCAAGTTGAACGCCGAACAAAAGGGGAGGGAGACGCCAAGTGAGGATGAGGATGAGCCTCGTTAGCCGAACACTGGAGGACAGAAAAAATTCCCACCAGAAGTCAAAATAGTGAATATGATTTACGTAACTCACATTCCAAAGAGAACGCGCAAACGCGCACTCAGAGACGTATACGTTGTTGAGCCCGTTGCCCTCAAATTTAATCCCTGGTCAGCCTGCCCGATCACCTTCGATCGCAGGGACCATCCGACTAGTGTCCGACACGGAGGATCGGCTGCCTTGGTGCTCGACCCAATAATTGACGGGTACCATCTCACACGAGTCCTCATGGACGGCGGCAGTAGTCTAAACCTGATATATCAGGACACTGTCTGCAAAATGGGGATAGACCCTTCAAGGATCAGCCTAAGTAACACTACCTTTAAAGGAGTAATACCAGGCGTTGAGGCCCACTATACGGGCTCTCTAGTACTAGAGGTTGTATTTGGTTCCCCCGACAACTTCAGAAGTGAGGAATTAACCTTCCACATCGCTCCATTCCGGAGTGGCTATCACGCACTACTCGGACGAACGGCCTTCACTCGTTTTAATGCAGTACCGCATTACGCCTACCTCAAACTTAAGATGCTCGGTCCGCGTGGCGTCATCACAGTTAGCGGAAACATAGAGCGTTCCTTACGCGCGGAAGAATATGTGGCGGCTCTAGCGGCCGAACACTAAGCGGTCCCTCCAACCAGGACTAATGGCCGGTCGTCAAGACCACGGACACGGTTAGATGAGTCCGGCGCTCCACCTAATGTAACCGCCCAGTAGGGGTTTCCCCATAAAAGATGCTAGGGGCTGCTCGCAAAAAGAGCCCATAGTTTGGCTCGACCCTATCAATACAATAGCATATTGCATTTTCATTAACAAACACCTCGCACAAAGTCTTTCACCTGGTTTTTTTTCTTTTACAGACGACCATTGTGCTACACCCTTCCAGGATATGGCACAACGGAGATAAAGGCGCAGACGTGCAGCAGGGCCCCGCACAAAGGTTTCTCTTTAGATTAAGACCCTGCGTAAACCTTTTTAACATCTCTTGTTGCTTCTTCCCCCCGGAAACTTTATACAACCGGGGAGGATACTGGCGTTTTCGTCATTTTGTCACTCCAGAACACTGCTCATACCTGGAAACTCAGGGCTCATTGTTAAGGGCGTTATTCAGCCCAGTATACATTATAAAGTCCGAATACCTTAGGGAGTGATCGGCGTCGCGAGTTTGGCCTTATATGCATCAGCTCCGAATCATGTCTTTGGTCAAATGTTGGGTTTGCCCGGCTCCCGTGTTTTGCTACCTTATGTTCCATTCTATCGGCTAAGGCGGCACCGGGAGAACTACTACGATTGTGCCCCGGTTCACCTGGACGAGCACCTCAGTAGAGAAAGCCGAAAACTAACTGTCATGATACAGCGCGAGACTCGTCAACCACTCGATGACCCAGCGGAATCTTCGCGATTCCTCCGCATTAACGAAGGACCAGTTTCCCGGTCACGTACATACGCACACTATATCCGGCTGAACGCGAAAGTACCAGGGGCTATATAGTAGCCCCACCGTCAAACTCCTATGGCTAAGTGAAAGTGTTAAAGCTATATAGCCCGATTGCCTGGTTCGCCGCACTATCACCTTCTTAATGGACCAAGACGTTGGATCAAGTGTGACTATGCATTTTCTTGAACACCCCCACATTATATGCATGGGGGCTGAAGCCGACGACTGCAAACTTTCAGGTTATTATATATATATACATAAACACTATTCTGATCACGGGATGAGAATAATATTCTGATCACAACCTGACCTGCCCCGATAGTAGTACGTTGAACTTCCCTGTGAAGTAGGTTGAACTTCCGCCAACATTGCCCAAATGGGGCTTGCGATATACCATTGGAAAGCTATGGACACCAGTATCATGAACCAACTTAAATTTTTGGCAAAATGTAAGCGGTTTAAGAGCAGTTTTGAAAACCGTTTTTTCTTCACACAAAAAATGGGAATCGTATTTTCGATCGCATTTCTAAACTGTTTATCGGAATGAGACATATAATATGGCGTTGGAAAGCTGCTGCAAAAACGCTAATTCGACATGTTGAATGTTTTCTCTAATTCTCTATGGTTAAAGAGTAATTTGAAAAAACGTAAAATTTTGCAAACCGAACAGCCGAGTTCGTATTTTCAATGTCATTTCTAAATGGCTAAACCAATTGAGGCATATGATATGGCGTTAGAAAGCTTATGAAAATGCGCTACTCTTTCATGTTTAAAGTTGTTCCTAATTTTGAACGGTTTAAGAGTAATTTAGAAAACGGTACAAGTCCTACCGAGTTCGTATATTCGAGCTAATTTTTTAACCGTGCGTCTGACTACAGCAAATGATATGGCCTTGGAAAGCTTGAACAAATTTGAACCGTTTTGGTATGTATTATTTCTCCCAATTCTTTACGGTTTTAAGTCAGTTTCGAAAATGGTGAAAAACGTATTTTCATCGTATTTTCTACAAACTTTATCGGAATGACGCAAATAATATACTGTTGAAAAGCTACGGAAAATGCGAAACTTTTTCATATTGACAGTTTTCTCATATTCCTATCCGTTTTCAAGTAATTTCAAAAACAGCGAGATCATTCGTTCTACCTTTATCGCGAAACAGATTCGCCAAAAATGCATCGCGTGAAGTACCTGAACTTCTCGGTATGAAACCTTGAACTTCACTCTGTTTTTCACGTGCTTTTTTTCCTCGTATATCTCTATCCACTGCTCCTAGCTCTATATCCACTCACCGGAATTGAGCAAGTGATACATTGATGGAAAGCTGCTGTAAACACGCAACTTTCCTGTGTTGATCATTTTTTCATACTCGCAACGATTTTAAAAGTTTTTCATCTGAAATTCATTCAGCGTAGTAGTTGAACTTCATGTTATTTTCACGTTGAACTTCTGTGACGTATTTTTTTTTGTACACGCGCCTAAACTTCCCTCTGTACGAACCCGACCTTCGGGCTATCTTTGCAATTCTGGCTTCCCCCGCGAATTATTCTGGTTAGTAGTGTTCTATATGATGTTAGTGTAATCTAGAAAGGTTTTTAGCAACTAAATACCGGTTTTCAATAGAAATCTTGCTCGCTGGCAGATTTTTGCTCTCGGGTCATGATGAAATTGCGGTTTTGCAATTTTACTGCCTGATTTGTTCGACCTAAACTTCCCCTGGTGCTAGGTTGAACTTCCGTCAACACTGCCCAAATGGGGCTTGCGATATACCGTTGGAAAGCTATGGACACCAGTATCATGACCCAACTTAAAATTTTGGCAAAATTTAAGTGGTTTAAGAGCAATTTTGAAAACCGTTTTTTCTTCATACAAAAAATGTGAATCGTATTTTCGATCGCATTTCCAAACCGTTTATCGAAATGAGGCAAATAATATGGCGTTGGAAAGCTGCTATAAAACTGCTCCTTCCACATGCTGAAAGTTTTTTCTAATTTCCTATGGTTAAAAAGTAATGTGGAAAATCGTAAAATTTCACAAGCTGAACAACCGAGTCCGTATTTTCGTTGCCATTTCTAAACTCCTAATCCAATTGAGACAAATGATATCGCACTGGAAAGCTTATGAAAATGCTCTTTTTTCTCATGTTGAAAGTTTTTTCTAATTTTGAATGGTTTAAGAGTAATTTAGAAAACGGTACAAGTTCTACCAAGTTTGTATTTTCGATATATTTTTTTAATCATACGTCCGAACATAGCAAATGATATGGCGTTGGAAAGCCTGAACAAATGCAAAACTTTTTGGTATATATTGTTTCTCCAAATTCATTACGGTTTTACGTTGATTTTGAAAATGGCTAAAAACGTATTTTTTCCGTAATTTCTACAAACTTCATCGGAACGGGGCAAAGAATATATTATTGAAAAGCTACGAGAAATGCAAAACTTTTTCATGTTGATGGTTTTCTCTGAATCCCAGCCATTTTCAAGTAATTTCAGAAACGGCGAGATCACTCGTTCTTCCTTTATCGCGAAACAGATTCGTCGAAAATGCATTGCGTGAAGTACTTGAACTTCTATGGCAGTTCTGCCTGAACATCACTCTGTTTTTCACATGATTTTTTTGCTCGTAGCTCTTCATTCACTCACCGAAATTAAGCAAGTGATATACCAATGGAAAGCTGCTATAAACACAGAACTTTTCCAGGTTGATCATTTTTTCATACTCGCGACGGTTTTAAAAGTTTTTCTTGTGAAATTCATTCAGTGTAGTAGTTGAACTTCCTGCTATTTTCACGTTGGACTTCTGTGACATATTTTTTGTTTGTAATTTTCCCATCCATTTTCGTCAGTGTTACACAAATGATATTCTTTTTGTACAAACCTCTCTCACAATATTTTTTTAACTTTCTCCGACCGAGGACTTGAACTTACACAAATGATACTCCTGTCGTTTTGAAGTAAATTAGAAAATGACAAGATCATGATTTTTGCCTTCATTGCGAATGGAAACGCACTGCATGAAGTAGTTGAACTTCTGTGGCATGTCTGTTTGAACTTCACTCTGTTTCACTTTATTGAATTTTTCTTTTACGAAACACACACCATGCAGTACGTGAACTTCTGGATGTTATCACTTTGAACTTCTCTCTGGTTTGAGTGAATTATTTTAAAACACAACAAACAACTTGTTTTTATGTATTTTGGACATCTAAATACACGGTGAACCTCTCTCACAAGAATATTTGAACTTTTCCTTGCCGAGCACTTGAACTTCTAGCAACCATTTTTTTTCATTTATGAGTTGTTTTTAAAAGTGCAAAAAAAAGGCGTTGTGTTTTTTATTTTTTGAACAGGTAAATCATAGGTTTTAATAAACTCCGAACTTCTTTGTTATTTCAATTTGAACTTTACCTTTTTATATTTTTGAGTAAAGAATTGTATTCGACTTTTATACAGAAAAAATCGAACATGGAAATACAAGGTGAACCTCTCTCGCAAGAATCATTGAACTTCCCCGGGCAGAGCACTTGAACTTCTTGCAACAAACCTTTTAAGCTTTTAATTTTCTATACTTTTATTCTCATTTGAAATGCATTCCTTGCAGTAGTTGAACTTCTTGTTGTTTTCACCTTGAACTTCTGTCACGTATCTTTGTTCAACCTCTCACAAGAATTTTTGAACTTTCTCGGGCCGAGCACTTGAACTTCTAGCAAAAAAACTGTTTAGCCTTTGCCTTTTTATTCTTGTTTTTCATACAAAATGCACACTGTGTAGTACGTGAACTTTTGGTAGTTATCAACCTGAACTTCTCTCGGTTACGTGAGAATATCTAAGTTTTTTCAATTTTTTGAACCTCTTATCTAAAACGCGTGTTGTGTAGTAGTTGAACTTCCCGTTGTTTTCTCCTTAAACTTCTGTCACGTATTTTTAAGAAACGTGATAGAACCAATTTTTCTTCAAATGTTTGAAATGCCCTCTCTTAAAAAATTGAACTTCTTGGCTTTTACTCTTTAGGCATGGGATAAATATGTTTTTGCATAAAGTTCAAAATGCTCTCCTAATTTAATTTGAACTTCTATGTTTTTGCTCTCCCGAGCACAAATTTGAGTTTTTTTATAAACTTTGACCTTCTCTATTATTTAATTTGAACTTCTTAGTTTTGTTCTTAGAAAATTTTGGTTCTTTTAATCCATTTTAATAAAAAAATTGGACTTGTTTTGTTTTTTAATTCGACCTTCTTTGATTTTGTAATAAAAAACTTCTCAATTTTTTGAATTTAAACCTCTAGATTTCATAGAAAACAAGAAAAGTCCATTTTTAAAAATTTGAACTACTCTCTTTTTTTGGTTTCAACTCCTTGGTTAATTATTTAGTAAGAGGGATAATCCTAGGTTGTTAATAAATACTGAACCGCTCTATTATCTAAATTTGAACTTCTATGTTTCTTAAGAAACGAAGAAAACCCATTTTATATATAAAAATTTGTACTGCTCTATTTATTTTAGTTGACCTTCTTGATTTTCTAATAAACAATGAACTTCTGTGTTATTTAAATTTGAACTTCTAAGTTTCTTGTATCGATGAAAACCTATTTTTTATAATCCTATTGGACTACTCTAGTTTTTAGTTTGCCTTTTTTGGTTTTATAATAAGTAGTGAACTTCTCTATTTTTTAACTTTGAACCTCTAGTAGTTTTTTTTGAAATGGGGACAATCCTTTCTCATATGTTTTTTACAAACGAGGAAGGGAGTGCTAGTGAGGGATGACATCGATTATCGGAGAGGGGATGAGGGGCAGCGCCGATGGTTGCAAAAGTAATCTTCTCCGTTTTTAAAATGGATAAATCCTTTTTTGTACACATTGAAGTTCTTCATTATTTTTTGTTTGATGTTATTCTATTTTTTATGAACATGAAAAACTAATCTTTTTAAAATAAACGTAGGACGGCTCTACTTTTTTAAATTTAATCTTCTTGGTTTGTTTTTTAGAAATAGAGAATATCCAAAAATATGTAAATGTACATCAAACAGCTCTATTTTAAGTCTGATCAACTGAATACATTTTTAAGTCTGTCATAATTGAACATTAACATATTTTTTTCAAGTATCAGTACAGTGTTAGTACTAGTCCCAGAAGACACGGTAACAACAATTATAATAAACTCAGAAGTGAAGAACACTCGCATCTCCCATCCTGGTACATCTAACTCACTCAAACCCATAAGCAAATCACTCTACGTAACGCCTAACACTAGTACTTCTAGCTGACACAAACATGACCTGCTTAGCTTGGTTAACAACCACTAGGCTATGCCAAAATAAGCGAGTGCGCAGCTAGCTCCTGCCTCCGGCTACTTCACTGGAGCACTGCGTGAGGCGATCGAATGCATCAAGCGTGTACTGCAAACATATTAGACATGGATCGAGTACAACTTTATTGACGGCGGTGGCGAAGATGGACGGTGGAAGAAAGATGGCACGACCTGTAGGAGTCGACCTGCTGGTGTGGTACAATGTGGACTTCGGCAACGCCATTCATATGGCCGGGAGGTAGCAGCGGCTGGTGGAGATGTGGCAGAAGGGTAGGTCGCAGGCTGGAGGTGCGACGCTGGGAGCTTGCTTGCTGGAGCAGCGGGAGAAAGATGTATGTTGCAGGGCAGTCGTCCGCCTTTATGCATCAGGGAAAGGGGCCATAGCTGCGGGTGAGAAAGCAATGTTCAGAAACGTGCTGCTCATTCACTAAAATCAATGGAACTATTATAGTCTGATACTTCACAAATTTGAAATCTAAGCAGAGTTTTTGCTGCAACTTACCTCGTGGAAAATCACTAGATCCGAGATTTCACAACTTCTTTCTTTATCATATCTGAACTTCAAATTAGTGCATTCCCATTTATTTTTTTGCTCTGGCATGTTGTACAAGCTTCAAATAGTACATTAGAGAGCAGGAGCACAATACATTAGAGAACTGGAAGCGAGTAGCAGCAAGCTTTTCCATCAATTAGGAAATTGATGAAAACAACGAAGAACACTTACCTGATAACCAAGAAACACGGTGAAAAAATTCAGCAGGAAAAGTACAACCCTAATCTCAGTTTTTCACATTCTACATAGTTAATTCTTTTTTAGCAATGTACGTATGAAATTAATTAACGAATCAAAACTCAGAAAAGGGACTCTCTTTTATGCAGATGTAGACCCAATCATTCATGATTTTTCTTTGACATGCTAAGATGAACAACAGAGAAGCATCCATACTGTAGAAACAAACATCAGAGTTACCCGTCGCTTGAACGAGTAGAGCTGAGGCAGCCATGGCATTAGTAGCCGAGGAGCATCCATTTTTTTCTATGGCCTAGTGTTGTCACTAGGGCTGGACGCTCGAGCGAGCTTTTTAGCTCGGCCCGAAACTAGCTCCAGCTCGGCCCGACTCAGCTCGGCCCGACATGGAAATAGGCCGAGCCGAGCTGTGAATATTCGACTCGTTCGGCGATCGAGCCGAGACGGTTTCCGCTCGGTCCAGCTCGGTGGCTCGTTTGGCGGCCCAGATTTCTTTTTTTTTGAAATTTTGCAGCCCAGTGTATACACTAAGAAGCCTACGGAATAGCCCAAGCCCACTACGAAGCACCCCCGACTAACCCTAGCGAGCTCTGACCCACAAATTCCTCCGCCGCGCTGCCGCTCTCTCCATGACCTGACGAACTCATCGTCCTCCTTGCCGTGCCCGATGTTGGACGGTGCTCTCTCAGCACCGCCGGTAGACGTACCCGTTCGGCGTCGCGTCGGACGTCATCGTTCGTCGCTCCCGAAGTTCATCGCCAAGCTCGCGGCAGTCCTAGTGTGGCCGCCCCAAGCACAAGCAGGTATGACTTCCATGGCTCCCTCCGGCGGCGCGCATGCACTCACCGACGGCTAGCACGCACACTTCACGCATGCACTAGCACTAGCTGACTCACGCATGCATGCACTGCAGCACTGGCACACTGCATCGCTGTGCACCCATAAAGTAGGGCACTTCCGTTCAAAAAAATAAAAATACAGCAGGGCACCCACGAGCCGCTCGGCCTGAACCGAGCCAGAGGCAAGACGAGCCGAGCCACCAAAACCAGGCTCGTTCGACCAGCGAGTCGAGCCGAGATTAGCTCATTCATGGCGAGTCAAAGGCAGGCTCGGATCAAGCTCGGATCAAGCTCGGCTTGGCTCGGCTCGTGTCCAGCCCTAGTTGTCACTCCAAGCACACACATAACCAATGAAATTGATTTCAATCTCCAAGTGTAGTAGCCTATGACAAAGCTAGCAAATAACAACAACTTCAACCAGCTAAAGGGCACAACATAGAGCAACCGTAGTAGTGCAGTAGGCAGATTTACATGGAGGAGCAGCAAAAGTTCACACGTTCAAGCAAGAGACGACGGGGAAGGTCGATCAGAGGTGCCGGAGTAGGTCACGTACTAGAGATGCCAAGGCAGGAGGCAGATCCCGCGGGTGGATGGGGGCATCTACGACGGATCAGAGCTGGTGTCCCGAGCCATATTTGGTGGCAGCAGCAGGTGTGGCGGCAGCAAGTGCACTGCAGTTCAATCACACCGGTGATGGCAGCAACCAGCGATGGCTGCAGATGAGCGATGCAGGACTTGGGGTGTTTCGCTGGACAAATCGAGGAAGCGGCCTCCGCTAACAGCAAAGGTGGGGCGACTAGGAAGGGAGCAGTGCACGCCACAACTCCGACGCGGATTTGGAGAAGAAAGGGGGCGATGCCGAGCAGTGGCCACTGGACATGGGGTGCAGGTGTCGGCGCGGGGAGCCTGGGAGGCCGGTGTAGGAGGCAGGTGGTCGCGGCGCCACATGGTGGCAGCCGGATCCCGGGCCTCCAGCATCCAGGACGCGAGAGCCTGGCGGCGATGCACCTAGTGGCGGGGATGTGGTTGGAGGGAGGGCGATGGACGTTGGGGAGGTGGATCACCGGCGGTAGGAAGCGGAGGCGGCGAGATCCAGGGAGGGTGGCAGCAGCGGCGTGATCCAGAGAGGCAAGGACTATGCGCGGGGAAGGTGGGTTGTTTTTTTTCAATTGTCGTTGTCGGTTCGGGAGTTCGGCAGATCCGCATCGTGCCTATATAAGGGCTGTTGTGATCCAAATAACTATTCTAATCCCAGGATTAGAATAGTGTTGTCCTATATATATATATATACATATATATATATATATATATATATATATATATGTATATATATATTCTGATCACGGGATCAGAATAATATTCTAATCACAACATGAACTTCCCGATTAACGCGCCTGACCTTCCCCGAGTACTAGGTTGAACTTCATCTAAAATGTGTCCAAATGGGGCTTGTGATATACCGTTGGAAAGCTATGGACACCAATATCATGACCCAGATTAAATTTTTGGCAAAATGTAAGCGGTTTAAGAGCAGTTTTGAAAATCGTTTTTTCTTCATACAAAAAATGTGACTCATATTTTCGATCGCATTTCTAAACCGTTTATCGGAATGAGGTAAATAATATGGCGTTGGAAAGCTGCTGCAAAACCGCTCCTTCGACATGTTGAAAGTTTTCTCTAATTCCCTATGGATAAAGAGTAATTTGTAAAATCGTAAAATTTCGCAAACCGAACAGCCGAGTTCGTATTTTCAATGTAATTTCTAAACGGCTATGTAAATGAGGAAAATGATATGGTGCTGGAAAGCTTGTGAAAATGCGCTACTTTTCCATGTTAAAAGTTTTTTCTAATTTGGAACGGTTTAAAATTAATTCATAAAACGATACAAATTCCACCGAGTTCGTATTTTGAAGCTAAGATTTTAATCGTACGTCCGAATGCAACAAATAATACGGCGTTGGAAAGCTTGAGGACATGCGAAACTTTTTCTTATATATTACTTCTACCAATTCCTTACGGTTTTAAGTCAAATTTGAAAATGGCTAAAAATGTATTTTTGGCATAATTTCTACAAACTTTATCGAAATGGGGCATATACCTCTGAAAAGCTACGGAAAATGCGAAACTTTTTCATGTTGATGGTTTTCTCTGATTCCTAGACGTTTTCCAGTAATTGCGAAAATGACGAGATCATACGTTCTGCCTTTATCGCGAAACTGATTCTTCGAAAATGCACCGCGTGAAGAACCTGAACTTCTCGGCACGTGTACTTGAACTTCACTCTGTTTTTCACGTGCTTCTTTGGCTCGCAGCTCTCGACCCACTCACCGGAATTGAGCAAGTGATATACCGATGGAAAGTTGCTGTAAACACGCAACTTTCCTGTGTTGATCATTTTTTCATACTCGCAACGGTTTAAAGTTTTTCATCCGAAATTCATTCAGTGTAGTAATTGAACTTCTTGCTGCTTTCATGTTGAACTTCTTGTTGTTTTTACTCTGATGTATTTTTAATAACGAGGAAAGTTTGAGTTTTCTATAATCATCGAACTTCTCCATCTTTTTAAAATGGTCTTCTTGGTTTTATTTCTTAATCATTTTTTATGAATAAAAATATTTTAAGACACCAAAATAACATTTTTGTGTGTGTTTTTGCATTGGTTTGCACCTTAAACCGCGTCATCTTTAGAAATCGAACTTCTCCTTTTCTTTTTATTTTCTTTCAATATTGTTTAGCACGTCGAACCACGTCATCTTTAAAAATTGAACTTCTCCTTTCCTTTTGTTTTCTTTCAACATTGGGTTGCACGTCGAACCGCTTCATTTTTAGAAATTAAACTTCTCATTTTCTTTTTGTTTTCTTTCAACATTGGTTTACATGTTGAACCGCCTCATCTTTACAGATTGAACTTCTCCCTTTTTGTTTTCTTGCATGTTTTACCTTGCATGTTCAAATTTATTTTGAACTTGCTGAGATAACACACTTGACCTTCTCAAACACACCATTTTAACCTTCGCAAAACATAAATTAAAGCCAAACTTTTGACCTACAGAGCATGTATAATTTTCTCCACTTTTTCAAGAATTAGCGCTGAATCGCCCCGTTAGTTTGACTTGAACTTCTGTTGCACATGAATAAGCTGCTGTAAACACGCAACTTTCCAGTGTTAATCATTCTTTCATACTAAAAGTTTTTCATCTGAAATTCATTCAGTGTAGTAGGTGAACTTCCTGCTGTTTTCACGTTGAACTTCTGTGACGTATTTTTCATGACGAGATCATGATTTCTGCCTTCATCGCGAATGAAAATGCACTGCGTGAAGTAGTTGAACTTCTGTGGCATGTCTGTTTGAACTTCACTCTATTTCACTTTATTGTATTTTTCTTGTATGAAATACACACCATGTAGTACGTGAACTTTCGGTTGTTGTCACTTTGAACTTCTCTCTGGTTTGAGAGAATTATTTTAAAACACAAAAAAAACATATTTTTATGTATTTTGGACATCTAAATACACGGTGAACCTCTCTCACAAGAATTTTTTGAACTTTTTCTCGCCGAGCACTTGAACTTCTAGGAACCATTTTTTTGTTTATGAGTTGTTTTTAAAAGTGCAAAAAATGGCATTGTGTTTTTATTTTTTGAACAGGTAAATCCTAGGTTTTAATAAACTCCGAACTTCTCTGCTATTTCAATTTGAACTTCACCTTTTTATATTTTGAGTAAAGAATAGTATTCGATTTTCAGACGGAAAAAATCGAACATGGAAATACAAGGTGAACCTTGAACTTCTCTATTATTCAATTTGATCTACTTGCTTTTATTCTTAGAGAAAAATATGGGTTTTGAATAAGCATCAAACATTTTTTAAACTAAACTTCATTCTTTTATTTTTCCTACAAATGGAAAGATTTTGGTGACGCTTGTGTTTAATTGGTGTATAAACATCGAACTACTCTATTTTTTTTAATTGGAACTCTTGATTGGTTCTTTAGTAATGGAAGAAATCCGAGTTTTGCTATAAACATCGAACCGCTTCGTCATTTTAATTTGAACTTCTTGGTTTCTTTAGAAACAGAGAAAATATGGGGTTTCCACTAACATCGAACTAGTTTTTTTTATTTGAACTTCTTTGGTCTTATTTTGTAGTAGTGGGAAAATCCGAGTTTTTATAATAAATGTCAAACTGCTCTGTTTTTTATATGGACTTCTAGTTCTTTTAAAATAGGAAAAAAATAATCTCTTTAATTTTTTTGAACTGCTCCATTTTTTTAAGTTGAACTTATAGTTCTTCTAGTAAATATTGAAATGCTTGGTTTTTCTAATTTGAACTTGTGTGTTTTTTTTGAACCAGAAAAATCCTTTTTTATATTAATTTTAAACTGCTTCATTTTTTATTTGAAATTTTTGGTTTTATATTTATTAATGGTTATAATATGAGGTTTTAGTAAACATTGAACCGCTCCTTTATTTTAATTTAAAGTTCTAGGTTTTTTAAGGTGTATTATGAGTAGAATTCCGAACTTCGGCGGTCGGTGTATTTGAACTTATGCGATACTTGTAAGAAAACAGAGCCAATTTGTGCAAAAATTTTGTTGTTGTAAAAATGCACTGATTTTGTATGTTAGTTATTCAACGGCAAAGGCCGAGGACGTCTCTGGGTTTTTCTAACTTGAACGTCCGTAGTAAAAAAAATCAAGGACCTTCTGTGCTGGTCATCTTCGAACTTCTATGAAAATAAATTTGGTTGGAGCCGGAGACTATTAAATAAGCAAAGAAATGGTAGGTAGAGAAAAACTACAAAACACTGCAATAATAAACAAGTACATGTACAAGAAGTATTGTACTAGTCTAGCTCACAAAGACATTTCAACGATCACAAGTTGTGCATGTAGACAGCTGTTTTTGCACAGAGCCAATGGTTTGATCTTTTCATGGTCCTTGCAGGCGCTCAGGTCAACATCGCCATGTAGTGTTGTGCTGGCTCGCATCAGATAAGGAGCAAACCTTTTTTTTAGAGCGGAGGCATCTACAGCTACACACCCGTGCTGGCCATGGCGAGCAATCTGCTTGTACACAGCCCTGCCGGCCATTGCAAGCTCACTCACGGCAGTGGGGTGCACGAGCTGCTACACGCACGAGTAGCAGCGGCGAGGGACGCATCTTTCTCGCCGGAGCACTGCGACCGATGCCACAATCGTATGGGATGACGCCTCCGCGCGATTGAGTTCTGGGTAGGCACGCAGCGGGAGGAGATGCTCCAGCGGAATAGCAGTTCAGGCGCCCTGGGTGGTGGCACGCGTGCAGAGAAAGCCGTGGCTCGCGTACGGAGATGAGCGGTGCAGCGGGTGGGGAACATTGCTGGGTGTTGTGGGCGAGAGCAGGGAGAGGGAGAGGCGAGCTGAACGATGGTGGAGGGGACGGGAACGGCTGTTCCAGGGATGAGCCCTCCTCGGGAAGGCCGAGTTGGCCCTTGTGAGAAGGTCAATTAGTCGGTCCTCGGCGGTGCCGCGGGGCGGGGCTGCTTGCGAAGATCCAGGGGAAGGGAGCGACGGGGAAGGTGGAAGTCCAAATCGAGGTGTCGGAGCCGTTCACCATGGGGATCGATGGCGATGTGTGGCGGCTCGCTGGGGGAGGGAGGTTGGCTCGCGGGCGTCGTCCAGGAGATGCGAGCGGTGGAATGCGGCGGGGCGAGCATGCCATCAGCGCGCGAGCTCGAGGCGGTGGGGCGCATGAGCTCGGGAGCGTAGGCGGCGGCGGACGAGCTCTAGAACGGCGGTAGGTGCGCGCGAGCTCTGGAACGGCGACGCGCTGGATCAGGAATAACGGGCGATGCGCGCGAGCTTGGGAACGGTGGCGGTGCGCGGGGATCAGGGACGGCGGCGCGCTGGATCGGGAACGGCGGCTGTGCGCGCGGGATCGGGAACAGAATTGGGTCGGCCTTGCAGGGGTTGGGGGGACCGCGTAGCTTTTTTTTGTCTGGTTTCTGGATCTCGGGAACACCTGACGTGATCAGAATAACTATTCTGATCCCAGGATCAGAATAATGCTATCATATATATATATATATAACGGCCGCATATGAGGCATTATAATACTTTCGTGCAAAAGTATAAAAAAACAGTCTTTATAATCAAAATAGCATTATCTTTACAATCACGATACATGTCATTTGAACATGGCACTCTTCGAGCACTGAGCCTTTAATAAACGGGCGCCTTCTAAGACTTGTTTGAAATAGTGCTCGGCCGGGTCCTGGTCGTCCACCGCACTCTGGGTTGCAATAGCGGTGGCTTCCATCCTAGCCCAGTATGTTTTAACACGGGCAAGAGCCATCCGCGCACCCTCTATGCACGCCGACGTCTTCACAACATCGATATGCGACACAACACCAAGGAATTATTGCACCAATCCAAAATAGTTGTCCGGCCTTGGCCCTTGTGGCCAAAGATGATCCACGACAGACCTCATAGCAAGCCCGGACAACCTGTGGAGTTCGGCCCATGCGGCCATCTTTTCATTCAATGGCAGCGGACATGTCGGGGCACTGAACTGCGACCATAATAACCTCTCAGCCTTATGGTCCTTCCGATCTTTGTAAAACTCGGACGCATCAGCAGCACTCTTTGCCAGGTCCGCATACGCGTCCGCCGCACTCCACAACTGATCCAGAGGGGCATACTTCGGATCTCCGAATTTCATTCGCAACAGATAGGGCTTTCCAGCCACGATATCTCCGGCTTCACGAAGCTCCTCCCTCATCCCCCTCATTTCAGAGTGGGTATCCTTGGCTGCCTCCAGGGCCTTCTTCAGGTCAGCCGCTTTTGCTTGATTTTCCTTTTCAAGGAGCTCGCGGCGGTTGGCGGCATCTTCCAGCGCGGTAGCCATCTGAGTTATATAGAGCACACTTAGCATGTGCGGAAACATCAAAAATACACTTTTTGCGTACCTCAAAGCCTCTCGGTAGACTTGTAAAAGCTTCATTCAAACCGCTTTTCGCGGATGAAATCCTCTCAACTACCGTGCCCATTAGAGCACGATGCGTCTCGGAGACGGCCGCTCGCTCCAGAAGGCCCATTATTGTGTCCGGCTGTGCGCCGGACAATCCCGCACTCCCCCTGAAACTCTCCTTGGGAGCCGGATATTTTAGACTCCGGGCAGCCGAAGTGTCAACTTTTGGCCTTGGTGGATCCGGAGAAATCCTCCGTGACGACACTCCGGGTCGTCCTCCCCATGTGACGGGGAGGAAGGGGGAGGCGACTCACTCTCCATCATCTCCGGAGGAAGATCCCCCGAGGACGAATTCTGTGGAGAAGGGCTACGAGCCGGACTGCAACAAATATGTTCTGGTCATTATTCTCAGAGACAAAACAGGATATGTTTATCAAAGTACTCTTTCACTTACGGTTCGGTGGAGGACCGGCCCCCTTGCGAGGTTTTCTTCCCTCGTTTAGAAGCTTTTGTTTCTAAATCTTTGGAGGCGCCCCTTTTCTTACCTGGGAGAGGGGGTTTTAGATTCCCCTCCCCGATTATCCTCCTTTGCGGAGGCACCTACTCCTCCAATCTGGATGTGTAAAAAAATGAGGCCCATCTGTGGCTTCTCTATTCCTCCCCTCGTCTTCGCCTGATGGCACCTGATACGGCGCGCGGTCAAGCATCCTGGTCAACAAAGGATTCGGCGAGCCTTCGGGAAGAGGGGCCGGACACCTAATCCTCTCCGCCTTCAGCCAGTCCTGGTAGAGAACATTTTTTAGAATGATGTTATAATAAATATAAAGGATGGTGTGTTCGGCAGCAGAAGTATTTACCAGGGTATCCGGGCGGTTACAATTGAGACCCACGTCCTCGGTGGTGTCCGGACACTTTATTCGTGATCCGAAGAATAACTCGTACATCTCTTTGAGCGTCATACCAAAGAATTGTTGAACGGTTCGCGGTCCTTCAGGGTTGAACTCCCACATACGGAGAGGACGACGTTGGCAGGGCAGGACTCGACGAACCAGCATCACTTGCATTATCTTGGCAAGACTGATATCCCTCTTGAGAAGGTCTCGGACGCGGCTCTGTAATGTCGGCACGTCATTTGCTGGCCCCCAATCCAGCCCTTTATTGACCCATGACGCCAGTTGTGGTGGACGGCCCGGGCGGAACGCTGGAGCAGCCACCCGCTTTGTACCTCGGGGAGTGGTGATGTAAAACCACTCCCGCTGCCATAAATCAGAAGTCTCCATGAAAGAGCCCTTTGGCCATGGGGCGTCGGCGCCTTTGCTTATTATAGCACCTCCGCACTCCGCGTGACGCCTGTCGATCACCCTCGGCCTCACATTGAAGGTCTTCAGCCATAGGCCGAAGTGGGGGGTGATGCGGAGGAAGGCTTCACACACGACGATAAATGACGAGATGTGAAGAACGGAATCCGGAGCTAGATCGTGGAAATCTAGTCCGTAATAGAACATGAGCCCTCTTATGAAGGGATCAATGCTAAAACCTAGCCCTCAGAGAAAGTGGGAGATAAAGACAACGCTCTCGTTGGGTTCGGGAGTGGGGACGACCTGCCCTGAAGCAGGTAGCCTGTGCGGAATCTCGGCGGTGAGATACCTAGCCTCCCTAAGCTTCTGGATGTCCTCCTCTGTGACGGAGGAGGCCATCCACCGGCCTTGATTGGATCCGGACATGGTCGAAAGACCGAAGTGCTTTAGCTTGAGCCTTGGGTGTTGGAACTCGAGGTGCGGGAGGGGAAGGATCGAGCGTGGAAAGAAAAGGACAGGCCTTGGCCCCCTTTATAAAGAGGACGAATATCAAGCGTCCCCTGCGTGACCGTTTGGGACTTGCCTAAAATCGAGGAGTCATATTAAACAAACATGGTTGGGTTACTTACACCTATATTGATGAGAATCCCGTGATAAGGGGAGACACGATCTCTGCTTCGACAAGACGTGCCAGTAAAACCGCCTCGCAACGCGTGTAGTGGCTGGTTATGAAAACGGTTCTAATAAAGACCGGACCATGGCGTGATATCGTAAAAGCTGTCGGCAGTTTAGATTTGTGGAAAATTTATACTCTCTGCGGTGGTATGTGGAATTTGTTTTGCAGAGCCGGACACGATTCTTGTGTCCTAAATCTTCTATGGAATATTCGGAGAGGGAACCCGCCTTACAATGCCGAAGACAATCTGCGCGCCGGACTCATCGTCATTGAAGCCTGGTTCAGGGGCTACTGAGGGAGTCCTGTATTAAGGGGTCCTCGGATAGCCGGACTATATACTTTGGCCAGACTGTTGGACTATGAAGATACAAGATTGAAGACTTCGTCCCGTGTCCGGATGGGACTCTCCTTTGCATAGAAGGCAAGCTTGGATATTCGGATGTGTAGATTTCCTTCTCTGTAACCCACTCTGTGTAACCCTAGCCCCCTCCGGTGTCTATATAAACTGGAGGGTTTAGTCCGTAGGACAACAACAATCATAATCATAGGCTAGCTTCTAGGGTTTAGCCTCTACGATCTCGTGGTAGATCAACTCTTGTAATACTCATATCATCAAGATCAATCAAGCAGGAAGTAGGGTATTACCTCCATCGAGAGGGCCCGAGCCTGGGTAAAACATCGTGTCCCTTGCCTCCTGTTACCATTAGCCTTAGATGCACAGTTCGGGACCCCCTACCCGAGATCCGCTAGTTTTGACACCGACAGCGCCCCCTTGCCCTTTCCTACTCCCTCTCGCTTTCCCTCTTTCCTTCTCTCCTACTCCAAAAGGGAAAGGGATTCCTACTAGGACTTGGAAGTCCTAGTAGGACTCCATACTCCAGGCGCACCCATAGGGGGCCGGCCCCCTCCCTCCTTTACATACGTGGGCAGGGGGCACCCCAAAGACACACAAGTTTCTCTTAACCATATGTGGTGCCCCCCTCCACAGTTACACACTTCTCATACCATCGTAGTGCTTAGGCGAAGCCCTGCACCGGTAACATCATCATCACCATCGCCATGCCATCGTGTTGACGGAACTCACCCTCGTCCTCAACTGTATCAAGAGCATGAGGGACGTCATCGAGCTGAATGTGTGCTGAACGCGGAGGTGCCGTACGTTCGGTACTTGATTGGTTGGATCGCGAAGAAGTTCGACTACGTCAACCGCGTTATTGAAACGCTTCCACTTTCGGTCTGCGAGGGTACGTGGACACACTCTCCCCTCTCGTTGCTATGCATCACCTAGATAGATCTTGCGTGATCGTAGGGATTTTTTTGAAATTACTACGTTCCCCAACAACACTCTCCACCTCCTTTCGCTCTCTTCCTCCTCCAACTCCATCGGCGCGGACGGCCGGGGCCCCACCACGTAGGAAAGGTTCTAGCTCTGGCTCAGCACCTTCATAACAGCATAGAAGGCGTCGCGTGCCGACAACGCCGCCGTGCTCGCGTTCTTCGGCCGTGCTGCCAGCCTCAAGTCCGCCGACTCTTTTTTTCTTAACCATGCAGGAAAGCTACATGTATATTGACTAAGAAATGACAATATACATTGTGATAGAAGGCACGACCAGTACAAAGCCAACCCAACACAACTACCACGGCCTAAAGAGTTCCGACCCGAGAGTTTGTGATCTACAACCCTGATACAACCAAACCCACACATTGAGCAAGGGTACAACAAAGGGTGTGAAAGCAAGAAAAGCATCCACTGGCAGATCATGAACCACAACCAGCTATAACACGACCTAAGAGCATCTACAGTCGGGCGCCCCGAACTCTCCTCAAATGCCTAGGCGGCCTGTCCGGTCACTGACCGATCATGAAAATCTGACCGAGACGGGCGCCTCAAACGGGCCTCAAACGCCCGGACTGACCGACACCCATCATATCTAGCCATCATATGAGGTGGATATGGGGCGCCCGGGCGCATCCGCCACGTCAGAACCGACCCATTCTGGCCCACCCGACCCCACGTATATTCGTCCCCAATCGCTCGACGAAACAAACCCTAGCCACTTCACACTCCTCTCCCCTCCAGTTCCTCCGCCACCCGAGCTCAGCTCCGACAATTCTCGGTCGGGCATTGCGGGCAGCAGATCTAACTCCGACCGGTCCGGATCCGTCGACTGGGGTGTCATCCCGTGTGGGTTGGAGGAGGCAATGAAGGTTCGCATTGCACTACGCCGCTCCCGGGAGGACAGCGCCCAACCGACGGACGGATCTGTCCGGCGCGACTCCATACCATCGACACAACTTGCGCTCGGGTCCTCTGGGGCCAGATCTTTGTGGTCCCGGCAGCCGGAAAATCTCTCCTTCCCCATCATCGGTCGGGTGGACTATGAGTCCCACCGGGAACGGGCAGCCCGTTGTGAGAAGGAGAGGATAAGGGCCGCCGAGACCCGTATCGCGGTGGAAATGGCGGTGGTGGAGGTGGCTGATGCGGCTGCGCGGGCAGCCACAGAGGAGGAAGCCATCCGCGCCCGCATTGTGAAGAAACAACAGTGGAGGGACATGCGCGCCATCGCCTCAGAGCAGAACCGGGCGGTCCGTGCCATGGCCGGACTGCCATCGAAGGAGGAGAAGGAGGACATCGACGGCGAGGACAGCTCCGACGACGAGCAGATCCGGCTCGATACCTACTGTGTCTTCCACCGGTACTTCCACGAGAAGGACGACAAAGGCGATGGGAAGGGCAAGGGCAGCCGTGGATGATCTCCATCATAGCCAAACATGCCAAATTTTGGTAGTCCGATGGCATGTTTCTATACTGCTTATAGTGTACCAGCTTTGAATTGGGCATGATCATCAATCCTGGCCATTCGTGTGCTAAATCCAACAGCTGAAAAGATTGGGATTCGCAATGAACAGTACACCGCTGCTCCATCCACAATGCTCGAGAATGATCGCCTCATCCTTAAGTGGCCCATATTGATTTCTCTTGGCCCATGTTGCAATTTGAGGACGTATTGAGCCCATGAAAAGTTGTTTCAGAGAGGAAATATACTGTAAAGTTATACTCTCTCCATATCACAATATAAAATGTTTCGGCAAGCAATTTTATGAATTATTTTCTTTCTTAACAAGTTACGGGGATTACATATATTAACTCCTACTTTTTTGTAATGTATTTTCTTTTTGCATTCGTACATAAACGATATTTTCATTTTGCCCTGAATCTATTGTCAAGTCTATGTGTTTTAAACCAAAAACCACTCCATAATAATGTTAAAACGTGTGTTACACGTGCATACATACTATAGTTAATAGGGATGAAGTAGCCGAACGATGTGTGTGCATCGACCTATTTGCATAAGTTTATATGGATTTAAGATATGATAATTGAGGTGTCCTAATGTTAGATTATTTGAGGCATTACCAGTCAGTGTCCACGCACACGGCCGGGCGCATCCGTGGGGTTTAATGGACGGATTTCCCATCGAGGTTGTAAATGTTTTAAACTCGCCATAATGACCACGCGTTGTGCCGCTAGCCTCATGTTCACCGACTCTGCCTGAGCGGATGCTGCCAGCCGGGCCGCTCAACAGCGCGGGAGATCAAGGGGCCCACCATCACCGTCGTGGCGTTCCAGCAAAATCACCGGATCGACCCAGGAGTTGTCGTCCTGGGTTGCGACCAAAACGGCTCTAGTTTCGCGGCATGGACGTCGGAGATGCTCTTGTAGCCGCCCGACGCAGAGCGCGGCGGCGAGGCATAAGTAGGGAGCTACATGTTCAATTTAGCGGTGTTTACGTAGTTTATTAATGTGTAGCACTCCCAGTTCTGTTTTTCCAAATATGGGAAGAAAGAGAGAGTCATATACCCCCATTGCGGCCATATGTGTTCGTTGATTGTGAAAGATTCCGGTTTCTATTCTTGGGTTATCACTTAGATAGTTACTTGCCCATCGCGAGAGCGGCCATAGCGTGCTCGGGCGCGCGCGCTCCTGGTATGAGCGTGAATGGAGCGAGGTCACGTGGCTGGTGGCAGTTATGACTGCTGGAAATGCAGATTCGTATTAGCGCGATAAATGATGGATACACCATAGTGGCACTGTATACTCGACTTGACGGAACGATGCATTGCCGTGAAGGAATTCCACCATGATGTACGGATGGACTGGTGGTACAGGTCCTACAAAACGAGGTGTCCAACAAGGCGTGGGGCCATTTAATACGATACCTCAGGTTGATTGGACTTTTTTTTCTGTATACCCTCCCTCTGATGCTTATTGAAGAATCAATTACATTTTTACAGCCTGCCTCCTGGTCGTTAATTATGGTGTAGATTCATACATAAATTTTGAGAAAATGATACGAGCCGGCCTTACAATTTGTATTTCGGGTACGTTTGATTACATTTCCGGTGTTTGTTAACTCTATGTTAATTCAGCTAGCACACGCTCAATACCTACGTGTGAGTCCCACCTGTCAGTAGCAAGGAAAGAAAGGAAAACCATTATACAAAAATAAAGTGATAGCCGCTGCACCACCTGGTAGTTTCTGTCAATAGTGGAGAAAGACGTTACTTATACTCTTTAAAAGAATATAAGTGATTTGGAACCAAAACGCCGCATCAAGGTTTGAACAAGTGTTTTTTTTCTTCTTGATTTTGGTATTTTTCATTAGATTGAAAAAATTGAAGTGATATTTTATTTTGGATTCGAACTCAAGAGTGTCGCACGTGTCCGGCAGTAGCCACTGCACCACATGCTATTTCTGGTTAATGTTATGTAATGCTATATATATTTAATCCGGAAAATTGTCTTCAATCTAAAATGTGTGTTGCTCGGGTTTACTGTGTGAGTGCTTCTCTCATCACCATTTTTCCTGGTCGATCGGTTATGGAAAATTCCGTGAGCCCATTTTTTAGAAGATGCTCATATGCAGATGTTTTCACATAACAACTTTTGTCCAAGTGACAGGGTGTGAACCATAACGGCTCATATGCAAAAAGTATTGATGGAGAGTTAACGACAATGACATAAATGTACTCAAAAGTATCTGAAACACAAGTTGTAGGATCGATTTATGTCAATTTCAAGTTTATGTATATATGTGTACATCCAGTGCAAGTATTGATGGAGAGTTAACGACAATGACATAAATGTACTCTCGTTAGGTAGAATTTTAATGAGAGTGGCGTTCTGGCACATGGGAGCATATGCTCCTGGATTTTAAATTGGGTTTAAACATATTTTGAAATGTAACAAAATTCTGACAAAATGATTCTCGCGTACATCTTGACATTCTAAGTGCATACAAACTTGAGCTCAGGAGCAGATGGGACTTTTTGGTTGCAACATGAGTTTCACACTGGTAGCACTTGTGTGGTCAAGATTTTTTTCAGTCAAAGCAAAGTGGATAATTTTTTTTATGTGGATTAATATCTTGACATTCTCGCGTACATCTTGACATCTTGAGAAAATTCAGACACTCAAAACAGTTATCAAAGTTTTTTTACAAAAAAAAAATAGTATTTTTTGAAGTCCTTAACTTTTTTTTGTGGATTTTACTATTACCCCGAGCTCATTTGAGCTCAGGAGCAGATAGGACTTTTTGGTTGCAACATGAGTTTCACACTGTGGTAGCACTTGTGTGGTCAAGATTTTTTTCCAGTCAAAGCAAAGTGGATAAAAAAATTGTTTGGATTAATACCTTTTTTAAGCAAAGATGGGATTTACATCATAAAATATGTACTTTCTAAGCTATGTATGGTAAAGTAATAATATGTTGTTCTCCGATAATAATCCATATGCAATACTCCCTTCGATCCATAATAAGTGTCCTAGTTTTGAACTAAGCTTAGTTTAAAACTATGACATTTATTTTGAATCAGTGGGAGTATTAATTAGACAAATTGTTCTTTGTTATTCGTGAAAAACAAAATAAATAAAAGAATTGCCAGATTGCCACTCTCAAGAATCGAACCCAACACCTTCTAAGTTTTATCGTTTTGGGAGTCACACCTTCTAGTCGCAATATTAAAGTTCAGAACGTATGCCGTCTGATGGGCCGTGAGTACAGATTTGTAGACGTTTGTTTTCACGTCGTGAGTGAACGGACGTACTGTGCTGTGTGTCTGCACCAGCATTCTTAATTGTTTAGGATGTTGCTTGCTGCAGCATATACAACATTCAATACGAGCCCAGTCTCCCATCCCAACGCAAACGAGCGTGCAACGATAACATGAGCAGGCGAGGACGAGCGCTCCTATGGATTTTCGCTTGCCCATTTCCTTTTCCTAACGAGACGTGAGTACAATTATTCCCACTGAACCCGAATGTCGTCTACTCTCCGAACCCAAATCAAATATGCTCGAATGTGTATATACTAGTACACCTTATGAAAAGAAAAGGAGTAAAGGACGTCACTGCCGGTTGACAACTTGTCAAAATAATGGATTGAGGCGACGAAAAGAAAATATGATGGATTGGACGTCTCGCAATTGGTTCTAAAGTAGGCACCATTGGATTATGCCAAAAGGATCATTAAGTTATTGTAATCGGATCCTTAGATCTGGACGTTAATCCAGAAGCTATGGACAACAATCACGCTGGGTCCGCTTAGAGATCTCGTAACCTTGACTCCTTGTCCCATTAATGTTATATTGAAATCCTTGTCGCCAAGTGAGCTGTCTCTTCACTCATTCATTCTCGTTTCTAAGGTGGTGTTTGTTTCTCTAGTCCTAGGGCTTTTTCTAGTCCCTGGAACTTTTTGAAAAAGACTTTCAAAGATGTGTTTCTAAGGACTTTTAGCAAAAAGTCCCACCATGTTTGGTTTGCTAGGGACTTTTTCTAGTCCCAACATCAAAAAGTCCCTGAAAACAAACACCCACCACCGTAACCTAGACTCCTTGTCCCATTAGTAATTTGTTATTGGAACACTTGTCGACAGGCGAGCTGTCTCCTCATTCATTCATTCACGTTTCTAATTACCAGTGGCCAGGCAAGATGCGTCAGTGGTTAGATTTTTTTTTCTTTTCAATTTCTTGTTTAAATCTTTGTCACCAAGGGAGCTGTCGCTTCGCTCATTCATTCTCGTTCCTAATTACCAGTGGGCCTTCGCAAATTGTAATGCGTCGTATGATTAGATTTTCAAGTATGCAAGGAACAACTGTTTGATGTACATATATATAGCATACAGTAATAATGATTAGTGCACGCATTGGAAATCCATTATCAGTTAATTACAACAAAACTTGCTTTTGCCGCCATGCAAATAACTAATATATATTTTGGTGAGCAATTGTGTGGCTCGAAATTACAGTACTATGCGTTCATATTTAGAATTGGATTCATTTTATTTGTTCTTAATTGAAAATATTACCGCCTTCAAATAAAATCCACCGGGGAGTTTTTGTCTCGGTTTGAGTAGCGGAAATTGAATAGGTTTGCTTAGCACATCTCTAGCTGATCCCTAAAAAAATAGAAAAGTAATTATTTGCATGACAGCAAAAGCGGATCTCTAAATTTACGAGATTGGCTAGAGCCAATAATTGCTCACAAAAAGTTAGTGGATCTTGCCGATCCCCTACATATTGTGGAGCTTGAGAGGAGTAAACCACTACGTTTTGGTAAGTTCTAGCCGATCTCCTAAAAATAGCGGAGTAAAATTTGTTTTTGCCAAAATATTCCAATTCTAATTTACTTAATACATTGCTACTACATATTAGCACCCATATGAAAACCAAACATAATAAATAAGATTTACACAACTCATGAATATTACAAATTCATAGTCTACAAACCAAATTATTCAAATCATGCCAAGAACAATTTCGAAGACATCATCATCTTCTTCCTCTTCAGATGATGATGAGTCATGAAGATCATCTCTCGCAACCTCTTCATCTTCAATTTGTATGGCTCAGTTCAATTGAATTGTACAAAACAAAACAAGAAAAATAAACTCACCTAGGCAAACCGTCGAACACTTGGTAGGCGATGTTGGTTTATCAGCCGGTCGTCAAGGTTGAGGTCGAACTAGCGGGGTGATGACACGTGGGAATGGCCTGCAAGAGTGCGTACACACGGTCAGATATGGCGGCCACCAACGAGGAAGAAGATCTGAGGAGATATCCTACGAATCCGTCGAGTCGGTAGCGGCGGCGATTCACCTCTATTCCGGCGACGACAACAGTTGGCGAAAGGCTCGGACTCGGGCAGAAGGGAGGCGGAGTGGTAGCGGCGATGGCGGTGGATAGTCGCCGGGAGGTGCGTCAGCGACGAAGCAGTGGGTGGGGAGGTGGTAAAGTGGCCGCAAAGTTTACTCTATGCATGAACACATCGACACCTTAAGCAGTGAACGGATTTGCATGCAATCTCTCGGAGTAGCGGCTCATGCAGAAATCAACTCATACATGTTGTTGTATACATGTGTGTTGCTGATTTTTTATACCCGCATCGATGTTTGTTGATGATTGTTGTTGTATACGTGTTCATGATCTATTAAGAAAAGAAAACAATGCCAATTGCTTCGTTTTTGCAATGTACATTTTTATAACACTCAAGTACTATGGAACAAATCCCTCCAGAAAAAAAATTGCACCTACGGAGTTTAAAATTCCACCTATTAATGGTTGACCAATTCATCCAGTTAATAGGCCGATTCATCGATTAATCGCTACTACCAAGCCGAGCGAGCAGCTACCAGTTACGGATTTCCTCAACATTGGGGAGCACCGGTGAGGTGAGATCCACCCCCGGGATGGCCAGATCCAATGACCTGCCCGCCGGTTCCTTGGCGACAACATCGGAGCAAGCGCGGGGTGGTGACTGGAAACATGGGGTTGGAGAGGAAAGGGGAAGGACAGAGAGGAAGATGTCCGCCACTGGCGGCGAGGAGTGAGAGGCGGAGGAAGACTCGAATGCTATGGTTTGTGGTCCACGTTGTCGCCAATTTTTGTTTGCTAGGCTTAACTATTCGATTTGTCATATTGGCAAGTGCATTGCAGTTTTTAATACCTGTATGGTTGAATGTATCAAGATGAAAATGTGGTAGCTCACACTCCAACACAAAATCTTTCTTCATTAGAAAAAGATGCAGGATAGAACTTTCGCACAAGCATGCATGCTTGTCTTTGACTTGTGAACTGCTGGACGATTTTGTTGTCACCGCAATGAGATTTCATGTTGATGCCATAAATAGGATAGGACGATCCAGGTCTTTGATTTAATAAGTGAGATTAGACGGCAGACCAATCGAGGGGCCCTCCATCGGCCGGCGTGTAGCTCTGCAATATAAAGAGTACTACTGTACGTGAAACTACCTGCTGATGCGTACATGTTGATAATGGACGCCGCTCCACTGCACCTTGCCATTGGTTCATTGACATGCGGGTCACTGGTCTCCACTTCCAGTTATATATACGTCCCATCCTCCTCTCAAGCTCCAACACCGCTCACTAGCTCCGGCCTTCCCATTTACTTGTCTTGGATTTGTGTAGATACAATTGTATCTAGACTCATTTTAGTGCTAGATACATTCATATCTAGACAAATCTAAGACGAATAATTCGGAACGGAGGGAGTACCTCGCTATACCACAACCCACTCTCGACGAGTGATGGACACCGTCGGCGCCTGGCCGCATTTTGAGGGGCAAGAGTACATGACGGTGTGGCCGGAGGAGGAGTACCGGACGGTGTGGTCCGAGCCGCCGAAGCGGCGGGCGGGCCGGAACAAGCTGCAGGAGACGCGCCACCCGGTGTACCGCGGCGTGCGCCGCCGTGGCCGGGAAGGGCAGTGGGTGTGGGTGTGCGAGCTACGCGTGCCGGCCGCCGGAAGCCGGGTTTACTCCAGGATCTGGCTCGGCACCTTCGCCGACCCCGAGATGGCGGCGCGCGCGCACGACTCGGCCGCGCTGGCGCTGTCCGGCCGCGATGCGTGCCTCAACTTCGCCGACTCCGCCTGGCGGATGATGCCCGTCCACGCGGCCGGGTCGTTCAAGATGGCCGCCGCGCAGGAGATCAAGGACGCCGTGGCCGTCGCCCTCAAGGCGTTCCAGGAGCTGCAGTGCCCTGCCGATGTGTCAAAGGCGCCATCCTCCACGTCCGAGGAGAGCGCGCCGTCCATTACCTCCAGCGACTTGTCTGGGCTGGACGACGAGCACTGGATCGGCGGCATGGACGCCGGGTCGTACTACGCAAACTTGGCGCAGGGCATGCTCATGGAGCCGCCGGCCGCCGGAGGGTGGCGGGAGGACCGCGAACAGGACGACGGCGTCGGCACGTCGCTGTGGACCTACTAGTTGGACGGATTTGGATGTGTAAGGTTGTAAAGAGCAGTACTGTGTTTTTACCAGATGTGGGAAGAAGAGAGAGTAAGCGTCGGGGGAAAGGTTTTCCTTAAATGTGAAAGCTCTCGGTTTCTACTCTCGGAAGGGCACACCTGAGCTTTTTTTTTACACCTGAGCTTCTTTGTTTATTCAATAATTTAAATAGTGCTCCATCCGGGTTTTTTTTTTCATATAAGTTTTGGTCAAAGTCAAGCTTTGTAAAGTTTAATTAATTTTATATTAAAAAATATCAATGTTCATAATACTTTTTCCGTTTCAAAATAAGTGTCTCAATTTTTAACTAGCTCCAGTACATTTGTACCAGTTCAAGACACTTATTTTGGGACGGAGGGAGTATGAAATTAATATTATCAGATGCGCCATGAAATATATTTTCATACTATATAGTTTTAGTATCGTAGATGTTTCTATTTTTAATATAAATTTGATCAAATTTTATGTAGTTTAACTTTGATCAAATTTTATAAGCGGAGTAAAAATAAACGGAGGAAGTACCCCCACACTGTACATGCAGAAACGAGGCAGTGTAGCACTAGATCAATCATTCGATCCATGGAAATGGACCAATGACATGAATGGACGACACAGCTCGATGTAGTACTCTTTTTGGACGGCCCCGCAATAGAATTCAACGCGAGGTACAGTTCGTTCATGTGTGATGGCCAGAATTGGCAGGCACCCACAAATATCTCAAGAACAGGGGTATAGCCGGTAACTTCCGTCGGGACCGGGTGTTCATATTCACTTTTGCCGCTAGACACATCCGTATTTATTTGATCGTCAAGTAATTTCGGACGAATGAAGTATTTATCTATTATTTTAACGGAAAACATACACTATGACTATTTTGCTAAGTTGGAGAAAACCGAGAAAATGAGCAACAAAAATACATGACAAAACCACTTTATATGACATTAACAGCCACTAATCGCTCATGGGCGATGTCTTCTTTTGGCTTTTGCCATGGAAGCAACGTCCAAAAAGATGTAACCTGCTCACCCCCTTGAACCATGCAGCTGATTTTTGTATGACTGGACCAGGAGTTGGTTTTTCTTTTTCTTGAAGCATATTGTTTCTTGATTAGTGTATTTGTCTAACTGTTTCTTGATTAGTGTGCTGGTTCGAAATTCTGAAGATACCCTAGTAGTCACATGTATGGTGCATTGATCATACCCAAGTAGTGATTCCGATTTAGTTTGTTCGTTTTCACATTTTGAGGAATAAAACTGTGGAGATATATTACTTTTGCTTGGAGCTCTTTGAAAATTCTCTCTAAGTATACAATTCTATGTCTATGCACTTATCCAGATTATATATTGTGCCCTTTTAACATTTCACAACATCATATGGTGAGCAAATAGTTTTTGTTTGAGAAAAATTCATTGTAGGTCCCTAAACTTGCCCCGGTGCCACTTTAGTCCCTGTAGTTTAAAATACCTGAAATACAATCCCTAAGCTTGTCCAGGGGTTCACATACGGTCCAAAGTATGGTTTTGTGTACGTAGTTCTTCGAGCTGGCATAGGTCGACCGGTCAATCACCATGTGGCGATGACTGTTTGGACTGCGTGGCATCATATTTTGTAAAAAAGAATTGCTGCATGCAAGGGCTCACCTATCAGCTCCCGAGGAGAAATAGAAGAGAAAAACTACTGTTGAGATTCGAAGCTGAGACGTACTGTAGGTAGCCCACGCATGCTGAGCACGACAAAGCGATGATCGCGTTATTGCACAGGCCTCAATCATTTTGTACTAGTTTCGACACGCTGGGCAAAAACGCTCCTATGAGAGATTTTATGAGGATATTAATAAACGTTGGGCCCAGCGAGACCAGCACATTGAGTTACTCCTTTCTTTTATCAGGATATTAATACATTTTTTTACAATTACATATTACTAGCAAGCATGCACGTGCAACGCACGTCTCAAACGTAAAACAATTGAATTCACATAATATATAAAAAATAAACGTTTTTCAAAATATAAATCAAATGGATACACAATGTTTGATGTCGCTCAAATTGTATTTTCAAAAGCGAGACACAATAGTGGTTATGTTGCTGCATATAGTAATAGCAGGAAAATATTCTCATTTAAATAAAATCAACAATTATTTATTAATGCAGTAATATAGACATGTAGTATAGTCTTCTCTTCGAGTGTAGCCAGGAAAAAAAGTATAAACTGCCTTACGGTGCAATTATATTGTTGAAGATGCTTAATTCTCGAATCTTATTTTATTCTACTAATCTGCATAGCAAAATATATATTTGTACTAATTTGGATCAAATTATATATATTTTTTGTTTGTGTGGACTGCCAAAATTATATAGCTACCTACTATGAATAATAGGAAATAGAAGATGATATGTGACTACAACGACTTCTATATGAAATAAAGATGATTTACAAGAACTAATTGAAATGTAAAAGAGCTAAAAGAAATCCAATAATTATCATGATAGAAATTTTTTATCCGGTTTTGTATGTGTTTATGCATTGGCAACCATACTAACTTACAATGATGTTAGACGCTTTATACGTATAGAAACTGAAATAAGTTATGAAGAAAAATAAAGATGGAAGGAAAAGTATTCTAGAGTATTTGTCAAGCTTAACCTTATCAAGCTTTCAGGTCAGCTTCTAAATTACAAAAAAATGATGAATCCTCAAATAAGAAAAAGCCAACAATTTGCAACATGCTACAAAACTGGTGAAGATAGAAAGCATTCATCCTCTTTTTCCTTGTTGTAAGGAGTAGCTTCAGCATACATTTGTAACTGTGTAATACCTGATCCGGAAAAAGTTGTTCATTATTATTATTGGAGGAAAGAGGCGCGCAGACAAAGAAAGAGAGGCGGTGCAAATAAGGCCTTAAACAGCATGTGACCCGTTTTAGATGTATAGAATCATGTAACTGAAATAGTAGTACATCTTCAATATCTTGCCTCCTACTAAATCTTACATAATTTACTGGATTGCTATGCAATTATGTTAAAGTGACGCGTGTAAGTTTTCTGTAAGAATGAATCATATATTCTGATTTCCAACCTATCCCTGGAGATAGTGCCTAGGCAGGTGCAACCCACCTTAATTCCAGGTAAAGCAACATCATAGGTAAAACACACACTGATCAAATAGCAGAAATAAGGCAATTCTAATCAAGGGGATGGCGTTACCTCTTGATACGGTCCAGTTTAATGCATATGGTGGTACGAAGTAAAGCCCAAGGAAGTCGACATGAACATGAGAAGTAATCATGGGAAATAGACTCTGCATCTTGACTTCTTCAGTATCCCTCCTGATCCTACTTTGTAAGACAAGATTGCTGCATTCTTATGTACGTGCAATATATAATTACACATTTTCAGTACAGCAATCGGCAACCTAAGATAATCCCAAATCTATAATTGTAGATTGCTTGAAGCCACACGATTCTTCTTTAATATGTAAAGCACGTGCACCCACTGAACAGACACTTTGTCGGCGTGGGTGCTGCGAACGGAGCTGAAGTCAACGCGGATGCCGATGGTTGCCGGAGAGCATGCCCTGGACGTGGATGGAGTCGTCGCAGTAGCGGCAGAAGAGCGTCTGGCCTCCAAACAGAAGACGATGGCGGCGATAGCACGTGTGTTCCCGGAGGAAGACGAAGCTCCTCGCGCTTCCCCCATCGTGGCTAGCGTGCATGATGGCGGCAGGCGGCTCGCGATTAGCTTCCTAATAGGATGGATGTGTTCGAGATAAGTTTTTTAATAGGATGGATTTGTCTGAGATTAGTTTCCTAATAGGATGGATGCACTCTGATTTAGTTTCCTAGAATAGGATGCACCCGTGATTATTAGTTTCCTAATTGCTCAGGCGTGGAGTTTCATATTTTCCTACACGGTGGAGTACGGTCAGTCAATGTAAATTGCTAAGTGCATACAGAAAATGGTTTAGGTTAAGGCTAACCGTTAGATTGATTTTAGTGGGCCTAATCGTGCGGTGGTATTGGCTCTGTGTACGCTTTGTGGGGTGTGCTTAAAGAAGTTCTTGTTTGATTGTTTAATAGTAAGTATAGATTTAATAGTAGTATGGAAGTATAGATTCTAGATTGCTTGAAGCCCCATGATTCTTATTTAATATGTAATGCACGTGCACCCACTAAACAGACACTTTGTCGGCGTGGGTGCTGCGAGCGGAGCTGAAGTCAACACGGATGCCGATGGTTGCCGGAGAGCAAGTCCTGGACATGGATGAAGTAGTCGCAGTAGCGGCAGAAGAGCGCCTGGCCTCCAAACAGAAGAAGATGGCGGCGATAGCACGTCTGTTCCCGAAGGAAGACGAAGCTCCTCGCGCTTCCCCCATCGTGGCTAGCGTGCATGATGGTGGCATGCGGCTCGCGATTAGCTTCCTAATAGGATGGATGCGTCCGAGATAAGTTTTTTAATGGGATGGATTTGTCTGAGATTAGTTTCTTAATAGGATGAATGCACTCTGATTTAGTTTCCTAGAATAGGATGCACCCGTGATTATTAGTTTCCTAATTGCTCAGGCGTGGAGTTTCATATTTTCCTACACGGTGGAGTACGGTCAGTCAATGTAAATTGCTAAGTGCACATAGAAAATAGTTTAGGTTAAGGCTAACCGTTAGATTGATTTTAGTGAGCCTAATCGTGCGGTGGTATTGGATCTGTGTACGCTTTGTGGGGGTGTGCTTAAAGAAGTTCTTGTTTGATTGTTTAATAGTAGTATAGACTATTATTAAGTGCCAAACACCAGACTAGAACTAGAACACACGACACAAATTTTCTGTGTCTAGTGTCTTCACTCAGGACCACAAGCATGCACAATTATTGTGCATCCTCATTGTATTTTTCAAATAAGCAACTATTAAGCAATATGCACAACACACCGTTGTTTTAATTTATTGCATATATTGATTGTATTTAAAAAAACACTGTTATTTAAAAAGTTGACAACATGTATTAAAAATTATTGTGTAATCATAATCAATTTATAACTGCATTAAAACTGTTCAAATTGTATTAAAAAATTCAATGTGTTTTTTGAAATGCAAGATTTATTTTGCACAATAAGTTTTAAATCATGATGAACATTTTTTGAAATACACATTCTAATTTTTTAATGCATGACGAACATTTTAAAAAATACATTTAAAATTTTGAATCCATTTACAAATTTATGAACAATTACAAGCGATAGTCACTTAGCCAGGACGTCTCCGTAGTATAAACGAGTAGGCGCCTAAACTAAAACGCGAGCAACGCTGTTGGCGAGTGGTTATTGTGCGCGAGCTATCTTCAAAGTTCACAGGTTTGAATCCTTCTTTTTCGTTTGTTTTACTACTTTTTGTCCAATTTGGTAGAAACTTTATAAAGAGTCCGATTCTATGGAGACTTGCGAACAAAAAAAAAGTTCTCTCGCAGGAGCCTTTTTGTCCGGCGTGTCAAAACTAGTACAAAAAGATATAGGCCTGTTCAGCTAAGTGACTATCGCTTGTCCTAGTGGTTAGCGTCACGTGGTGATTGACCGGTCAACATATGCCAGCTCAACAAAATACACACACACAACCATATTTGGACTATATATGAACCTCTAGATTAAGTTTAAGGATCGTATTTCGAGTATATAAACTGTCGAGACTAAAGTGGTCACCCGAGCAAGTTTAGGGACCTTGAGTGGGACGTGGAGTTTCTGCACCCGAGCTCATATGAGCTCGGGTGAACAGTAAAATTGAAAAAATTCAAAAAATTCCAAAATTTTTTTGGTAGAAACATTGTCAAAAGTTTTAAGTGCTTGCAAAAATTCGTCATGAAATCACATTTCTAGAAGCGTGGCAAAAAAACAAAATCGATACTCTGAAAATGCTACTTTCAAAAGCATTTTGGAGGCTGAATTTGTTTTTTTTGCCATGCCTTACAGGAATGTGATTTCATGATGAATTTTTGCAAGCACTTAGAACTTTTGTCAATGTTTCTCTGAGATTGTTTTTGGAATTTTTTGAATTTTTTTTAAATTTTTTTCAATTTTACTATTCACCGAGCTCAAATGAGCTCGGAAGCAGAAAAGCACTTTCGAGAACGGAGTTCCTAAAAAAAGAAATAGTGCGGAGTGGAGTACCTTCTAGCTTTGGAATACATCTGCAAGCCGTCCAAATCCATCATTTTCAGAAGTTGTCAACCAACAGTGACGTTCTTCAATGTATCATTTTCTTTTCATAAAATATTTGATACGTTTCTTTTTTCAAACTAATACTCTCTTTGATTTGGATTCATGGACAATAATAATTGATGGGTGTAAATAAGCAATCTAGCCCTTTCTCCCAAAAATAGAAACCGGAAACTTGCTACATACACAATTAAGAAACAAACTGCCTACCGCGAGAACGGCCATAGAGAGGACGGGCTCGCCTGCTCCCGGAACGCGAACGAATAGTATAGAGGCGCGTGTGTGCGTGTATTGAATGCAAGCGTATAGATAAGCAAAGGACACGGCCCATCAAACAGTATCATACAGTCAAGGCGCCGTCTATACAGACAGCAGGATGACGGTACACCATGCATGTGTTCTGTTGGTACATGACGCTGGGGAAATGGTAGATAAGGATTGCCACGGTTGTGGTCCGTTACACAAATGGCGTACTGGTAAACGATAATCATCTATGCAAGTGTGGGGATATCCAAGTGTGGGAGTACCAGCTCACAACCCCTCCCCCCAACCCTCACTGGGCGCTTAGGAAAAAACACATCTATCCCTTCGGGTGCCGCAGAAGTCAATAAGCTCGGAGCCATGGCGACGATGGAGGCGGGAGATGAGGGATTCGAGTTCCTATCATATCCGGTTGACAGGTATGGTCCGCACAGCCGTTTTTCCTTTGTAGTGGCTGCCACTCTAACTACGCCGGCAGCTTGGTACTGCGCTCCTGTAAGACAATAAGTTTTGGGGAACCAGCACAACCCTCTAGGGGTGGCTTATCTCATTATATATAATGGATGTGTTACAATACGTACAATATATGTACATAAGTACAGAAGCTATACATAGTCTAACACCCTCCCTCAATCTTAGCCACTTTCTAAAGAACTGAGAAGGGTAAGATTGCGCCTACAAGCCTCAAACTGTGGCAGAGGTAAAGGCTTAGTGAAGATGTCTGCAAGTTGATCCTTGGATGAGATAAACTTGATCTGGAGTTGCTTCTGTGATACACGTTCCCGTACAAAGTGATAGTCAACTTCAATGTGTTTCGTTCGGGCATGAAATACTGGATTTGCAGAAAGGTATGTAGCACCGATGTTATCACACCAAAGAATAGGAGGCTGTGGTTGAGACAAACCCAACTCCTGAAGCAAAGACTGCACCCAAATAATCTCTGCAGTAGCATTAGCCACAGCCTTGTACTCAGCTTCAGTACTGCTACGTGACACAGTAGCCTGTTTCCGAGCACTCCAGGCGATCAAATTAGGGCCAAAGAATACTGCATAACCCCCCGTGGATCGCCTGTCATCTGGGCTACCAGCCCAATCTGCATCAGAGAAGGCCGAAAGGATCCGAGAGGAAGTCGGCCGAATATGCATACCAAATGTCAGGGTGAATTGAACATAACGAAGAATGCGTTTAACAACAGCCCAATGAGTATCTCTGGGAGCCTGAAGATACTGACAAACCCTGTTAACAGCATAAGAGATATCTGGTCTCGTGATCGTCAAGTACTGAAGTCCACCAACAATGCTCCTGTACTCTGTGGCATCCGCAGGAGACAAAAGCTCACCATCAACAGCTGTTATCTTGTCGGTAGACGACATGGGTGTGGTGGTCGGTTTGCACTTCAGCATGCCCGCTCTTTGTAACAACTCCAAGGAGTACTTCTTCTGCGTAAGGACAAGACCAGTAGCACGAGAAGTGACCTCAACTCCAAGAAAGTAGTGAAGCTTCCCAAGATCTTTGACCGCAAAATCAGCACCAAGAGAGCAGACAAGAGCATCAGCAGCATACTGAGAAGAGCTGACAAGGATAATATCATCGACATATACCAAAAGATACATAGTGACTTCTGGCTTCTGTAGAAGAAATAATGAAGTGTCAGCAGTGGACGGCACAAACCCATGAGCACGAAGGGCAGAGGCAAGGCGGGCATGCCAGGCACGAGGAGCTTGCTTCAAACCATATAGTGCTTTGGAGAGACGACATATATAGTCAGGACGATCAGGATCAGAGAAACCAGGCGGCTGTTTCATATAAACCTCTTCCTCCAAAAATCCATGTAGAAAAGCATTCTGCACATCAAGTTGACGAAGTGACCAACCACGAGAAACAGCAATGGAGAGAAGAAGCCGAATAGTGGTAGGCTTGACGACAGGACTGAAGGTGTCCTCATAGTCAAGACCATGGCGCTGCCGAAAACCGCGAGCAACAAGTCGCGCTTTGTAACGCTCAATAGATCCATCCGAATGCTTCTTCACTTTGAATACCCATTTTGAGTCAATAACATTTACCCGTGGTGGTGGAGGAACGAGAGTCCATGTCTTGTTACGAAGGAGAGCATGAAACTTCTGCTCCATAGCCTCTCGCCAATGTGGAATGCGCAGGGCAGCCTGATATGAGCGAGGCTCAGAAGATGGATCCGCAACAGCAGCAGCCAAACAAGCAGCCAACCAAGCAACCGTACCATCCTTACGTTGCTTAGGTTTGAAAATGCCACTGCGACTGCGTGTATGTGGTCGGGACACAGGAACCACCGAGGTCGACGGAGCAGCCTGCAACGGGCTGGAGGACGGCGACGTTGACGAGTCAGCCGGTGACGAGGAGCCAGACACAGTAGCCTCGGGCTCGGTCGGCGAAGAAGGCCGGCCCACCGGCGAAACCGGCAGAGCAGACGAAGCAGCTGGCGACGCCGGCGTCACAGACCGGGCCGACGGCGAGCCCGGCATAGTGGGCCGTGGCGCGGCCGGTGTCGCAGGCCGATCCGCGGATGAAGGCGACGTGAGGACGGCGTCGCGGACCCGAGCTGCAGGCGAAGACGGCGTGACGGGCCGAGCCGCGGGCGAAGACGGCGTGACAGGCCGAGCCGCTGAAGACTCGGCGGCCGCTGGCGAAGAGGGCCGAGCCGCTGGAGACTCGGCGGTCGCTGGCGTAGCGGACCGAGCAGTGGAGATGCTCGGCGCGATGGGCTCGTCGGGTGACCATGCATGGGCACGCGAATCAATGCCATGCAACATAGGGCGATCGACGTGCCCATCAGAAGGCGGCGATGATGATGGTGAATCCTCCAACAGCTCCAAACGAGCCCCACGTCCGGTTCCTGCACCATGGTTAGGTAACAGCAAAGGAGAGTATGCAACATCATCAAATTGGTCAGAAGCAACAGAGGATGAATGCAGAGATGGTGGTTCGATAGTGGACACAGGAAGTTTGGCAAAGGGAAAAACATGCTCATCAAACACGACGTCCCGAGATATATAGACACGATTAGTGGGAACATGAAGACATTTGTAACCTTTATGAAGAGAGCTATAGCCAAGAAAAACACACTTCTTAGAACGAAACTCAAGCTTGCGCTTATTATATGGACGAAGATGCGGCCAGCAAGCACACCCAAATACCTTGAAAAAGGTATAATCAGGTTGTTCATTAAGGAGAACCTCAATGGGAGTCTTCATGTTTAAAACACGAGTGGGAGTACGGTTGATGAGAAAGCATGCAGTGGTGAAAGCATCACTCCAAAACCGAAACGGAACAGATGCATGGGCCAAAAGAGTAAGACCAGCTTCAACAATATGACGATGCTTACGTTCGACTGAACCATTCTGCTGATGTGTATGTGGACATGCTAAACGATGAGCTATCCCAAGCGACTGAAAGAAGGAGTTGAGGTTGCGATACTCGCCCCCCCCAGTCCGACTGGACATGAACAATTTTGTGCTTGAGAAGACGTTCAACATGTTTTTGAAACTGAACAAAAATATCAAACACATCAGATTTGCGTTTAATAAGGTAAAGCCAGGTAAAGCGACTATAAGCATCAACGAAACTAATATAGTAATTATGACCACTGACAGAAGTCTGAGCAGGACCCCGTACATCTGAAAACACAAGTTCTAAAGGATGTTTCACCTCACGACTGGACTCTGAAAAAGGAAGTTGATGACTCTTCCCCTGCTGACAAGCATCACACACTGCTACATCTTTATTACTAGACAAACTAGGAAGCTCATGACGACGCAAAATATGACGGACAATAGGTGTGGCCGGGTGACCAAGACGAGCATGCCACTGTGACGGAGAGACCCGAACTCCACTGAAAACACGGGCGACGCCAGGATGCTCCAGACGGTAGAGGCCCTGGCACAACCACCCACTAAGAAGAATGTCCCTCGTGCCTCGATCCTTAATAAAAAGATCAAAAGGGTGAAATTCACAAAGCACATTATTATCACGTGTGAGTTTAGGAACTGAAAGAAGATTACGGGTCACAGATGGAACTCGAAGAACATTGCGAAGCTGAAGACTCCTATTGGCATGTCTAGTGAGAAGAGATGCTTGACCAATATGAGAGATGTGCATACCTGCTCCATTGGCGGTGTGGATCTTGTCGGAGCCATGATAGGGTTCACGAGTGTGAAGCTTCCCCATCTCGCTGGTCAGATGCTCTGTCGCCCCAGAGTCCATGTACCAGTGTGGATCGATGGAGTAGGACTGAGTGTGTCCCTGTTGCTTCTGCGGCGCGGGACGATCAGCCATGGCGACCTGACGGGCATTGTTGCGTGTATCTTTGCCGTCATTGCCAAGACCAAGGAAGCTTCGCTGGAAGCGCTTATGACACTTGGAGGCCCAGTGCCCATCGCGGCCACAAAGCTGGCACACACGTGGACCACCAGCCCCCGGTAAGGTCGCAGTAGGTGGGGGGGCCGAGGCGGGCGACGGTGGCAGCCCCAAGGGAGACCGGGGTGATGAAGAAGAGCGGCCACCCTTGGTGGCGGCGTTGGCCGAGAGGGAGCCAGTGCCCCTGGAGCGGCGTGTCTCGACCCGTTGCTCAGTGAGAAGGAGCCGAGAGAAAACCTCGTGTGCCAGCATGGGTGTCGAGTTGCCCCGCTCGTTGATGATCTCGACTAAGGCATCATACTCCTCATCAAGACCATTGACAATAAACGACTTGAATTCGGAGTCGGTGAGGGGCTGTCCAATGGAGGCCAATGTGTCGGCGAGGCCCTTGACCTTGTTGTAGAACTCAGTGGCAGTGGAGTCAAGCTTCTGACACTCTCCAAGCTGACGACGGAGTGCAGATGTGACGCCCCCGATTCAATCGTACACTAATCATGCACGCAAACGTGTACGATCAAGATCAGGGACTCACGGGAAGATATCACAACACAACTCTAAAACATAAACAAGTCATACAAGCATCATAATACAAGCCAGGGGCCTCGAGGGCTCGAATACAAGTGCTCGATCATAGACGAGTCAGCGGAAGCAACAATATCTGAGTACAGACATAAGTTTAAACAAGTTTGCCTTAAGAAGGCTAGCACAAAACTGGGATACAGATCGAAAGAGGCGCAGGCCTCCTGCCTGGGATCCTCCTAAACTACTCCTGGTCGTCGTCAGCGGGCTGCACGTAGTAATAGGCACCTTCGGTGTAGTAGGGGTCGTCGTCGACGGTGGCGTCTGGCTCCAGGGCTCCAGCATCTGGTTGCGACAACCAGGTAGAAGGGAAAGGGGAAAAGAGGGAGAAAAGCAACCGTGAGTACTCATCCAAAGTACTCGCAAGCAAGGAGCTACACTACATATGCATGGGTATATGTGTAAAGGGCCATATAGGTGGACTGAACTGCAGAATGCCAGAATGAGAGGGGGATAGCTAATCCTATCGAAGACTACGCTTCTGGCAGCCTCCGTCTTGCAGCATGTAGAAGAGAATAGATTGAAGTCCTCCAAGTAGCATCTCCAAGTAGCATCTCCAAGTAGCATCGCATAGCATAACCCTACCCGGCGATCCTCCCCTCGTCGCCCTGTGGAAAAGCGATCACCGGGTTGTCTGTGGAACTTGGAAGGGTTTGTTTTATTAAGTATCCGGTTCTAGTTGTCATAAGGTCAAGGTACAACTCCAAGTCGTCCTGTTACCGAAGATCACAGCTATTCGAATAGATTAACTTCCCTGCAGGGGTGCACCAACTTACCCAGCACGCTTGATCCCATTTGGCCGGACACACTTTCCTGGGTCATGCCCGGCCTCGGAAGATCAACACGTCGCAGCCCCACCTAGGCACAACAGAGAGGCCAGCACGCCGGTCTAAACCTAAGCGCGCAGGGGTCTGGGCCCATCGCCCTGAGCACACCTGCACGTTGCATCGGTGGCCGAAAGCAGACCTAGCCTAGTGGTGTTCCAGTCCAATTCGGCGCGCGCCGCTCCGTCGCTGACGTCTGAAGTGCTTCGGCTGATACCACGACGTCGGGATACCCATAACTACTCCTGCGTAGATGGTTAGTGCGTATAGGCTCGTAGCCAACTCAGATCAAATACCAAGATCTCGTTAAGCGTGTTAAGTATCCGCGAACGCCGAACAGGGCCAGGCCCACCTCTCTCCTAGGCGGTCTCAACCTGCCCTGCCGCTCCGCCTCAAAGATCCACTCGCGGGTGCTCCACCAGCCGACCCGACTTTAGTCTCCACATGTATCATGTATAAAGTATATAGTATATACCCGAGATCACCTCCCGAGTGATCACGGCCCGATAGTATAGCACGGCAGACGGACAAGAATGTAGGGACACAGATGGAATACTAGCATCCTATACTAAGCATATAGGATAGCAGGTAAAGGTAACAACAGTAGTAACAAGGACAGGCTATGCATCAGGATAGGTATAACAGAAAGCAGTAACATGCTACACTACTCTAATGCAAGCAGTATAGAGAAGAGTAAGCGATATCTGGTGATCAAGGGGGGGGCTTGCCTGGTTGCTCTGGCAAGAGAGAGGGGTCGTCGGTGACGTAGTCAACCACAGGGGCATCCGCATCGGTCTCGGAGTCTACCGGAAAGGAGTAACGGAGGGGGAACATAATAAATAACGGAGCAATCAAATGTAACACAAAGCAAGACGCGGCAATACGTTGTGCTAGGGGTGACCTAACGTAGGGATGGGCGATACCGGTGAAGGGGGAAACATCCGGGAAAATATCCCCGGTGTTTCGTGTTTTCGGGCAGAGGAGCCGGAGGGGGAAAGTTGTGAGTTTGATATGTTAGGGGTGCGTGGCGGACGAACGGACTGCGTATCCGGATTCGTCTCGTCGTTTTGAGTAACTTTCATGTTGAAAATATTTTAATCTGAGTTACGGATTAAAAGTTATGATTTTCTAAAGATTTTATTAATTTCTGGAATTTAATTAATTATTTAATTTAATTCAAAAATGGAATTATGACATCGGCATGATGTCATGCTGACGTCAGCAGTCAACAGGGTTGACTGGTCAACCTGACCAGTGGGACCCACTGGTCAGTGACACATTTTAATTAGTCATCTAATTTAACCTAATTAGTATTAATTAGGAGGGGGCCACTGTCATTGAGTAATTAATTAATTGACTAACAGTTTAGTTAGTTTAGTCATTTAATTAGTTTAATTAATCAAAATTAATTAAGTTAATTATTTCTTTAATTAATTATTTTCATTTTTATTTTCTTTTTTTTAAATACGTTCTGGGCATGGGCCCCATCTGTCATTGGGCCAGGGGCCTTAGCGGGTGTGGGGTTTACGGGCGCCGGGCGTGGGCACCCGAACGGGCGAGTCCCGAGCGGAGCCAGCCGAGGCGCTGTGGGTGGCCCGCCGGAGCGCGGCCACGACGAGCAAACGAGGGAGGGCGCAAGGAGGAGCCGAGGCGCGTGAGAGGAACGACGGAGGCAGGGGCACAGGAGCACTCCGCGAGCGGGCGCGACCACGGTGAGTGGGCGAGCGCGGGGGCTGCAGTGGTGCTGGCGGCAGCGCCGCAGCACAGTAGCAGCTGCTGCAGCTCGTGGCGGGGCACGACCAGGAGCGGCAAGTGGGGCGACGGCGTGGCCGACGCAGTCGTCGAGCAGGAGGGTGTGCGGGCCTGGACGGGCCTGGAGCGCACGGGGTACGGGGCATGGCGTGCTCGACCGCAAGGCAGAGATGGGCCGGAGGCGAGCGGACTGCACGGGCGCGAGGTGGACGAGCGCGGTGTCCGCAGACGAAAAGAAGGGGAGAGGGGAGGCCGAGGGCCTCACCGGCGTTTGCAGGGGCACATGGGCGTCGAGGCTCGGGGGCGACCCGTGGGGAGGAGGACAGGGACGATCGACGGAGACGGGAGGCGAGGTAGTCGAGGCAGAGAGGATCCGGGAGGGTGGCTCCGGCGACTGGACCTCCAGGCGGCGGCAATTGGTGTCGAAGGGGGCTCGGGAATGCTCCCTCGATCCAAATCGGATCGAGAGGGGGGAGAGCGGCGTGGGGAGTGGGGGATGGGTGCGGTCGGGAGTTAGGGTTTCTGGGATGGGGGGATAAGGGGAGTGGGATGGCCGGTTGGGCCTTTTGGGCTGGTGGCCTGCTGGCTAGCTGGGCCATTCGGCCCGGTGGGGGGGGGGGGTTCTTCCCTTTTCTCTTTTGTTTAAGTTTTTGTTTTTATTTTATTTTCCTTTTATTGTTTTAAATTTTAGATCCACATTATTTTTACTTAGTAAAATATGACAACAACTCCTAAAATAACGTTTCAAAATAACCCTCGGCCACAAAAGGTTTTAACCTAAAATAAACTAGTTTTGTGTTTTATGAAATACCAAAGGTATTTAAAAAATGTTTTTGCTACCGTTTAAATAATTTTAGTGCATTTATACATTATATAAAAATGTGGATTATTCATCATAACCATCTATGCATTAAATGACACACCCCGAACATTTTGGTTTTTAATACTTGAAAACTTTTATTGTTTACTTGATTTTGAATTTGAATTTGAATCGGTTTTTGAACTAACGAGAGATTATCAACAGTAACCGAGGTGACGTGGCATCCTTAGTAGAGGGTTACTGTAGCTTAATTACCCGGGCATCACAGCAGAGACACGAGCCTGGGACTGCGCTGCAAAGGTTCGCTCAAGGATGGTCCAGGCCTCATGAGACGTCTTCGCGAAGACAACAAGTCCGGCAACTGCCGGCGAGAGCGACCCCTGGATGGAGGAGAGGTTCGCCTGGTCCTGCCCCGTCCAGACGCGATGGGCCGGATTGTAGACCGGACCGTGCACGCTGTCTACCAGTGCGGGTGGGCAGGGAAGCGATCCGTCGACGTAGCCTAGCAGGTAGTGACTCCCCAAGAGCGGGAGAACCTGCGCACGCCAGAAGATGTAGTTGTCGGCGGAGAGCTTTATGGTGATAAGATGACCGAAGTGAAACGGCGGCGGCGAAGACAATCCCATCGAGGGGGCTGCCTGGGGTGCAAACACCATGGAGGCAGCCGGAGGCACTGAAGCCGATGCGGGAGGAGGCGGGACCGCAGCCAGGGCGGACGCCGCAAAGCTCGCGGCCGGGTCGGACGCCGCAAGGCCCGCGGCCGGGGCGAACGCCGCCAACCCCGCCAGCGGGGCGGTGTGATCCGCTTGCGGCAGGAGCGGCGGGACGACGCCCGCGGAGTCCGCAGCGGACGGCGGCGCCGCGGTGTGGACCACGAGGTCGCGCCCAAGCGAGGGCGCCGGCGGCGTGGAGTAGACGGAGCCGATGCTCCTGGTCCCGATCGGAGCCGGAACGGCGACGGCATCGAGCGGGAGGTTGAGCAGAGCCGCAAGGGAGGCCGAGAGGAACCCCGCAGCAGTGGAACCGGTGGTGGCGGCGCTCGACATGGCGGCGGTGAAGGCGGCGGCGGCGGCGGCGGTGCGGGTATTAGGGTTTGGAAGCGGAAGCGATCGTAACTTAGCGTGATACCATGTAAGACAATAAGTTTTGGGGAACCAGCACAATCCTCTAGGGGTGGCTTATCTCATTATATATAATGGATGTGTTACAATACGTACAATATACGTACATAAGTACAGAAGCTATACATAGTCTAACAGCTCCTTTCTTCTCCACAGGTTTCCCCTACCGGATCTTGCCGCTGGCGATTGCAATGCATACTGGCCGGCGAAACCAATCAAACTCTGGTCTGCATGGCTGCTGATTCGAGCGTTGGTGATGTGGTGATGCGTCGCTGACAGTACAGCTAGATTTAAAGAGCACTCGCGAGGGGGTGGCCTTGTCCGCACCCAACTCAGAGCAGTCAACTGACAAAGATGATCGTCAGGCGCCCGATTGGACCAAGAGGTATATTCTAGTTCGGATATCGCATAAATTTGGGTACGTTATCTGAATTTTTTTGTGCTGAATCATATCGATCTCTGTTGTTATGTGGGGGAGACAGGCTGTGTGATCGTAGTTACATGAGTTTCTTTTTTCATTTTTCGATTATGTACCAGTGAAAACGTTTCTCAATTTGCACAGGGTACGCATTGGACATGCACCTACCGAACATCCACCCTGTGCTAGCAGATTTAGTGCCATGGCGAAAACATTGGAATGTTATGCAGACAAAAAGGCTGATACAGTCATAGTTCCTGCAGTTGGAAGTAATTTTGATTCACTGGGAGAAGCATATGCCTATTAACAATTTGTATTCCTGGGAAATTGGGTTCGGAATTAGGTACATCAAGAGCAGACTCGACATCGACAGGACAAAATGTATGCAGGATATTGGCTGCTCGGTAAGCATTGTTTTCAATTCAATACCAACAAAACACACTAGCTGATGCATCAGTCCTATGCTTGTGGCACCAACTAGATAAGCTAACACATTGGTCTTTGCTGCAACATTGGTCTTTGCTGCAACCATTTGCAGGAGATCCCAAAAGGAACACACGATCTTACCGGTGCTGGTGCCCCGCGATGATTTGGTTACTCCGGTTAAACGACAATGGCTAGTACATAGGCATGCATAAGCCAGCACACGCAAACTCATTGATGGAAAAGTATGGTGTGAAGTTATATATGAATCAATCCAGTACAAAGTAGAGGAGATCAGTAAAGGGGAAAACCTATTTTATGCGGTGATATCATCCAGAGAAACACGAGAAGTGGTGCAGGGTTGTGTATAAAGTGGAATTTGTTGAGGAGGGGAGGGACCTGATATGTGAGTGCTAATTCTGAGCACACAGGCTTCTTGTGCTGCCATTTAGTTAAGGTAACGAAAAAACCATCCCTTCTAACCCAGGTTTCTTTTTGTTGAACATCATAATTAAGCGTAGCAGCTATGTGATTGCGGGTCCTCGATTTCCTCGGTATAGACCAGATACCAGCAAAGCATATTTTGAAATGTTGGACAAAAGTTGCAAGTAATGCCAACCACTTGTCACATCTTCAAAAGGATAGCATTTCTGTGAACTCAATAACATTCAGGTACTCAAATCTGTACACACATGCTCTTGAGGTTGTGAGACTGGGAGATGCAAACACTGAATATTTTGAAGACAACAATATTTTGAAGACAACAGTGGATAATTTGACACGTATAGCCGCTGTGCGGGATGGAATGGGGTTGGAAGACAAAATTCAGGCAAACAAGGGGAAAGACAAAGAAGTGTTCCCAGCGTGCGCAACCGACAACAGGTGTGGAAGCGATGTTGAAGGTAGTGCAATTGGTAATTTCGTAGGTCTAAAAGCTCCAGAATGGAAAGGAAAGACTGGTCGACCAACCACAAGCAGGGAATAAGCCTCCATCTGATGATCGCGGCGCAAAAAGTAAGAAGTACAAATGGGCAACAAATGCACAAGCTGGCGGATGCAGTACAAGTAAACGCACTCGCTTCTTTAGTATATGTCGGGAGCCAGGTCACAAGAGCACCACATGTCCACAGAGAGGTGATCTTCCTCAAAAAGAAAGAAAAGAGGCAAAATGTTCAGACTGTGGCGTCGGTGGTCACAGGAAGAACACTTGCAACAAGCCAAAGGTCGTGCTGCATGTTGTTGAAAATGCTACTTTAGAGGCAAATGCAATTTTTGGGTGACTTCGTTTAGATTCAGTATTTATGTTTTGTGTTGTTGAGGGCTCCATAGCCGCTAACTGTAAGATTGTGTTGTTGTAATATTAACTACTACAGTTGTTAGTTGTGCTCACTTTGTCACTGGGATGGGATATCATATCCATGTTTATCATCTAAGGAATTATGTACGAAGTTACCTACTGTTCACCTTGAATTTCACTGCGTTTTTAAAATTTAAAATACAGTCTGTCTGAACTACTACCTTCTGTGAGCGAAAATATATTTGGTTTTCTCTTATCCCCTCTTGTGAAATTGTTTGGCATCAGTTTCCCTACACTACTGAGCAGAGGTAGCAGTGATTCAATGTGTCTGTCACCTAACAGGTGTCAACACAGCACCTGATGTATGCCATGGGCAAGGGAATCCGTTTAGTTTGAATTTCGAACTCTTTGAGAGGGCTCCGAAACCAGAGGTCTACTTAACGAGGGGACTACTTCTCCTTCGCAGAGCCCACATTCATCTACGGCCTATCCCCCGCGATTCAGACGAGCTGTCTGTGTGTCAAAGATGTCTTCTGCTTCCGGCGGGACCGCAGGAGCTCTGTTCGAGCTCAAGTGCCCTTGGTGTCAGCGACGGTCAAGGCCACCATGTTCAAGATGTGAGCTATCAAGTTGATGCGGGTAGCGGCAGTGCTCTAGGGGGTGCCGTTTGGGTGCACGAGCGTTGGCTGCTCGAGTTACGTGCCACTCGTTTTTTGTCTTCCGTTCTCCCCCATGCCGATGTGCAACGCAAGAAGCACGGATCAAAGCTGAAGTCCAATCGTTCTAAAAAAAATCTGAAGTCCAATCTCGATTTTCAGCAGTGGAAGAAGTCGGGAACTACGATCCAGAAAAGCAAAATCCACCGCTGGCGTCAACTGCTCCGAGATAGGTAGCTACACCGAATACGTGATCAACCATGGTGTGGAATCCGGCACCAGCACTATGGTGACAATCCACCAGCAAATCGACCAAGACTTGGGGACTGATCCCTGTTTCTTCCTGCGATTTGGGGATTGAGAAGCCGACGTCATTGATAGATCGGGAGTTAAATGGAGTTGATGGGTCGACCCAAACGGATTTCAGTCCCCCAGTCGTCGTTAAGTCTTAAGCCCCGTCTCCACCTCCGGCCGGTACACGTTGCGACGGAACAAAAACCGCCGTCGCTAGCTCTTGGACGTCCGTCACCCGCACCATGCGTACGACGTCGCTTTCCATCCGCGTCATGCATTTAAGAAGCCATCGTCTACGCCCTGAAATAACTCGTGCGTTCCAAATCCCAACACGAGCCAACGACTAAAGATACCGTGAGCAAGCGAGCTCGTCCACGCCAACGAGTTTTCGACTGCGTACTCTGTTTCTTACCAAACTGGGAAGAACACAACACAACTAGTACAAATATGTACAGTACAACTGTGCTCTGCTTAGCTGATGCTGAACGATTAGCTCCACAACAGCGTCTGCGTCTCCGCCACACCGTTGTGCTTGCTGTCCTCTCGCCATGCTCCGGCCTCCGGCGGCTCCACCAGCATCCCCTGCGCCAAGCTCTCGTAGTACGACCCGGCAACCATGCCGCCAAACCACTGTTCGTCGTCGAGCTCCAGCAAGTCGCCTGACGACATGGAGAATAGCGCGCCGCTCGGGACGACGGCGACGGCGGTCTTGATCTCCCGCGCGCTGCCGAAGGCGAAGGAGCCGGCCGCGAGCACGAGCAGCATCCGCCAGGCGGAGTCGGCGAAGTTGAGGCAGGCTTTGCGGCCGGAGAGCGCGAGCACGGCGGCGTCGTGGGCGCGCGCCGCCATCTCGGCGGTGACGAAGGTGCCGAGCCAGAGCCTGGAGCCCCTCATCCCGACTCCCGAGCACGCGCACCTCGCAGACCCACCTCCCGGCGGGCCCCCGCTGCCACACGCCGCGGTACAGCGGGTGGCGCGTCTCCTGGAACTTGGTCCGCCCCGCGGGCCGCTTCGGCGGCTCCGACCTCACCGTCCTGTGCTGCTGCTCCTGCTGACCAGACGACATCTAGATGCTGCTTGTAAGTGCTGGAAGAATCAGCAGCTGTGTTGAGAGGTTTGATCGATGGATCGATGGAGTTCTGTCTGAGAAAAATGAGAAGTGAGACGGGGGAGTATATATAGGCTGATGGTAGGTGGTTACCTGGCGCCAACAGAAGAAGGCAGACTCATGGCGCGCGTTCCGCTTCCTCTCTTGGTTACTAGATCGGGGTCGCGCCTTGGCGCGAGGGTGCCGGTCTTAATGACGGGGCCGAGTGGGTAAAGATCAGATGCTATGATGCATTAGTAGAAAGGATAGTAAGTGCAGCTTGCCGCAACCCACCTGATCCAATTGTATCAGTCCGGTAATACTCGTATAGAATATATACACTTATGCTCTAATGCTCACCCGATAATACCATATATATATATGTGTGTGTGTGTGTGTGTGTGTGTGTGTGTGTGTGTTTCAGGATGGGCATGTACATAGGGCAAGATTCAGTACAAATATCAATCCACTAACAGGAAATAATGTTCATCTAAGGTTGTCTGAATTTCAGTTTCACATGAATATATATGTACTAATAGACTACCACTATTTGCTCCAGAAGGTGTCGTGAATGGTCCTCGAATGTGTTCTTTATGCCGAGCCTTACAGCGAAGGATGAACGGGATCAAGCAATCAAAGAGTCAGTGGTGTATCAGTTTGATATGAATATATGCTCGCTAAAAGACTTCCACTATTTGCAGCAGAAGGCACCAAATATGGTCATCAACTGCGTTCTTCCCTCCAAGCTCTCTCACGGTCCTCTTAAATTGGTACTTCTTGTCAATACCCAGCTGGCTGTTTAGATTTCCTTGTGTGATTGTGGCTCTCTGAGTAATCAATCATACAAAGTGTTAGTTTTGTTTCAGGGAGAAACAACAATTACTGAACAGAAGACTCAGGCTGAAGTGAAACATCATACATTTAGAGGCTGTTTGGATCGCTTCCTGGCAGATTATTGCCTGGCCTGGCATGTGCCTGGTTGTTGCCTGGAAAGTGTTTGGTTGATGTCCAGAAGATGCCTGAGCTAGCCTGGCCTGGGAGTTCCCACTGTATGTTTAGCCTGGCTAAATAGGTATGTGATGTGATTAGCCTGGCCCAGGCATTGAAAAAGAGACGCCTGGGGGATGCCTGGAGAGTACGACAGCAGCCTGAGAATACTAATAAAGTATTAGCACATGCATATTGTTGACTTGATGCTGTACCAGGCCAGGCTACGAACAAAACACTACTATCAGACTCAAGCCTGGCCAGGCAAAAAACGCATGTTGTTTCAGGCTCGGTCCAGACTGAGGACACCAATCAAACTGACCCTTAGTGCAGAGCAGCCATGACAAATAGAGCAGTGCATGTCTATTAAGCAAGGAACGGCAACGTGTGCTATATACTAATCCAACAAATTCCAATCCATAAGCGGTCATAACAAATAGGGGTGGGAACTAACACCTCATCGTCATTAATCTGTATGCGGTCATTGATGTTTGCTCCATTCATCCTACATTTGTCAGTTGAGTTTCACAACTGTCTGAATCAACAAGATATTTACCATTATTGCACAATGCAGTTGATAGTGGATTTGCTTGCTGGTACAAATGTAAACACAACCTTGCTATAATTATTTTTACAGGCTATAGTTCAATTAGAAACAGACATTTCCAACAAAAGGTTCACTTGAGATCGTACTTGTTCTTATAAATTATTATACACTGCATTATTGATCATTGACAGAGTTTTGTTAGTCTTTTTTTTTCTTTTGGAGTATAAAGGAACTAACAAACATATAATATAAGTTTAATCAATCTTAATTAGGTCTCTGTGAATGTTTACTCGGCCAAAATTTTAAATAAGATCACATTAATTCGGTTAATTTTTAATAGTCAAAGAAACCAAGAACCAATCGGAGCTAGATATATGCACCAAAAATGACACATTAATTCAATTAAGCATGCACCATAAAGACAGATTAGTTGTTCTTCTAATTTTGCACCCATGTTGTGGCAGAGAAGCGTACACGAAGGGAGCTAGATATTTGTTGTTTGGCACATCGATTTCAGCTGTATATACCATAGGCCAATACATTTAAAAAATGAGAAGAAATGAAAGAAACGGTGAGTACTGATGAATATGGCTAATGTCTAAAGATACTAATCACAATCACAATTCCCTCTAGAGGATAACTGATTATCACCAACTTGTGGGGAAAAGGTCGCAGCTGACCTATGGCATAGGGTTGGCATAAAAAGAAGTAGGAGGTCATCATTTCCCATACTTGAACATGCCGCCACCAGCCAATTAACATTCCATTACTCCTGAAAAATTATAAAGAAAACAAAAATTAATGCTTTGTGACTGACCAGCAAGAATTAGAAAACAAATTCATATATGCAAAGGTGCTCTGAACCCAAATCTTTTCTTCATAAACATGGAGAAACTCTCGTGAACAAAGTAAGCTTGCGTCAGATAAAAAGATATTATAAGAAAGAACACCAGATAAGAGCTAACAAAATTAAATTTAGAATATATGCTAGCAAAAAAATAACTGTACAAAAATATTGTGGGACAAATCGAATTCATATAGGCCACTAACTAAACTGACAGGAACCAAACATGCATGGACTGAACTCTTCAGCAAAATAATATGTCTATTCAAAGCTATATGTTTCCAGATTGTTTAGGATTACTTTAACTGCTAGCAAAACATTATGTTAAATAATAAGAAAAGAAAGCTTCCCAGTTCATATGGATAGATATATGTCTAAGAATAAAAGAAAGCTTCCCAATTCGTATGGATCAGGTATGAGCTGAGCCATAAATCGTGTATCTGATATACATGTACTGATGTAAATAAATCAATATGTACAAAGAAAATTCCCCTTGCGCTAGGTAACATGATCCCTTCAGTTCTCAAGTAAAAGAAAGCTTCTCAGTCTATAAATAGAAAACTATCAAATGGGGGCTACTGCTACCAAAGGCATGCCAATCGATACTCGAGGATCTGTGGGCAAGAGCTGCGGCGTGTTGAACAGCATGGGCACTTGGATCTGTGTCAACGACCTGGTGATGCCGAGCAGTGCATGGATGCAGACCGCTACACCCCCACCTCATCACATTTTAGCATCAACCAAACCAGGCCCTGTAAGCTAACGCGATGGAAAGAATAGAGATCAGGGAGTGGAGAGAGCCTTACCGGTGGGTGAGACGACGATATGGTGTGGAAGGAGGGGCAAGAGAGAACTGGCTGGCACGTCGTGCTGGAGAGGTGGCCAGGCCTGGATGCATCTTTCCAACGGAGATCTAATCCCCAGTGCGCCCATCATCAGCCGCTTGCGGTGGACCTCCTTGACTCGTACGCCATCTGCAGAGCGCCTCCATCAGCCGCTCCCTTGGCAGTATCTAAAGAAATGGATGCAAATTTGTTATGGAAACGGTAGATGATTGACATGAGGTGGTATTCTCCTGTTGCTAGGAGGGCATCTCTAACATCTGCCCCTTTGTCCTAAAACACAAGGCAAATATGAGCAAACATGCAGTCTATGTAGATACCATAGTTACTTGCATAAGTAAATCCATTTATCTAAAAATGTATAAAGCCACGAACAATGATATCTCTTGTCCACTTACAAAAGGCTACTATGGTGCTTCTCACTAAGACATGGTCACCCTAGTGAGTCAATCACAGCTATTATCACTTGAAATAAAGACCATGAATCACAACGCGATTCAGGATTAAGGTAATAAAACACTCACACTGATTTAGATAATACAAAAGGGTGAACAGACACCTTAGGTGTGCATATTCCAAGCACTCAACCAATCGGATACTTAAAAATTCTGTAAGAAAATCATAATCAGACCTCCATGAGAAGAAATTAAACCGTCTTGTAAGCACACTCTCCAAAAATCAGTGCTAGAGGTTTTAAATTCTGACATAACACACAAGGATGGGGCATAGCTTGTGACACTGGAAGATATGGTAACTACAGATTGCGACAATTGTCGAAAAAACATTTATACACGCACCATTTAATTTGGACAAAATTCTAGTACATTAATATTTGTTCAAGAGAAGGAGCAAGACAAAATGGAGGGAGTGATCTTCTAAAAAATGGAGGGAGTGGTTACTGAGGAGCAGTAGTAGCTACCTTGAGACCAGGATGGAGGGAAAAAATTGCATGGTACATAGAACTGCATGGTAGCAGGACAAAGATTATGATGGACCAGATTTGCCAACCACCAACAAAATATGTACAGACAATCCAGATCCCAAACGATTGAGGTGGTCTTCAAATCAGTATGTCTTTTCTGCCTGGAGAAAAGAAGAAGGAATAATATTACTGCAATAAGCTGAAAGATCAGAAGACCATAGTCTATTTGCGGACTTTGGTCGTCAGCAATTCAAAAGAACATCTTATATTTAATTTCTTGCCGGGCTTATAACCTGAACTATTTTACTTAAACATATGGCCAGATTCAGTGCAAGATATATGTGCAATCCCATCAGATTTTTCATTCGGTTCAGAGTTAAAAGGAACCGTATAGAGCGAGAATAGAAGCTTAAGAGAGTTTTTCAATCATAGCCATCCTATGGAAAAGGGAAATGAACTCATACTCAAAAAAGAAACAGTAGCCTAAGCAGAATTCTTCACCTTAACAAACTGTAAGCAAGAATTTTCAGATCGTGAGAAATGCAATGGAGATAAATGCACACACTTTATGAACCCAGACTGAACTGTGGGTGTTGATCCTATTATATGAAAATAAATTAGAAAAGGAAGGGATGAGGATCTGCTATACCTAGGGACGTTAAGGTCCATGCTCCATTCTTGCCGAGGACATCCACAACAAAGAAATGATTCACACAACACAACATTTGACAATACAAGGGATATGTTTCAATAGCTTTCAGCACACAAACCAATGTGAAAACTAATTCACGTGGATACTGAAGAATAAGAATTATGTAGCTCTCTTTGCTCCTTCATACTCAACTAAAAATAAATCAATGCAGATGAACATTTTTTAGCTTAAATGCAGAAGAACATTCAATGTATAACCTGTAAATCAATAGGAACAAAATATCAACGTTGAATCACACGACGCATCCAGAGTAAGCATTCGAGAAGAACACACATTGCATGAGCCCAAACTGAACATGGGTGTTCATCCAATTCTACGGAAACAAATTAGAAGGGAGGACGATCTGCTATACCTGCAATGTGCAGAGGCGGGCGAGGTCGATGGCGTCCATTCCTTCTTCTGGCCAAGCACATCGACCTAAGATGTTAAACAATGTCAGCTTGTGCTACAAACCAACAACAAATAACACAATGTAAGTGCCATTATTTTGATCGAACAGTCTCTACACCATCCCCTGACCACACACAGATGCACCCACTGAAGGCAATCATTTTCCAGGGCTAATAAGCAGGCACCCGTAGAGTTGAAAGCAGAGAATCAAACATATATATAATCCAATCTAGTAAGCAGTCAGTCGTACAATTCAAAGCAGATTATGAAACACATATAAACAAATCATCCATTTCAAAGGCATATAGAATTCCTCAGAACAAACAAACTTCATATACTACAGTTGACATACTACACGAAACAAACTAGTCCCAACAACAGGTTCTGCCATGTATGAGACCTTATGTAAAACAGTTTGTATTAGCACTATTATTACTGGGCCGTCAAATGTTCTGAGGAATAAATGCAGTAGTACAAACACCACAGTGAATATAGTTCAAGAAAAACATCACAGGGAATAGTTTGAAGCTACAATAATCAGACATCAGTAAAAAATAATGTTGTATATGCCCATAAAAAGCGTCCTAGTGCAAAATCCTACCAATGAGAGTTCCCCAAAACAAATAAACTTTCAGTCCATGGACCATACAAAGTTTTCCAATGTGGAAATACTGCATCTAGATTTCGACAGTAGAATATGCATGAGAGTAATAAAGATAGTGATCAAGGTATCACCTGGCTTTCGCTTCCCGATTTAACCTCCATTTGTTGTCACAATATCTGGGCAGCTTCTGTTCCATGTCCATGAATGGTAACACCTTCAGCTTCCTGTAATCAGAAAAGTCATCACATAAATAAAAAAAGAATAAATGGATCAGATCATAGATAGGTTTTCATTATTAATGCACAATCTGGAATGGTGCTACTGTGACAGGAAGAAAGGGGTAGTTATAAGAAAATAGCATCTATGCTGGTAACATGACATGATATTTTTAATTGAACCAAACCTCCAAGATCATGTCAGCGATTAAAACCGGCATTAACCAAACCATCCATACACAATGACTAAGAAGCTAAAAGGACAACCCGCCATGTGAAAGATCGTGGATGTCGCCTAGAGGGGGGGTGAATAGGCATTTTAAAATAATTACGGTTAAGGCTCGAACAAATGCGGAATAAACCTAGCGGTTAATTTGTCAAGCACAAAACCTAAAACAACTAGGCTCACCTATGTGCACCAACAACTTATGCTAAACAAGATAAGCAACTATGTGATAGCAAGATATATAACAAAGAACAATATGGCTATCACAAAGTAAAGTGCATAAGTAAATGGCTCGGGAAAGAGATAACCGAGGCACGCGGAGATGACGATGTATCCCGAAGTTCACACCCTTGCGGATGCTAATCTCCGTTTGAAGCGGTGTGGAGGCACAAAGCTCCCCAAGAAGCCACTAGGGCCACTGTAATCTCCTCACGCCCTCGCACAATGCAAGATGCCGTGATTCCACTAAGGGACCCTTGAGGGCGGTCACCGAACCCGTACAAATGGCGACCCTTGGGGGCGGTCACCGAACCCGTACACTTTGGCAACCCTTGGGGGCGGTCACCGGTACCCGTCAAATTGCTCGGGGCGATCTCCACAACCTAATTGGAGACCCCGATGCTTGCCCGGAGCTTTACACCATAATGATTGAGCTCCGAACACCACCAACCGTCTAGGGCGCCCAAGCACCCAAGATGAACAAGCTCAAGGGCACCAAGCACCCAAGAGTAATAAGCTTCTCAACTTGTAACTTCCACGCATCACGTGGAGAACTCAAATCGATGCACCAAATGCAATGGCAAGGGCACACAAAGTGCCCAAGTCCTTCTCTCCCAAATCCCACCAAAGCAACTAATGCTAGGGAGGAAAATGAGAGGAAGAACGAAAGAAGAGCACGAAGAACTCCAAGATCTAGATCCAAGGGGTTCCCCTCACTTAGAGGAGAAAGTGATTGGTGGAAACGTGGATCTAGATCTCCTCTCTCTTTTCCCTCAAAAACTAGCAAGAATCCATGGAGGGATTGAGAGTTAGCAAGCTCGGAGAAGGTCAACAATGGGGGAAGAACACGAGCTCAAGGGATAAGGTTCATTGGGGAAGAAGACCCCCTTTTTATAGGAGGGGGAAAATCCAACCGTTACCCCACTGTACATCCCCGCACAGAGCGGTACTACCGCTAGGGCAGGGCGGTACTACCACTGAGAGCGGTACTACCGCTCCCACCTAGCAGTACTACCGCGCTGACGAGGAAGACAGGGCCCTGGCCCCAGAGCGGTACTACCGCCACTACTACCGCACTTAGTACCGTAAAACCCGACACGAAAAACGACGGTCTCGAATCGAGTCGGTAGTAGCTCGGAACCACTGCGGTACTACGGCCGAAGACCACAAGCGGTAGTACCGCTCGGAGAGCGGTACTACCGCTTGAGTGCTTCGGCGGTACTACCGCTGTGGACCGCGGTACTACCGCTGGCACCATCCTTAAGCCACTACCGCGAAAACAAAGTATACTCCAAGGAAACCAGAACTGCCATAACTTCTGCAAATGAGCTCCGAATTGAGCAAACTCAAGCTTGTTTGAAACAGGACAACGAGTAGCATCAAGCTTGTTATAGTAAGAAGAGGCAGGGGAGGTATGCTTAGCAAACAAAGGAGTGACACCTCCAACAGAGAAGAACCGGCATACCCTCCAACATCGAAAACATCATAGAAGATGCATGTGAACTCCGTTTTTGATGAACTCGAGCTTGTCATGAACATGACCAAAAGCTCCAAATCTCACAAGGAGAAGAACCAAACAAGAACCAAAAAGATGATGCAAGGATGCAATGGTTTGAGCTCTCTACGACGATACGATCAAGCAACTCATCGAGAGCCCCCCTTGATAGTACGGCAATCAATCCTATAACCCGGTCTCCCACAACTACCGTGAGACCGGTAAAATATAAAACCTATCAAGGGCAAACCTTTGCCTTGCACATGATCCACTTGAGCTAGATGATGACGATCTTCTCCTCCTCAAGATGGACCACCTTTCTTGATTGCATTGGCTCGATGAAGACTAGTAGATTGCTCCCCCATACTCCACTATGGGTGAGCCACTCTTCTGCACATCTTCACAAGTCCATTGTCGCCACAATGGACGGCAAGCTTCAAGCATATGATCTCTTCGTGATGATCCTACTTGAACTTGCACACCGCAACCTAACCCCACAAAAAACTCTCACGAAGACCATGGGTTAGTACACAAAGCGTAATTGACCATGCTTACCATACCATGGGATCGCTTGATCCCTCTTGGTACATATTCTATGCTTTGTGTGTTGATCAACTTGATTCATTCTTTGACTTAGTCTTGATCAACCTTGAATCTTTCCAACTCTCTTCATTTGGATGATGTCTTGAAGGTAAACATGAATGATCACACACTCTTCTTCTTCAAGACATGCTTGCTATAAGCTCAAAACTCATAATACCAATCTTTGGATAATTCCTTAATCGCACCTTGGTCATCACAAACTCTCCTTGAAACCAACAAATGGACTCCAAGAAAATCCTATGGACAAACCCTTCAAATATAACTCAAGGCAACCATTAGTCCATAGAGATTGCCATCAATTACCAAAACCACACATGGGGGCACCACATGTCCTTTCACCATGCATCACAAAAAGTATACCCTGTTCTCTTAGCAAAAGCCATTTCTATTCGATGCACTTTCCTTAACAAATTCTATGGAACCTACGACGCCGCAAGTTATATAAGAAATTCCAACCAAAGGGCTCCATTCTTCATCAGCTGTTCTAACCGATCAATGCTCAATAGTCATGGAAACCTCCACTCCCAATACATACAAATATTTGGAGAAACCCATGGATACAAATTAAAATATAATAGATAAGATACTAATATATAAATGTAGACAACCATCAACAGGCCTTCTCCCATACCAAGTCCACACAATCAGTTCATAGCCTTTTTTTAGAACACTTCATAGATATCTAATTGGAATTTTATTTGCCATTTATTTTTTGCAAGTAAAAAAACTGCTAGAAAAGATAGAACAAATCCAGTGACTTAAATATACCCAATCAACTAACAAAGCATGCAACTGACCAATAATGAATCATTTAAGCAATAGTTTTAGTGGACCATCCACCTTGAATAATTAACATCTACCATTCCATATGATACGTTGAATCCTACCCCAAGTGTTGTAGCGTATTTCTAGTTTAATTCAGTTATAGTTCTCAACCAAAATTATCTCCATAATCCTCAATCCAAATACTTCAAAGCCGTCGACAACAGTTTATGACAATAGTTTAAATTTGAACAACACTGGCAGTAATGGGATGTGTACATATACATAGCCATGGGGCTGTGTATTTTGTAGTCCGTACCTACAATTGGGCTGACTTCCATCAAGAGAATAACATGCTCCAGCCGGGCAGATGGATCTCGTCAGCAACCCAGGCAACTAAATCCAAGGCAACAAAGTAAGATGCAGCAAGCAATGTGATTTGTAGCAGCCTGTGGCTAAATTAGATTAGCAAGTCAGTGGGAGGGAGAGGGGAAGTGTTACCTGCAAGGAAGGGATCCATTGCCGTCAGGAAGGAAGCAGGGACCTTGTGCGGTGCGTCGTGGTCGGAATCGAGCTCGGGTCCTCGTCCTCCTCCGCGTCGTGGTCATCCTCGCTTGCTGTTTGGAATCAAACAAACAGAACATCGATCACACACAGACCGACAGGGAGAATGGAAGGATGAGCGGCGGATCGAACCTTGGGAGTCTGACGCCGACAGCGAGCACCGCAACTATTCGCGGAAGAAGGCGACCACGGATCCGTGACCGCATCTAGGAGTTCGAGGAAGAGGAGGAGCAGCAGCGTTCGTTGCCGCGGCCGCCGCTCGTCCCGACCGGCATTGGCCTCGTCGCCCGCAGCCCCAATCTTCTTTGCAGGGTGCGATGGCGTGGCGGCGGTGGTGCAGGGGGCGCGGGGAGTGGCGGCGACGACTGGGGCATGAGGGAAAGGAAGGGGCGTGACGGAGAGAAGGGGGTGGGGGTGGCGGCGCAGAGGAGAGGAGGAGCTAGGGTTACGGGAGGGGAGTTGCAAGGCGAGGCGGGACGGCGTGGTCCTGGTCATCGGCCACGGCCACGGCGAGCGGGACGGCGGGGCAGGGCGGGCGAGGTGGCAGGGCGGGGCGGGCGGGCGAGGCGGCGGGTCGAGGTAGGGGGCGCGGGTGCGGGGAGAGGAGGAGGCTAGGGTTCACCACGGGGTCGGCCCTTTTATACCCCCTGTGAGTGAAATGACGAAAATGCCCCCGGGGGCGCCGGAATTACGAGCGGTGGCACGAACGGGGTGAAACTGTTCATTGCAATAGTGCCTCCAAGTTGATCCGACGGCGTAGGTCGTCCCAGGGCTCGATCCGATGGCCCAGATTGCATCAAGCAAAACGATCCAACAGCCAGAAATCGCTAAGCTCTGAGAGCGCTCGGTAAGCCTCAGATTCCTTATTTCTCAATTCCCTTCGTCTCATAATATAAAATGTTTTTACATTAATTAGTGTCAAAAATGAAGGGTGTATTATAGTAATAATTTTTGCTAACGCTCATCTCTTGTTTAGTTGGATGATTACTGGCGGGTAACCGGCCAGCCAGGGTTAATCACCCACCTTCATCCGCAAAAGCGCGTGTGCTCCACGTCCTTTGCCTCACCGAGCAACACGTGTACCCCCACAATGCTAAGCTGTTTCGTTCTTATCCACTCACGCGTAATTTTTTGTTTTTTGACTGTTGGTTAAGAACTCCGGTCCAATTTTTCAGAGAGCTCTATATTTTCAAGGTTGGTTTATAATACTAAAAATAATATCATTATTGTAAGCTGCTTTTCAAATACAAATTCAATAATATATATTTTTGTGACCTGTGTCTTCCTGGTCAAATTTTTGGTCAAAAGTTCAACGCAAAATAAGAAAAAACTTATAAACCCAGATGAATGATGTACCCGTTGCACAAGATGTTACTATACATAATACAACCACATTGGTTCTTTGTGCCGAGTTTTGCCGTAGCCGCGATGTTTCGATTCATCATTTTTTTCTAAGGATTTCATCGCAAAGACAAGACTCATTTTTCTTTTGAAGTTACAGGACCAATTTTTCAATTTAGCAACACTTCAGTCGACTAAATTGACTTTTGGGTCAGTCGATTTTCATGAGGATGGGAGAGCTCGCCGGAGGGAAGGAAGAACCAGCCACAGCGTGGAGAGGGGCTCGCCGGAGAGGCTACCCCACTATCTACCTTAAGGTTCAGGGTGGGGGCGGTGGTCGCTGGCGGTGGGGGGAAGGGGCGGTGGTGAGACAGTGGCGTGGGGATCGCCGAAGAAAAAGCTCTGCGCGGAGGGCCTAGAGAGAGGGCCGGGCCGGCGGTGGGGAGTAGTTTCGGGGAGGGCAGGACGCTGCGGGAGCGGCGGTGGCCGGCGGCTCAAGGGGTGGAGGTTAAAAATAAACTGCAGGTCCTTGATTTTGCATCCAACAACTGAAAAATCAACTGACCATAGATGAAAAACTCAACTGATTGATTTCTAGCCGTTCGCCCATTTTTTATAGAAACAGTCGTCCGTGGTACAAATATCCACTACTACCTTAAGGGGCACATCACTTGCCAGCCTGTCATCTCACCACCGGCCACATGATTAATCTAAGATGGAGAGGACCGGGATGATAAGTGCACTCAGCACCTGCTCCCTCGCGACTCACTCTCACCGGCCTACCAGAGTTGTATTTTATTTCTCTATCCTATTAATTTACTTTGCTCTAGTGCAGTATAAAGTTATACTCTCTCTGTAAACTAATATAAGAACGTTTAGATCACTACTTTACGAAGGAATTACTAGACAACGTCAAGTAATGTGGACAAAAGAGAATTGTACTCCTTCCATTCCAAATTACTCGTCGTGATTTTAGTTCAAATTTAAACTAAAACCACGACGAGTAATTTGAAACGGATGGAGTAATTTTTAGTCACATTTTCCTCGTCGCCGTCACATCACTCCGTGTCAACCCGGCATCATTGTTGCCCGAAAAAGGAAGAAAATATCCTGGCATTTTGCCACTTGGTCACCGGATTGATTTAGGTTGGAGAGGCCGGAGGGAGCGGAGCGTGATGAGTGTAAGCAGCACCTGCTTCCTCACGGCTCACACTCACCGGCCTCCACAGACAGCTCACCAGGATTTAGACATGACCCCAGAATAAGATCCCCGAGGTTCCGCTAGCACTAACCGGCTGATTTGGTTGGGCCTCAATCGACCTGTCGACCATTTAATTAACTTACTTTGGCCCACCTTCCTCCGTCACATGAACCAATCAAAGTTTATCGCCTGTGTTCGCTTTAGATTGGATGAAAATTTTGTGTGCTGCCCAATATTTGATTCAATCTTAAGCTAAATATCGGGGAACACACTAATTTTACACACAATCCCTGCGGGGCCTCATATGGTCACAACGCATGAACGGATAGGATCTACTTTTGGAATCATCAACAACCATTATTTTTGTGTTTTTCGTGTCATCCGGGCAACTGAGTTACTACCTCCGTCCCAAAATAAATGTCTCAATTTCGTACTAACTTTAATATATGTCTCAACTTCGTACTAATTTTAGTATAAAGTTGTACTAAAGTTGAGAGTTGAGACACTTATTTTGGGATCGAGGGAGTTTTTTTAGGGAATGAGGGAGTATTTTCTTTGTTCAATCACATTTTTTCCCCTTTTTTGTGTGTGTTTGCTTGTTTTTTCTTTCTTTTCCTACTCGGATATTCTTTCTTTGAGTGTATGTTTGTGTCTCGTGCATGTGGGCTTGTGTGAGTGTGCGGGTGTGCTTATCATATACCATCGACACGAAATATGTCGATTAATCTCCATCATACACAAATAAGTAGTATTATGCAACAGACAATTGTCAAAAAAAAGTACAATTGTGTGCTTGTTCTTGCGAATTGTCATATTGTGAAAAGGTACAATTCTTGTGTAATTTATGTAAGTTTTTGCTATCATTTGTTTTATTTATTTTCATATTTGTAAGGGTAATGCCAATGACTTTTAGTCATTTTACTTAGAAAAAGTTTTTAATTTTATTCTAGTTTGTGTTTAACTTTTGTATACATGTTTTGTTTATTAAATAGAAAAGTGATTGACACATTAAAAAATGATACCCATAAACAGTTGCCGCCTTATTTTTAAGTGGCCATTGACCCCCCCCCCCCCCCCTCCCCGCCCCCCTCTTCTTCTTTTACATTTTTATCTTAAACCGATCTTCCATTGCTTTAAAAAGATGCCCCACCATGGGGCAGAGCCAGGATTTAGGTATAGAGAGGGGGCCACCGTTAAAAAAATGTCGATTGATATCATTATATCCTAACTAACTAATTGCCCGTACTTTGCAACAAGGGCATACATATATTCTAGTGTTACACCCCTAACAAACATATTGTAGTGATCTTTAAATCGAATGCTTGACGATATTATCCATAATTAACGTCCAGATTGATACTCTTTAGGCTATGTGGTTCAATTAGTAGAGAATCTTACTATTAGTTTGTTCGAATTGCAACTGTAATCCTTTTTCAAATCCATTTTGTAATACCATGTGGAAATCCTAGTTGAAATTGATGTTAAATCTAGTATGAAAAAAATACCATTGTTGAGGTGGGAAACATGATGCCTTCATTGAAACGGGTCCCATGATAAAAATAATTATGAAGGCTACGTTGGCAGACGAAGCCTTTCTAGCCGCGTCCTCCTCCTCCTCCACAAAGAAATTAGGGTTTCTGCCTCCTGTCGACGCCGCCGCAAGTCCGCCTCCTCTGCGGTGGCCCTAGAGCCATGGGGGCACGTTGGATCTTGGCAAGGGCCGGTGGGAGGGCTCCGTTTCTAGTCGTTTCTTTCACTTTTGCTAGGGTTTTTGTTCTGCTCAGAAAGACGAGACGACGGTGGCTCCATGAAGATGGAATAAAGGTCTTCCCGCCTAACCCCCGTTCTGGCGGTGCGTCTAGCACTGTTGGTGAGCGTGTGGAGGTGTGTCTCCGGCGGATTTATCTTTTGTGGATTTGCTCGGATCTCGTCGTTGTTCGTCTACGTTCATGTATCTTCGGGTTGGATCCTTCTGATCTACGTTATTCTTCATCTGCGGCGGTTGCTGCTCTGGTGTGCTGGTTCTACGGGGCCTTAGCACCACGACTTCCCGACTGTCTACTACAACAAGTTGTGCCCGACTCCAACGATGGAGGGGCGATGACGGTGGCGCGCCTTCGACTCGTTTCAGTGCTTGTAGTCGTCGTCAGGTGGTCTATGAATCTTGATGTAATTTCTATTATTTCTGGTATTCGTTGTACTGCCATGATCGGAGATAAATAGATTGAAAATTTTCTAGAAAAAAAAAACTACGTTGATAGCGTTCGTATACGTACGGAGTGAGCGTGCTCACGACCGCTGGAGTTGCTCTTAGTTTAGGGATTAGTGCGTAGGAATAGGATAATTCCTTAAAATAGAAAAAACGTCCGTAAGTGGAGGGATTTTTGTTTACAAAGCCGTCCAAGTCCATCATTTTCACAGGTTGTCAACGAACAGTGACGTCCTTTGATGTGTCTGCTTTCCTTCTCAAAAAATACAGTATCTTTGACGTGGATTCATGGAGTGCACGATACGCACTCGAGTTCAGTACCAATAATTTCTGTATTAAGCAATTACACAGGAGTAGCCCTTTTCCCCAAAAGTAGAAACCGGGAACTCGACAAATACTAGTACTACAATGAAGAACAAACTGCCTACTCTGCTTCTTCCCAAATCGGGAAGAGCGCGACTATCTACAACTTGGCAGTAGTGCTAAATTAGTCGAACAAGCAGCTCCATAGTGGCGTCTGGACGCCGCTCTGCTCGCCGTGCTCCGGCCTCGCTCTTTCGTCCGGCGGCGCCACGAGCATCCCCTGCGCCAAGCTCGCGTAGTACGACCCGGCCTCCATGCCGCCAAACCACTGCTCCTCGTCCAGCTCCAACAGGTCGCCGGAAGACATGTAAAACTCCGGCGCCAGGCACGCGACTGGAAGAATGATCTGCTGCTGCTGCTGGAGCGCCACGACGGCGACGGCGACCGGAACCTGCAGCTGCTGGAGCGCCACGACGGCGACGGCGAGCGGGACCTGCTTCTGCTGGAGCGCCACCACGGCCACTGCGACCGGAACCTGCTGTTGCTGGAGCGCAACGACGGCGACGGCGACTGGAATGATCTGCTTCCGCTGGAACGCGACGACGGCCACGGCGACGGCGGCCTTGATCTCCCGCGCGCTGTCAAAGCCGAACGAGCCGGCCGCGAGCACGGGCAGCATCCGCCAGGCGGAGTCGGCGAAGTTGAGGCAGGCGGCGCGGCCGGAGAGCGCGAGCACCGCGGCGTCGTGCGCGCGCGCCGCCATCTCGGCCGTGTTGAAGGTGCCGAGCCAGAGCCTGGAGCCCTTGATCCCGGGCACGCGCACCTCGCACACCCACTGCCCGACGCGGCCACGGCGCCGCACGCCGCGGTACAGCGGGTGGCGCGTCTCGTGGAACTTGGTCCGCCCCGCAGGGCGCTTCGGCGGCTCCGACGACACCGTTCGGTGCCCCTGCTCCTGCTGGCCGGACCGGGAGGCGATGTCGGCGACGTCCATCTGAGTCGAGAGCTAGCGGAGATGCTCGTGAGAGGTGTGGAGTGGTAGTAGTGATGGAATCAGCGGCTGTGTTGAGAGGTTTTGATCGATCGGCGGATGGAGCTTGTTTGAGAAGAAGGGGAATGGAGACGGGGAGCATATATAGGCATAGGCAAGCGGTGGTTTCCTGGAAATGGCAAGTGGCAAAGGAGTATGTGTATGTGTCACTCACGCTGACACTTGCGCCGGAGCACAAGGCAGCTTCATGGCGCGCCCCCATTTGTTTTACTATCATTTCCGCGACGCGCATCACTTGGTTGCTTTCCAAGTTTTAGCTGGATGAGATGTGATGGGTGGTGCGTTTACGTCTTTTGTTTAATTTTGTTTAAACAACATACTCTAGTTCACAAATACATACATACACATAGGGCCAACTCCGACACATTTGCTCCGCGTGCATCGGTTTGGACCGAAACAGACAGAAGCAACGGCCCAACGCATCATGCATGGGTAGATTTGGTCTGTTTGGTGTCTGTTTGAATGCATTTCTGGCTAAAATTTGCGTCCACATGGACGCGAGACAAACACGTCTCGCGTCCTCCCGGAGTCTGACTCGGGCCGCATGTCGGCTCCAACCATCCATCTTGGGCCCACACGTCAACCACTAGAAGTGTCCATGCCACGTCCTTTTTAAATAGGAGGGAAGGGTGGCTCATCCGCTTCTCGCCAAACAAGTCCACACGTAGAGTTTGCTCCTCCGCCGCCCAATACGAACCCTAGCTTGCTGTCATCGCCATGGGCTTCTTCAGCTGTGGCAAAAAACGTCGCAAGCACGACCACGAGGCCGGCTCATCGCGCCGCCCAGCCAACTTCACTTTGGTGCCACGGCGGACTGGCCGGGATGCCAACGCACCTGGCTACACATCTCGGTGCACCGTGTGCACTACCACTGGGAGTGCCGGACATAAAACTCCCGCACGGCTAGCACCTCGACCCCAGATGCATTCTGATGCCGGCCATACCGTTGTCCGAGCGCGCGAGCACTGGAGATTCGCAACCACCGTGCCCTTCTCTCGTCGGAGCAACGACGCGACCCCACATACGCGCCGGAGTCCCCGAACTGGGACTTCTGGGTCGCGACAGAGTACTACGTGCGCCATCGTGGGGTCGTCCAGATGGATGCCCGCCCTGCACCATCGGCGTTCGTGGTGCGGGAGGAGGATTGGGCCGCATTCCAAGCGGCCCTCGAGGAGGCGACGCGACGTGCCATGGAGGAATCCGTGTGCATGAAGAATGCCATTTGGCCTGGCCTGGAGCAGGCACTCGAGGAGTCCGCATCCGATGGCCAGGCACCACCACCGCCACCACCACCGCTACCGCCCCGGCCGTTGTCCCTCCAGAGCTACATGTGGACGCGCGTTGGCAATGGAGCGGGCGAAGGCGGAGCGCCAGATGTAGTGGGAGAACATGGAGGAGGCCGAGAGACGCGAGCAGGGAGAGATGGCGGCGTGCGGCGCCAGGCAGCGCAACAGCAGACGCCGAATGTTGTGGCGCTGGAGGCCTACCAGCAGGCATTCCCAAGGGCGACGCTGTCGGCATTCGTCGACCTGGCCATCGAGGGCAACGACACCTAGGGCTACGGGCTGGACGAGGCGGGCGGCTACGAGTTACTTTTTTAGTTTGAATTAATGTTTAAATTATTATATAAGTGGACTTTGACCAACGTTTTAGTAAGCATCTTTTTATTTTAAATGTTTTATTTATGTCTATTTAGTTTTTTAGTTGTCATGCCGACCAAATCCATCGGCCACGTTGGACGCACCGACGCCTCAGAGCCCAACCGGACACACTCTGGATGACTCAAACGGACAGACAAAAACTACTATCGTTTGCGTCGATAGGTTGGAGTTTGGCATCCACGGACAAAACTTGAATCCGGATGTGCTAGTTCCACCGCGAGGAACCAAAGTGACCTACGTGGAAGCCAAACAGTCGCCACCTACCGGACTGCTGCGTCCCGCCTACACGCCACGCTGGCTGCTTGCCGCATTCTATCTGGACGCTACCACTGCTGCCTTTGCTGTTCCTTCTCTTCACGTGATGCTTGTCGCCGCCTCCTCTCTTCTTCGTACTTCCTTCGTCTTATAATATAAAAACATTTTTGATACTAGTATAGTGTAAAAAACATTTTTATATTTTAGGACAGAGGGAGTAGTTACGTACAATGGTGAACAGCTGCCGAAGGAGCAGGCAAGGTAAATTTCCATTGCCATGTTAACTTGATTCAGATTGGCACGTACTCCCTCTGTTTCAAAATAATTTGAAGTCTTAAGTTTATTTTGAGTCAAATTTGCTTAAAGTTGACCAACTTTAGGGGGAAAATATGACAAGACCGACAACACCAAACAAGCATAGTGTGAAAATAAATTTCATAAAATATCTCATGAGACTAATTTGATGTTCTAAGTGTTAATACATTTTTCAATATTTCGAAACGGAGATAGCATAACAAAAAAAAAACTAGATTCAGATGTGTCACCCATGGGACCAAGTACGTCCGTCTCTAACTCTAAAGTGACACATCACCCTTTGTCATCCTGGCATCACTGTTTTTATATAGAGGAAAAGGCGCCGGAGTCGCCGGGGAAGAAATAATCACCGGGACAAGAACCTTTCCCCACGAACAAATGGGCAATGGGACTAAGGCCAACTTCATCGCGCGACCCCATCCCGTCCGGCCCCTGTTCGTTTGAGGTAAAATGGACAAATCGGGCGGCCCAGCGCGTGATGGCCCGGATCTATCTTTTTCGTTTTGTGTCCGGGCCGATCCATTTCGAGCGCAAACATGCGTCAGGTTTGGGTCGCGGTGGACAGAAAACGGACGCGCGCTCGTCCGCGTCGGGACCGCGTGACAGGCGGCCACCTACCTCCCACTGCCCGACATAAATGCGCACGGGTGGTCGACCCCACCTGCCATCCGCACAGCAAACGGTCGCTTTTCCTCTTAAATGAGGAAGTCGTGGACCGGCCGTCATCCACACTCCCCAGTCAGGCCCTTCCTGCCTTCTCGAGACCAACACCCCAAACCCTAGCCCTCTCCTCGTCCCCGATGTCGCCAGCCGACCATCTCGCAACTGTCATGGGCTTCTCGAACCACGGCCGCAAGGGGAAGCACGACCGCGAGGCGTCGTCGTCGTCGGGCCGCCGCCGCGGCTCCGTGAAGGAGGAGCCCGCATCACCGCCACCGCGTCAGACCCGTGCTTGCCCCGTTCACCATCGGCCCAACGGCCGGCGGCGCGCACGGCCGGCAGTACATCGCGGCGGATGTATGCCGCCGTTATTGGGAGACAAGGACGCCGCTCCCGTGGAGCGATGTGCACCTCCCCAGTAACTGACACCTCTCCGCCGACCGGGTGCCGATCCCGCCGGTGCCGCAGAGCGATCGTGCGCACCGCGAGGAGATCCAGCACCGCCGCCGCCTCCTCCCCGACGACCTGTACTACGACGACAGGTACGCCCCCGACTCACCGCTCTGGGACACGTGGCTCCAGGACGAGCACGATGTGCGGCGCGCGTCGTTCTTCGCTGACACGTCGATGGGGCCGATGCGGCCACGTCTAGAGTGCGTAGCGCGTGCTCCCCAGGAGCGCGGGCGTACGCGGGTGCGCGGCCTCACACCCACGCCGTCGCCTTCACCCTCTCCGTCGCCACCACCACCTCCTCACATGACAACGGAGGAGGAGGCCCGTCTCATGGCGCGTGTCATGGAGGACTCCATGCACACGCACGACGAGCGCCAATGGGAGGGCCTCGAGGAGATGATGGCCCTCTCTGTGGCCGGCGACGTCGCCATCCCCGAGCTAGACATGGTGGCCACGGAGGAGGCGAGGGAGGAGGAGCTGGTGGCCGTGTTCCACCCCGGCCTGGTGGGCCAGCAGTGGAGCTGGTCGTGCACCGCGCCGGGGATGGCCGACGCCGTGGGGGGCGTGAACTGGTGCCCCACGTCGCCGCGGTCACTGGAGGGGGGACGCGTCGCCACGGGAGGAGGTGGTGCAGGCCCCCGCCTTCCAGCCCGCCCCCGCATACCACGGACCACCGGCCCACCTCTGGATGCCGCCGGAGTACGCGGACCTCGTCAGCAACGACGGCGACACCGGCGGCCACTGAAGACGGCGACGGCAGGAGCGCACGGGCGGCGTTTTTTAATTTTGTTTTTTATGTTAATTATGGCACTGGGCGGTTAAGTGAACCGTGAAACTGGGCCATTTTTGGCCGTGACCCCTAACTAATGTTTTATATTTTTAAACTGCGTTCATTTACTTTTTTAGTCATTTTATTTAAGTTTTTTTTAATCACGTCCAACACGGACATGATTTGGGGACGGCCGTACGATGGGCGCACGCACGATCCAACGGACAGAAGCGGACATGGATGAACCCATTGCCGCCCCAAAGGGACAAAATCCGGCCAAACTAAATTTAGGGTCTTGCGGTGGAGTTGGCCTAAATACACATAACCAAAGTGGCACATCATCCTGTCATCATTGTTGCCAAAAGAAGGAAGAAATACCCTAGCATCCTGCCACTTGGCCACATGAAGTGAGACAGCGACGTAGTGTGGCCACTTGTCCGCGGCAGCTGCTTCCTCCTCACACTCACCTGCCTCCACTTGAGTGAGCTCACGTAGCGTGGCGACGAGGATTTTGACACGAGTCCAGGAAAAGATATGGTTGGGCCGCCACCCGTCGACCACATATTTTATACACTAATTAGCGTCCTCTGGTCCACCTTCCTCCGCCACATACATGAACGGATAAGACCTATTTTTGGAATCAATACCGGCGAGTCCAACGTCAGCGCCATTGTTTTTCTTCAAGTGGTGGTCGATGTGTCCTTTTCGCCGCGGTTTTTGCGGCTTAAAACTGTTCTCCGCTCCGCTGCTTTAGAAAAAGCGCCTCCGGGGAATAGAAATGTGAAGCTGTCATGTCGCTTAGCCGAACCTCCGAGAATAGAAACGGGACAAAAACTGTTCTGTTCCACAAATATTTAAGTGGCACGGACGTGACACGTCAATGCCCAAAGGGAAGTGTTTGGGGACGGTGCGCCGGCCGAAGCGCTCGGCCGGTCTCTTCCTTTTTTTCACGCGCGGGACACGCTGGTACGCGTGTGCTTAGTTGACCCAAACGTTTTTCTTTCTTTTTTCTTTTTCTTTGCTTCTTCTTCCTTCCGCCTCCGCCTGATCCCATCTCGCCTCCTTCATTGTAGCGTGTGGAGCAGCTCGCCGTCGCCCATGGATGTAGAGGCTGCAGCCCCGCTCTCATTCCCACCTCCTTTTTCTTCCTTCTCCCTCTCTTCCCTCTTCCTCCTCCTCTCTTCCCCTTTTGTTGCAACCGGCGACAGGCAAAACGCCGGGAGGACCGAGGTGCCCGTGCTACAACCATGGCCACGGGGGAGGAGCTGCAACCGCGGTACTGGGAGAGTTGCAAACGGCGTTTCCCCGTGCTACAACCATGGACACAAAAGCTACATCCAGTAGATAAAAAAGCTTCAACCAGACAACGAAATGCAGAAAAAGTTACAACCGTTTTGACAAAAAGCTTCAACCCGCAGATGAAAAAGCTTCAAACAGAGATTGAGAAAATCCTCCTCGACGACGACCACGACGTCTCTCTGTGTGTTTTGTTGCAACTACAGAGTAAAAAGCTGCAACCCTTTGTGAAAAAAGCTTCAAGCTCAGGTGAAAAAAGCTTCAATTGGCATGGTGGAAAGCTTCAGCGAGAAAAGCTTCAACAGGCATAGAGAAAAGCTTCAACCGATGAGATAAAAAGCTTCAACCTGACTCGTCAATGGCTGCTATGGGAGCTGCAGCCATCGGTGGTGGAGCTCCAACACACGTTTGGCAAGCTGCATCCAGCGGTGCAAAGCTCCACCTGCGGGTTCGCCGGTGCTTGAGATGGTGCTGGAATTGTCAGCCGTCATTTGCCTACGAGGTGTTTTGTTGGAACTGGCATTCTTTTTTTACTGGAACTAGCTATATTTTTTGCTACATCGACCCCTGGAGCTCTCCCCTACTGAATTTGATTTTTGCTGGAACCGGTGCTTTTTTTGCTGGAACCTTGCATTATTTTTGCTACAACCATTGGAGCTCTTTTTTCCTGCTGATTTTTTTTGCTGGAACTAGAGCTTTATTTGCGAAAACCTAGTAAATTGCTGGAACTGTTTTTCATTTTTGCTACGACCGGCCAAAATTTTTGCTACGTTCTGGCGACGAAGGCCCATGGTTTTGCTGGAACCGGCATTTTTTTTTGCTGGAACTGGCTAAATTTTTGCTTCAATTGACTATTTTTGTTTTTCGTAGTTGCTGAGATTGTTTTTTTTTTCTGAAATATAGTGTTGCAAAATCGACAACGACGGTGAGCCAGAGACGGCGACACCGTACTTTGAATGGGGTGTGCGAGCTGCTGGAACCGGCTTTGGCCGCAAGTGCCATTAGGCTTTGGGAATGACGATGAGATTGGAAGGGCATGTGACGACGGCGACGTCGAGTTGCGGTAAGCTGGTGAGGGGTAGCTAGTTGCGGCGACAGAACGTGGGGGACGCCGGCGAGCTGCGGCGACGGACGTGGTGGATGTCGGAGAGCTACAGCGACGGACGCGGCGGCAGATCTACCAGTGCTTCAAGCCGGTGGTTTTTTTTTGCTAGACACGGGCGAATCTGCTTCGTTGGGGTTGCCAGATCAGATGGCTGCAAGGCGACCGGCCGAAAGTTGGGCCGGTGCGCCGGCGCCTATCACTGCCCCAAAAGTGTTTGGGGACGGTGCGCCGGCCGAAGCGCTCGGCCGGTCTCTTCCTTTTTTTCACGCGCGGGACAAGCTGGCACGCGCGCGCTTAGTTGACCCAAACGTTTTTCTTTCTTTTTTTCTTTTTCTTTGCTTCTTCTTCCTTCCGCCTCCGCCTGATCCCATCTCGCCTCCTTCATTGTAGCGTGTGGAGCAGCTCGCCGTCGCCCATGGATATAGAGGTTGCAGCCCCGCTCTCATTCCCACCTCCTTTTTCTTCCTTCTCCCTCTCTGCCCTCTTCCTCCTCCTCTCTCCCCCTTTTGTTGCAACCGGCGACAGGCAAAACGCCGGGAGGACCGAGGTGCCCGTGCTACAACCATGGCCACGGGGGAGGAGCTGCAACCGCGGTACTGGGAGAGTTGCAAACGGCGTTTCCCCGTGCTACAACCATGGACACAAAAGCTACATCCAGTAGATAAAAAAGCTTCAACCAGACAACGAAATGCAGGAAAAGTTACAACCGTTTTGACAAAAAGCTTCAACCCGCAGATGAAAAAGCTTCAAACAGAGATTGAGAAAATCCTCCTCGACGACGACCACGACGTCTCTCTGTGTGTTTTGTTGCAACTACAGAGTAAAAAGCTGCAACCCTTTGTGAAAAAAGCTTCAAGCTCAGGTGAAAAAAGCTTTAATTGGCATGGTGGAAAGCTTCAGCGAGAAAAGCTTCAATAGGCATAGAGAAAAGCTTCAACCGATGAGATAAAAAGCTTCAACCTGACAATGGCTGCTATGGGAGCTGCAGCCATCGGTGGTGGAGCTCCAACACACGTTTGGCAAGCTGCATCCAGCGGTGCAAAGCACCACCAACGGGTTCACCGGTGCTTGAGATGGTGCTGGAACTGTCAGCCGTCATTTGCCTACGAGGTGTTTTGTTGGAACTGGCATTCTTTTTTTACTGGAACTAGCTATATTTTTTGCTACATCGACCCCTGGAGCTCTCCCCTACTGAATTTGATTTTTGCTGGAACCGGTGCTTTTTTTGCTGGAACCTTGCATTATTTTTGCTACAACCATTGGAGCTCTTTTTTCCTGCTGATTTTTTTTGCTGGAACTGGAGCTTTATTTGCGGAAACCTAGTAAATTGCTGGAACTATTTTTCATTTTTGCTACGACCGGCCAAAATTTTTGCTACGTTCCGGCGACGAAGGCCCATGGTTTTGCTGGAACCGGCAATTTTTTTTGCTGGAACTGGCTAAAATTTTGCTTCAATTGACTATTTTTGTTTTTCGTAGTTGCTGAGATTGTTTTTTTCTGAAATATAGTGTTGCAAAATCGACAACGACGGTGAGCCGGAGACGGCGACACCGTACTTTGAATGGGGTGTGCGAGCTGCTGGAACCGGCTTTGGCCGCAAGTGCCATTAGGCTTTGGGAATGACGGTGAGATTGGAAGGGCATGTGACGACGGCGACGTCGAGCTGCGGCAAGCTGGTGAGGGGTAGCTAGCTGCGGCGACAGAACGTGGGGGACGCCGGCGAGCTGCGGCGACGGACGTGGTGGACGCCGGAGAGCTACAGCGACGGACGCGGCGGCAGATCTACCAGTGCTTCAAGCCGGTGGTTTTTTTTGGCTAGACACGGGCGAATCTGCTTCGTTGGGGTTGCCAGATCAGATGGCTGCAAGGTGACCGGCCGAAAGTTGGGCCGGTGCGCCGGCGCCTATCACTGCCCCAAAAGTGTTTGGGGACGGTGCGCCGGCCGAAGCGCTCGGCCGGTCTCTTCCTTTTTTTCACGCGCGGGACACGCTGGCACGCGCGCGCTTAGTTGACCCAAACGTTTTTCTTTCTTTTTTTCTTTTTCTTTGCTTCTTCTTCCTTCCGCCTCCGCCTGATCCCATCTCGCCTCCTTCATTGTAGTGTGTGGAGCAGCTCGCCGTCGCCCATGGATGTAGAGGCTGCAGCCCCACTCTCATTCCCACCTCCTTTTTCTTCCTTCTCCCTCTCTTCCCTCTTCCTCCACCTCTCTTCCCCTTTTGTTGCAACCGGCGACAGGCAAAACGCCGGGAGGACCGAGGTGCCCGTGCTACAACCATGGCCACGGGGGAGGAGCTGCAACCGCGGTACTGGGAGAGTTGCAAACGGCGTTTCCCCGTGCTACAACCATGGACACAAAAGCTACATCCAGTAGATAAAAAAGCTTCAACCAGACAACGAAATGCAGGAAAAGTTACAACCGTTTTGACAAAAAGCTTCAACCCGCAGATGAAAAAGCTTCAAACAGAGATTGAGAAAATCCTCCTCGACGACGACCACGACGTCTCTCTGTGTGTTTTGTTGCAACTGCAGAGTAAAAAGCTGCAACCCTTTGTGAAAAAAGCTTCAAGCTCAGGTGAAAAAAGCTTCAATTGGCATGGTGGAAAGCTTCAATCCGCGAGAAAAGCTTCAACAGGCATAGAGAAAATCTTCAACCGATGAGATAAAAAGCTTCAACCTGACTCGTCAATGGCAGCGAGGGGCGACGTTGAGAGCTGCATCGGCGACACGACAGTGCAACGACGATGGCGGCTGGTAGGTGTTGCAACGACAGGGGGTGCCGGTGTGCTTCAAGACGGTGCCATTTTTTGCTACAAGGGGGGCTTTCTGCTGGACCGGGGGGTGAGTATGGATGATGCGACAGCGACGGGGATGGCGATTGGCAGTGACGAAGAGCGCATCCAACAGCGTGGGACTAGGGGGGAGGTCCAGGTGAGGGGGCTAGTCGCCGGCGGCAGGAGCGGCTGGGGTGGGGGCACAGTGAAGAAGAAGGAGAGGAAGAAGAAGTCAACGCGGGGGAAGGGGGCGCGAGGAAACAGATCTGACGGCTCGAGCTCGCGGATCGGGCGGCTGGGGCTTGACCGGCCCAACGATTGGGCCGGTGCACCGGCGCAGATCGTTGCCCATGCCAAAAGGGAACGTGGCATGTCACACACACCATGCATCTTTGCCCTGTTGGCCATAGGATTTAGGAAGGAGGCTCCACAGGGACTAGGATCAGGTGACATGCTACAGCATGTCACGCTGCAACATGCGGCCTCCCATCCGCCCTCCAATCTTCATCCAACGACCCACAGCGATCCAAGGCAAAAAAAATCCTTGGCGATCAGACTTGGACCAAGTCGCGGTGGTTCTGCCCGCTCGGAACCAATTTGTGGCGGAGAAAGGGGAGATTGGCGCCGAGAGTTGCCGCCGCAGAGGATAGGCAGGGCCACGCCGCCGCCGAGGAGGACCCGCTGGGTCGCGCTGCCGCCGCCCCAGTGAAGCGCTCCGCCTCGCCGCGGCAGTAATCAGCGCCGCCGAGCCCCCGCAGGAACCAGCTCCGCCGAGTCGCCAGGGAACTAGAAGAGCGTCGCCGTGCGCCGGGTAGCAGCAACTTGCCGCCGCGGTCCATGGAGGAGCGCCACCCTGACCACCACGTCCGGTTTCCTAGGTCGTCTCTCCTCTTCCTTCACATCAGTTTGATGCCTGTGCAGTTTGGGTTCAGAGTTAGCACGGTTTGGATTAGTTTCATTTCAGAATTAACTGATAATATGTGTAGTTCTATGACTTTGCATCAATATCACTGCTGCACCAAAACAAGTTAAATTACGTGTGCCCTCTCCTAGTATACTGCAGATTACTCCGTAGATTGGAAACACTACACCTTTTTGTGCCCTCTCCTGGACATAGTTGACTGAAGCCTTGGTATAGCGTCCACTGTAATTAAATCTATCCCTCGGTCTCTTTATTTGTGAAGGAAAAATATATATGTGATATCTGTTTAGCAACGCCACAACAAAAGTTTAAGGATGGATAAACTCTGGATCCATCATTTTTCCTATGTAAACTAGATGGCATACTGAATCATCATATTCAGTGTGAGTGTGAGTAATTTAGCTTGACAAGTTACTCAAGGGGAAGCACAGAGTAACTAAAGGACCAACAAAACAGGGGGAAAAGGTAAGTTGCAATTGGTACATGATATGTTGTTATTGCTCATTTGTTAACTAATTATAGTGATTTTTGTTCTTAGCCACAAAGGAAGAAGGATGACAACAAAAGAAAAAAGATGGTGTGCAGCCTCAAGTAGAAGTGGAGAAGTATGACAACAACAAAGAAGTAAATTTGGTGCTTCAAGAGTGCAATAATATTATGAGTTTCACCCAACTCTTGACGGCTGACCATGATAATTTGTTCTAGTATGGAAGCTCCTTAGATAATATTTTGTACATGGTGGTGATGATGATGATTATCTGTTCTAGCATGGAACTTGTTAGATAAAGTAGTATTTTGGACATGGTTAACTATAGTAGTATGGGGTTAACTATATTATTTTTGTAGCCTAAGTGTACAAGCAAGTGGTACTGAATTTGAATGTATTGACCTTTTGAATTACAAGCAAGTGGCACTGAATTTTAATCAAGTGGTACTTAGTTTGTATTGTTAAATTATTGCTGTTTTTGTTGCTATATGACCGTTGTTTGCATACAGTTTTTTTTGTATAGCTAAGTTTGAAATTTAATACTAAATTTCAATCAAGTGGTACTGAATTTGTATTGTTAAATTACTGCTGTTTTTGTTGCTATATTACTGCTGTTTGCATACAGTTTTTTGTTTTTATAGCTAAGTTTGAAATTTAATACTGAATTTCAATCAAGGGGTACTTAATTTGTATTGTTAAATTACTGTTGTTTTTGTTGCTATATGACTGCTGTTTGCATACAATTTTTTTTGTTTTTTTGTATATCTAAGTTTGAAATTTAATTTATGCAAATTCGGTAAAAAAATATAGCTGCTGTTTTGTACTGTACAATGACTGAAAAGTTGGTGATTCTATTGAACAAACTCTAAAAACAGTAGTTTGATGCATTTCCCCTATGTAGTCTGATCGTCAGGGATTTTTTTTGCCTTGGATCGCTGTGGAACGTTGGATGGAGATTGGAGGGCGGATGGGAGGCCGCATGTTGCAGCGTGACATGCTGTAGGCATGTCACCTGATCCCATTCCGCTCCACAGAGCGCCGCGTCAGCTCGCGTGGCCACGAGGAACCCCGGAACGGTGGCTTCCACCGGCCGACCTGGATGATTTCTAGGCCACATCGTGCGCATTAGCACGTTTGGACCGCGGCCGGTGACGCCGCCGGTTCCCTCTCTCTCCGTCGGCTACTCCGGCGGCGGGAGGTTGGGGGAACCCCGGGTCTGTTCGCTAGGTGGGTCTGTGGTAGGGTTAGGGTTGAGGGAGACGCTGCTGAGGCCGTTGCGGTGGTGTCGCGTCGGAATAAGTTTCTCCGGGCTCCGTTCGCGGTCAGGCAAGGCTTTTGCCTTCGTCTAGGAGCCAGCGGTGTTGGGGATCCCCGGATCTCGTCGAGGTCGTGGGCTATGGTGGTTGGAGGTCCATCAACACTGGACATTTGGATCCTCAGATGGGTGATGGATGTAGGGAGACGGAGACCTTTCTTCTTCCTTGTTGGTATGATTTGCTGCTGCTGTTCTTCTCCTTCCTCTGCGCTGATGCTGGTGGGAGATCCTGCTTTGTCCGGGTGGATGGCCCGGCCGCGGTGCTGGACGGTCGGATGACTCGAGTTCTCTTCCTTCCGGAAGGGACACTTTTCGCGGTACTCAAAGCCAAAGATGGCGATGGCTATTGCAGGTGTGTTGGATTGATGTCCATGCCCTCTCAGCACTGGTGTCAAGAAAGGAGGAAGCAGCATGGCGACAATTGTATCATGGTCGAAGATGATGACCTGTTTGCGACTGGTTGCAGATCCTTCTGCTGCAGGGGTCTTCTCTCAAGATTCAGGGATGATGACACAGGGCTCCGAAGATCCTCTTGTGTTATGGTTGTCTTAGGGTACTCTAGATGTTCTTGGTCCTTTGTGTTTGCGTTTCAGTGTGCTTGTAAGAGTCAACTGCTTTGTACTGATTCGTAATTTGAATGAAAATTCTCAAAAAAGCGCGTTTGGACCGCATCTGTATGATTACCCACCGTTAATCTTCATCCTGCAAAGTCTGTCATTGCCCTTTTTCTTGTTCCTCTTTTTCTTTTTTTAGAAGAACAGGAAGGCTCCTCCCCGGTTCCATTACTCGAATGAAACCACCAAGTTTTGTGAATACATCAACTCACTAAGAGGAGCAGTTCAGCGAAATGAAAAGAACAGAGTGCAAATGCGATTACGCTACAATTTAAGAGGAATAACTAGTCTCGAGCCGACATCACCAGCATAAGAAACTTAGGCGCAGATCAACTCCTGTGAGGCCTTGCGGGTCTTCAGCGGAGGGGTTGTTACAGCCTGTGGGGACCAGGTCGCCGTTAGCGTCGAAGTTGGGCTGGAGGAGGAGATTGCGCCAGTTTCCCGCTTCTTGGAAGGAGAAGCGAAGCCGGTGTCACCGTCGGAGATCTTCAGCTTGTTCCAAGGCTCCACCAGAGGGGCACCCACCAGCAGCTTCCTCGTCAGCCACTGATCAACAGGGGACGGCGAAGGAAGCTCGCAAGATGCTCCGAGAAGACCTCTAGTCTCTCTGCATTCTTTTCGAAGGACAGTATTGTCCAGCTTTTGACAGTCTTTAGGATCAGTCTCAGTAGCTGTTTAATCGAGATCCACATGGTGTTATTGAAAATAATAGAGTTTCTATATTTCCAAAGACACCAAAGCACAGCTGCACTAACAGTGTTAAGGGTAGAATGCTTTCCATTAGCTACCCACAGTTTAGCAATTGATTCAAAGTCAGTTCCAACACCAACCTCAAAATGATTAGCCACTACTAGGGAAAAGCCTAGCAGCAGCGCGGGTTCTAGGTATAGCAGTAGCACGGGGGCCGGCGCTACTGATAAGGCGCTACAGCTAACCCGTAGCAGCAGTGCGTGTACGCCCGCGCTACTGCTATACAAGTGTAGCAGCAGCGTGTTTTATGGAAGCTCGCTACTCCTAAATAATAGCTCTAGCGCACTTTGCAGGGACACGCTAATGCTACTATCACGCTGCTGCTAACTTTTCTCCACTCGCTACTGCTAATTTTAATAGTTTTTTTAATTTTTTTGCATATTTGTTTTGTATTTGAACGGGCTTTATACAAGAATCTTTAGCACATACAAATGTCATCATCATACACATACAAATGGCTACAAGACCACAAATGTAATCATAGCATATACATACAAATAGTCTCATCATAATTATCATCCAACACAAAGTGGTATCTCGTCATCATCTCGAAAATAGCGATACATGCAAGTCTCGAATACTTGCAACTACAATGTCATCCATCTAAACAATGATATACGTGAGAAGAGCTATCACTATGAGTGATAGCGGAACTATGCAGTACATGAGGCGGCGGTTACGAGTCCTCTCTCGCGCTAGCGTGAATCTCAAGTAACTAGCTTCTGCTTCTTGTCTGCTTCTGAAGCCTTTATGGTTGGCGTGTGAGACCCCATTCACTTGCGCCTGACACTCAGGCAACTCGTTGTACACCCCCGGAACCTTCCCTTTGTACATGACATAGCACTTCCATCTCGCCATCAAGAAGCTAGGTACCTGTTAGAGATGCATCTTCATCAAGAGGATGTACAATCATATGCAATAAAATATACTAGAGCAACACGAAAAAGAAAGGGTTAGCAACTGGATGCAACATACAATACGCAAACTAATTAACTAGAGGTACACAGATCATCGTACCCAAACTAACAAAGTAGCGTTATGCAAGTTCGGCAGGAACCGTGGACATCACAAAGTTTCATCGCTACAGAAAGTATACAAGTTCAACCGACACATATCATCATCGTCGACATCGTAAATCACTAGAAGTTCCATCCTTCCATATCATCGAGGATGGACCCTAGCTTCTTGAATGGCGTGAGGTCATGATGTTGCATGCCTATGCGAGTTCGGACGTCAGCTCGTGATATAGGGCCGTGGTGGAACATCCCCTTCTCATCGATGACTTCTTTCATAATGATCGTTGCAATGTCCCTTTGGATGTGAAAGAAGTCATCTCTAAGTTTATAATCTGCTTCTCCATGAGATTCTACCCACTTGTGGATATGATCATCATTTCTGTTTGTGATGCGAAGCTTTTGGTGATCTGTGCTGAACTCAATCATGAGATGGAGAATGTAGAATCCATCTTTCTTGCTTGGTTTTGGGACATGGATGCAGCAGAAGTTAGTTTTATGCGTGAAACCCATCTTCTTCTTCCTTTGTTTCCTGATCTGCACGTGGCCACCTCTAATGCTAAAGCCTTGGAGAGCATCATCTAGAATATTCATTATGTGGGTGTAGTCCTTCTTCTCGTAGTCTCTGGAAGGGTCGAAATACACAGTGTGGGAGACTCGCGAGTAAAGAAGGATAAGGACGGCGCGCCTGTTGCTGCGGGGAAAAGACACCTCAAATTATTCTCCATATGAGCGAGAAGGAATGATTGAAATGTACGAAAGGGTAGTCCAGAACTGACTTACTTTGGATGATAAGGCAGGAGGACAATTTCCTGGTCCTTATTCTGTACCATGAAGTTTTGGAGGTACTCCCTAGCAGTTTCACGCTCAAAGTCACCGAGACTCAAGAAAGACTCATGCATGTAGTACGGATCCGCCACACAGATTTGCGAGACTTCTTCTCTCTTCATGACGGAGCTCATATGTAGTGCAAAAAGGCGGACGATTGTAAAATCGAGCCGCATTGTCAGAAACATCTCAAAGATATGGTCAAACCACAGGAAGAACACCTCCGCGGGTCGTGTGTCCATGTAGCACTTCCCCTTAGGCACACAAGCCGGGTATGTCGGATATCCTGGATCCTTCGAGGCTAGTAGGATTTTCTTAGTCGACAACACATGGTCGTGCAGTCTCCTGAGATCCCCTGATAGTGCCTCCAGCGGTTTTGGTGGTAGCATGGGCTCGCACGTGAGATGGAACATGGCCGCACCTTTCACGGGCACACGCTCTTCAGAATCCATCGTCTGGCTGCTATGTGCTCTGCCTTGTTTGGAGGAAGCTATCTTCCCCGGTCTCTTCCTGTCCTTTTTCTTGGGCACACCTTCCAGACCCTTCCTTAACCCCTACCCCAGTGTTGCCTGGCTAAGCACTGTACGACCCCCGGCTAGTTGAGCCTATGTTGAGGCGGCATCTTCAGGCGTGTCCTGCGAGGATTTCATGAAGAGAGACTTCTTGCAATCCCTGCTACGACCTTCTTGTCCGAGAAGATCGTTCATATCCTCATTAGCATGCTGATAGCCCGATTCGTCATATGATTGACTCATCATATCTAAGTCACACTCATACGCGTTTGTATTGAGGAAAGCCATCGGGTCGACCTCCATCTCATCATCCATTCTCTGTTCTACAGGACCGACTACATCAGCCAGTACTATTGCAGCCCCTTCATCACGTCGTCCGCCGCTCTCATCCGGCACTACAGGAGCTGGTAATTGCGTAGGCCGGGTGGTGGTCTCAGCACATGCTTGTTGATGTGTGGTTATTGGTGTGCTCTCGGCCGGCTCCAGACGAAGAAGATTCTTTGTCCATAGCAGCACCCAACCCTTGCAGCTTACAATCCACGGCGGGGTCTCGTCCTCCTCTCCCACATGCCGTACTGGAGGAGGCAAATCCTCGTGCCCCGATTTCACACTAGACAAGTTAACCCTGAAGTGCCCAGCGGGGATCGGCTGGTTGTGGAACATGGGTTGCAAGGGGTTCATTATCACCCCCTTTCCCACGTCCACCTTCTGGCCTTTGATCAAGTAGAGTATGGTGCACAGGGTTTCGTCAGCCTGCAAACACATGTCTGTGGCGTAAAACATCCGAAATGCAACGAAAATGGAATATTATATACAAACGGTCTATTCTGCTAATATTAGCAGAATAACTATTTTGCACACCACTTCCACACTGCACGCTGAACGCAAGTGCACTGCATCTTCTGGACGACGAGCACTGCAATATAGACTAGTAAACTTTGCGTCGGAAAAAACTGCACGCAGTGTTTTTCTGGTACTGGTTTAGCTCTAATTTTTTGATTGTTTATCGGAACGAGGCGTATAATATACCGTTGAAAAGCTATGGATTAGGCGCAACTTCGACATGTTGAACAGTTTTCGAGATTCCACATGGTTTAAGAGCAGTTTTGAAAATGGTGCGGCAGATGACGAGTGGCAGCGAGCGTTTTTCGTGTTTTTTTCTAAACCGCTTCTCAGAATGAAGCAAATGATACGCCATAGGATAGATATCATCGAGGCGCATCTTTTGCATATATAAATCTTTCTCTAATTCGTTACGGTTGAAGAGCAGTTTCAAATTTACTAAATCGCGGAACTTTGTTTTTAAATTTTTTGAAACTTTCGGTACTGTTTTTGCTCCACTTTTCTAATCGTTTGTCGAAACGAGACGTATGATACGCCGTTGGAAAGCTATGGACAAGGCGCAACTCTCGTATGTTGAAATGTTTTTGAGATTCCTTATAGTTTTTAGTTAATTTTGAAAATCGTGCGGCTGACGTCGAGAGGCAGCGGTTGTTTTTTCGCGAAATTTTTCCAAACGTCTGGTCAGAATGATTCAAATCATACGCCGTTGTAAAGATATCAACGAGACGCAACCTTTTCATGTAGAACACTCTCTCTAATTCCTTAAGGTTTAAGAGCAGTTTCGATTTTACTGAAAAGCGGACACTCTGTTCTTCGCGAGACCAAAATCGTCATATTTACTACATTGGACAGAAGAACACATTGCTTCAGACAAAATACCGCACTGCATCAGATGGGCAAGTGCACTGCATGGTTTATTTTTGTTTAGATGTATTTTTTCTCGGACGAGGAAAGAAGAACGCACTGCTTCAGACGAAATATCGCACTTCATTAGATGGGCAAGTGCACTGCATGGTTTCTTTTTGTTTAGACGTACTTTTTCTCGGACGGGGAAAGAAGAACGCGCTTCTTCAGATGAAATACCGCACTTCATTAGATGGGCAAGTGCACTGCATGTTTTTTTTGTGGGACGTAATTTTTCCCAAACAAGGTGGAGTGCACTTCATGTTGAGCGTTGGTGAACCGCAAGACTTTTTAAAGTGAACCTCGGGAGTACCGTAAACAGGCCGTACTGCATCAGATAGCAAACCACACTTATTTAGACTAAAAACCATATTTCATTGGATAGACAAATGCATTGCATGATTTCTTTTTCGTGGGAGAAAATTTTACCAAACGAGGTGGAGTGCACTTCTTTAGACTAAAACCCACACTTCGTCGGACGGGCAAGTGCACTGCATGATTTATTTTTTGTGGGACGTTAATTTTTCCAACCGAGGTGGAGTGCACTTCATGTCGATTCTCGAGGCTAGTGTACTGCATTGTTTGTTTTCATCTTCTTTTTACACAGCAAACAACAAGTCTTAATACAAATGAACTACACGAGATTTCTTCAAATAATTACAAACTAAATCTTGCCTTTTTGTATGAACACCACCAAAACAAAACAAAAATATAGCAAGCTACCCCGAACATGAGCAGTGAACCGTGAAAGTAAAAAAAATGGACTAGCGTTTGAGACAAGTGCACTGCACCTTTTCCTCTAGAACCTAGACGGGCAATTTAACTTTTTTAGGCTCAACAAATATGTGCAGTGCACTTTATCTTTGTCTTCTCCTGCAAAAATGACTTAACTGAACCGCATTGCACTTAACCTTCTTTACAAACAAAAAAGCCATCCAACCATCAGTAGTACAAGAGCACTCCCACACTCCCAGAAGCGAATAGCAAAGGAGCACATCCAACCACGAGCTGTATCGTCGGTGGACTGTAGACCCAGGAGAAGTGTAGTATTGCGCCCAAGCAAAATATGAAAAAGCAGCAAAATTACTGCTGAACTTCAATCGTGCGGTAGCCTCACTGCAGCTTTTGTTGTTGGGGAATTAGAGAACCACCACGCTGTAATCGTTGGTGCCAGGCCACACCTTGTTTCCTGGCGCGGCAGAGCTCGTCCTCGCCTTAGATGGAGCAGCAGGAGAAGGCGCGGCATGGCTAGCGCCATGGATCTCAAATGAAGTACAATCAGGGAGAAAACGTGACCGAGAAGCATGGCGTGACCGCTCGCCGGTGGCCGAGATCTTTTTGGATCCGCGCTGCGTGTTGTGGAGGAAGGCACACAGAAGAGAAATGGGCGCGGCGGTGTGCCCGGGCAGTCGGCCGAACTGCAATGCTCCATTTGTCGAGCTGCACGCCTGCGTGGGCAGAGCTGCACGCTCGTAGGCAGAGTCAGCCACGGAGCCTATCGAGCCGCGCCGCTGCTGTGAGCCACCGGACTCGTGGTCGACGATCTGGGGCTAACGGGGGCACACACGCCTGGGGGGGTCCATGGATCTAGTGGCTACAGGCGCGGTGGGGGCCGGATCCGACGGTCGCCGGCGGCCACGACCACTGGAGGTGCCGGCGAGAAGTAGGGGGCAGGGGCGCCATGGCTGCTCTCGGGGGCAGAGGCACCAGATCCAGGCACCCGAAGTCCCTACACGGGGCAATGGAGATGGGATGCGCCGGATCTTGCCGGATCTGACAGGGCGGAGGCGGCCGTGGTTGCCAGCGGCGTGGAGGAAGGTTGGGATCGCTGGGGTAGAGGAAGAGGAGCGGGACTCCAGGGGGATGGCCGCTCGGGATCCGGTGCTTGCCGGAGCGTGGCTCGGGGCAGCCCTAGAGGAGTGGCATAACCCATCTGGCCGGCGGTGGAGGGAGGTGGGAGGAGGCACCGTTGGCGGGCCATGGATGAAGGGGGTGGAGGTGGTGGGTGGCCGGCGGTGGCGCCTGAGGAAGATGGTGGTTGGTGTGAGTCGCGGGGGAGAAGAAGAAGGTGGGGGCGTGGGGGCGGGGAAGGGAAGGGGAAGTGGTGGGGTGGGGTGCTGCGGTTTCAGCTCCGTTCAGGTGTTCGACGGGAAGGGTGTGCAGGGTGTTAGCGGAATAAGGTTCGGGTGTGCAGAATAAGGTCTTAAGGGGTGTTATCATAATAGACCCATCCTATATATATATATATATGTGTGTGTGTGTGTGTGTGTGTGTGTGTGTGTGTTGGTGCGACATGTAATTACCGTGAGGGCGTCGAGCTCAGCCAAAGACGAAGGCCCACCTAGCGCGCCAGAGACTGAGGACAGGCTGCTATGAGCTGGAGCGAGTGCGAGAGGAGGCCCGGTTGCGTGAGCAAGTGATGGTGCGGTGGTGTTGTTGTTCACGGAGTTGCTCGCGATGAAACTGGGCAATGGAAAATCATGTACCGTCTTGTCTGGATTTTCCTTGGTCCAGTTGATGATAGCTGGAACTAAGTTAGTAGCAAAATCATTTCTGCAGGCAGTTACAGCTGCATTGACTGCCTGTTGTAGCAACTCATTTTTCTCCTCGGCTGTTTTTTCGCATCCTCAACTGCTTTTTTCTCGACCGCAAACTTCACCTTCTCATTGATGTCCGCCTGACTAAACTTCTTTTTCTGCTTCTTGGCCTCCGGGCCCTTGTTGTAAAACACCTTCCACATGGCGCCGTCTCCAGCGCCGTGCACACGACCATATTGCGGCCGCTGGCCCAAAGAGAGTCCCTTAAGTTCGTTCAAGGCCCGGTTGAGAGGGGTGTCCCACTTGGGCCTTATCGGAGAAGTAGGGCTTTCGGCTGCAAGCTGGTGTTACTTCTCCTGCAGAAGGAAAGTGAACCATTTAGGAATGTGTAGTCGACTAGATCTGGAGCTGAATGTGAGGTGGTAAAAGAATAATTACCAGTAGTCTAATCAATCTCCTCGTGATCTGGTCCATGTCAAAAACCTTCTTTTCCTTGTCCCACTTGTAGCGGGCCCTGATGAAGTCACGCTCCAAGGGGTTGGTGAACTTCGCGAAGGGGTCTGGGATACCCGCGGCTTCACATTCCACGTCCTCCTTATCCCATATGGGACTTTTAGCGAGGTAGCCACAACTTCCTAGGCGATGCGTCCCCGTGTTCCTTTGCTGAAGGCTCTTGAATTTCACAGCCTTAGCCTTGGCTGCCTCGGTAGCGCAAGTGTCCTTGAACTTTTCAAACTCCTCTTCCGTAAGTGTCGGATTTTCCTCCAGAATCTTGGACAGGGGTTCCTTAGCCTCAATAGCTCGTTTCACCCTCCCTTTCCAGGAGGCCAAATCATTGTTGAACATGGCCATGGCGTGATTGTTAATCTTTTTCATCTTCGGATCATCCCACGGTTGTTCTATGTTATCATCCCGATCGGGGAACTTGAATCTCTTGTGCAACTTTGTCAGGAGCAACTGCGTTAAATGTTCTTTACTCCTTAAGTCATCGTCGTTGATGCTCGCGCATTCCCATAGGATGCATCCTACTTGTTTATCATAGCACTTGCAAGGTTCTTCCGGCTCTAATGGCTCAAACTTGCTAGGTGCCATCTTTGTGATCACCAGTCGTCCAATTCCTAGTTTGTTAGGTTTTCGTATCCTCTGCTTCTTCTGCTTCTTCTTTTCGGTAGTGGCATCGGCACCGGTACCTTCCCCGCCGGTATCTTCCTCGCCGATACCTTCCCCGCCGGTCTCGGCGCCGCCATCGGTGCCGGCGTCGTCGGTGTCGATGTCGGCGTCAGTACCATCATCGAGGCCGACCTGCAAACCTTGACTTTTCTTAGCAGTCAAATAGTCGAGGTACTCTTGTTCACCCTCATAATTCATCTGCATCTTGGTCAGAAGGCCCAGTTTCTTCGTTGTTCGACATGTTTCCTATGATTAAGTCTCCTCGTTTAATTCTAAAACTATGAAAAAAATGAGAAATGATATAAAAAAGAAATCTATGTTTGCCAGAATGTCGTTTCCCAGCAACTCCTGGCACTCGATATGCCTACTATCTAGCATAAATCATGCCAAAATTCATGGAAAATTTCGGCATGACCTTTGCTAAAAAATGGACATATCGAGCGCCTGAAATTCACCGGAACGGAAATGAATCAACATTCTGGCGTAACATAGGCCACTCGAATCATTTACCCTGCACATAATCATCATGTCCCAATGACATGTCCAAATTCCAAATATGACATGTCCAAAACATCAGATGTCCACTTCAAATTTGCATATAAAAGGAAGAAAAATATAGAACTTGAAGAAAAAACCTAGCTAAATTCATAACTAAATATATAACCTAATTAACCATTTGCCCTAACTAAAACCTAAGTAAATTAACCAAAGAACCCTAGCTACCAGAGAGAGGAGGAGTGGTGGGGGGCTTATAGAGGGTGCATGCCCGATGACGGCCGAGGTTGGGAGGGGTCGGGGTCGGAGTCGGGGTCGAGCGCCGGGGCCGGAGCCGGGATCGGGGTCAGTGCCGGGGCCGTGGGCGAGCGCGGGGGTCGGGGTCGGGGCCGGAGCCGGGGGCGGGGCTGCGGCCGGAGCCGGAGCCGGGGTTGGGGTCGGGGTCGGGGGCGAGCGCAGGGGCGCGGCGAGGGCAGGGCTCCGGCGGCGCGATGGGGGAAGAGAGAGAGTGGTGATTTGGGGGAAAAGAGGCGGGATGAAGAAAGGAGTTGGGATTTTGGGGGTTAAGTGGGCATAGTAGTAGCGCGTTAAACAAAATGCGCTATAGCTACTTCAGGTAGCTAAAGCGGTTTTATGTAAAACCCGCTACTGCTATCTTGACTAGCTTGAGCTCTTTTCTCACAAAAGCGCTGCTGCTATAACCAGTACCTATATAGCAATTTTCCTGTTTGTTTCCTTCTATTTTCTTTTCCTTTATTTTCTCTCACTTTTTTTTCCGAGAGCAGTGAACGAAGGGAAGGCAATATATATTGCATCATTTAACGGTTAAGTATGTATACAAAATAGGAACATATATATTACATCATTGGACCCATGCATAATAATGGCTAAGTGTGTATAATAAATAGGAACATATATATTACATCATGACCGATAACATACGGTTCCTCAACATTGATGTTTTCGTTTTTGAGTCAGCTTCTTTCCCTTCTTGTTCATTGAAGAATAATTGAGCCCCTCATTGTGATTTTTCCTTTTCCATGGAGTACGATTTTTCTTAGGTAATGTAGTATTGATTCTTCTTTTGACGTATACTTCATCATCATCGTCATCTTCACTCATTGGGTTGCCGTACTAGTCATAGTCTTCCTCGTTGGCGACTCCATCCATTCCAATGACGTTCCTTTTGCCTCTCCCCACGACAACACGTCTGGGATTGTGCGGGTCGGCTATGAAGAAGCATTGCGTTACATGCTTAGCGTGTACCCATGGCTCGTTTTTTAAGATAGCATTCACGGTAGTGCTCTTGGCGTCGGGTATAGTCATGGTAGTGAAATTCCGGTTTTCTCTTTCGACATTCTTAGCCCATCTGACATGGAACATCGTCGTGTTGTGCAATCCAGAGTAGTCAAGCTCCCAGATCTCCTTGAGCCTTCCATAAAATCTTTCAATTGCGCCGTTGTCGCTGTCGGTCATGCATTCCATCGTCACCCCGGAGTTCTGATCATCACTGTCCATATCTTTGGCCTCTGTGTAGAACATGTATCTGTTGATATCGTATGCCTAATAGGTTACGAGGTTGGGCGAGGGGCAATGTGCTAAGGCGTATATGAGCAATCCATCCTTAGAGCCCTCCTCTGGGGGATTAGAATTAATATGCTCTTTGAACCAATGCAGGAAAGTGGAGTTGTGCTCTGTAGTAACTTCGGCGTCCGTCCAGCATACCCCCGGTCACGATACTTCTTTGCGATGATTTCTTTGTGCAGTGCCATGAAAGGATCTACCTCGTCTAGGTGTTGTAGCACTACTAAGTTTGCTCTATCAAAGTCGCTGCATCGATCTAAGTATGCCACGTGCAGTTCCCTGCGACCGTTGGAGTGACCTTCTCCTTCGAGCCTCCCATCATGCTTGTTAACAGGCAAACCAACACTAACACCAGGCGGCTGGTCTGCGCCATATAGAAAATTCTCGCAGAAAGAGATGCACTCTTGTGTCAGATATCCCTGGACGATGCTTCCATCCGGACGGGAAATGTTACGAACGAATCCTTTGATGATCCTATTCATCTTCTCAAATGACATCATGTTGTGCAGGAATGACGGCCCCGGGTCTATTACGTCATCCACAATATGGACACACAGATGCACCATCACGTCAAAGAACGTGGGCGGGAAGTACATCTCAAGCTCATTCAGTATCACAACAATCTCTTCCTGTAGCCTTCGGAGCAACTTCACACTGATCGACTCTCGAGAGATGACGTCGAAAAAGTTGCAGAGACCAATAAGCATCTCACGGACGTGCTTGTCAGATATCCCTCTAAGGGCAACATGTAGTACCAGCGTCATCATCACATGACAGTCATGGGACTTCATCCCGCTGAACCTTTTCTTGTCCGTGTCTAGATATCTGCTTATCTTGCCACAGTAACTAGAACTAACTTTGACTCCGGTAAGGCACTTAAAGAATTGATTGATCTCAGCCTGACTTAAGGTGAAGCAAGAAGGGGGGGGGGCAATAATCCTCTTCCTTTATTTTCTTGCCCTTCTTCTCCTGCGCCTCTGTCTCCATCTCTGTGTCGTCTGACTATTTACGGGGCGGCATGTGCAGATCTTCCCTGATATTCAAATCTTGCAAGTCTTTTCTTGCCTTCGGCCCATCCTTGGTCTTATCCAGCATGTTCATCAGTGTCGCGAGCAAGCTCTAAAGGGCATTCTTACAGATATGCATTTGATCAAGGTAATGAGGTGTATCGAGTTTGTGCCAGTACTCCAAGTCCTAGAACACAGACCTTGTCTTCCATACCTTCAGCAGTGGCTCCGGCGCCTTTTTCATCGTCTTTCCCGGCGCGGGGCACTCCTTCCAGTTTTTCAACAGCTCATTGATTTTGGCGCTACTCCGCTTACGTGGAGGTCCTCGATGCTCAGCGTGACCATTGAATAGATCTCCAAGGTTTCTCCATGGGTCATCCAGTTCGAGCCATCTTCGATGCCCCTATCGGTGTCAAAACCGGCGGATCTCGGGTAGGGGGTCCCGAACTATGCGTCTAAGGCTAATGGTAACAGGAGGCGGGGGACACAATGTTTACCCAGGTTCAGGCCCTCTCTATGGAGGTAATACCCTACTTCCTGCTTGATTGATCTTGATGATATGAGTATTACAAGAGTTGATCTACCACGAGATCGTAGATGCTAAGCCTAGAAGCTAGCCTATGATTATGATTGTTCTTGTCCTACGGACTAAACCCTCCGGTTTATATAGACACCGGAGGGGGCTAGGGTTACACAGAGCCGGTTACAGAGAAGGAAATCTACATATCCAAATTGCCCATCTTGCCTTCCACGCAAAGGAGAGTCCCACCTGGACACGGGACGAAGTCTTCAATCTTGTATCTTCATAGTCCAACAGTCCGACACAAGTACATAGTCCGGCTGTCCGAGGACCCCCTAATCCAGGACAACCTCAGTAGCCCCTGAACCAAGCTTCAATGACGATGAGTCCGGCGCGCAGATTGTCTTCGACATTGCAAGGCGGGTTCCTTCTCCGAATACTCCAAGGTAGATTTTGAACACATGAATCGTGTCCGGCTCTGCAAAATAAATTCCACATACCACCATAGAGAGCACAATATTCCACAAGTCTAATCTGCTGACAACTTTTTATAGCATGACATCACGCTGCAGCCCGGTCATTATTCGAACCGTTTTTCTCAACCTTCTACTGCACATCTTGCGAGGCGGTTTTACTGGCACGTCTTGTCGAAGCAGAGATCGTGTCCCCTTATCACGGGATTCTCATCAATACGGCTGTGGGTAACCCAACCACGCCATCAACGGGACGCTTGGGGAATAAGCGAGTTTACGGGGCAGGTGGGGAGGCACATAGTTTCTACCGCCTTTATAAAGAGATAAGGAATCCCCCTTTTCACCCCCGCCTTCTTCATCCTCTACTCATCCATTCTCTCTCGCTCGAGCTCTAGCGCCCAAGCTTTCACCTTCTCCGCAAGGTCATTCCAAGCATGTCCGGAGCGGGAGGCAAGTGGATGGCCTCCTCCGTCGTGGAGGAGGACATTATGAAGCTTCGGGAGGCCGGATACCTGTCCGCAAACATCGCGCACTGGCTTCCGGCCGAAGGGCAGATCATCCCCACACTGAAACCCCAGGAGAGGGTAGTGTTCCTCTATCACTTCATCCGTGGACTGGGATTCCCCCTCCACCCATTCGTCCGCGGACTTATGTTCTACTCTGGGCTGGACTTCCATGATCTGGCCCCCAATTTCATCCTCAACATTTTGGCGTTTATCGTCATGTGCGAGGCCTTCCTCCGCATTACGCCCCACTTCAGCCTATGGCTGAAGACCTTCAACGTGAAGCCAAAGGTGGTGGTTGGCCAGCAAGCGGAGTGCGGAGGCGCCATGGTGGGCAAGATGCCCAATGTCACCTGGCCCGAAGGCTCCTTCGTGGAGACCGTGAAGGGGTGGCAATCGGGGTTGTTCTACATCACCGAGCCGCGCGACACCAACTTGGCAACGACCCCCGAATTTCGATCCGGCGTCCCCATGCGGCTCACCTCCTGGAAAGAGAAGGGCTTAGCCTGGGGCTCATCGGTGGAGCTGAACGGACTTCAGACCTGCGTCCAAAATATGATAGGCAAGAAAATCAAGCTTTTCAACGTGGTCCAGGTCATGCTCATCCGCCGGATCCTTCCGTGTCAGAGACGGGCTTACAATCTGTGGGAGTTCGACCCGAACGAACACCAGATGCTGCAAGAGCTCTTCAGCGCGACACACGAAGACGTCTGGAAGGTGCTCTTCAAGGCCAACGAGGTCCCTCCACCCATAACCAAATATCGCAGATTCAGCGCGAAACGCCAAGCGCATCCGGTGAGTTTTTACATTTTGCAAGATGTGCCTTTTACCAGCACATTCGCGGGAGGAATCTAAGCCTCCATGCTAATTTAATAGGACTGGGTAGTGATAGCGGAGCGGATCGACTGTCCGGCTCCGGTACCTAAAGATCCAGCATCGTATCTTCTAACGAGGATGCTGTTTCCGGCACCCTATGAGGTGCCGGAGAAGAAGGCCAAGAAGAAGGCCGCGGGGACCAAGAAAGGTCTCCGGCGCAAGGTTGTATCGGACGCGACGTCCGAAGACACCAAGGCGCATTCCTCAAACAAAGACGAGGAGGAGGAAGAGGAAATCCCTCGCCCCAACCCGGGGGGTGAGGGAGTCCTGGATAAGGGGGTATCCGGACAGCCGGACTATATACTTTGGCCGGACTGTTGGACTATGAAGATACAAGATTGAAGACTTCGTCCCGTGTCCGGATGGGACTCTCCTTTGCGTGGAAGGCAAGCTTGGCGATTCGGATGATAGATCTCCTTCTCTGTAACCGACTCCGTGTAACCCTAGCCCCCTCTAGTGTCTATATAAACCGGAGGGTTTAGTCCGTAGGACAAGAACAATCATAGTCATAGGCTAGCTTCTAGGGTTTAGCCTCTATGATCTCGTGGTAGATCAACTCTTGTAATACTCATATCATCAAGATCAATCAAGCAAGAAGTAGGGTATTACCTCCCTCGAGAGGGCCCGAACCTAGGTAAACATCGTGTCCCCAATCTCATGTTACCATTAGCCTTAGACGCACAGTTCGGGACCCCCTACCCGAGATCCGCCGGTTTTGACACCGACATTGGTGCTTTCATTGAGAGTTCCTCTGTGTCATCGCTGTAAGGCTCGATGGCTCCCTCAACCTTCAACAACGCAGTCCAGGGCGAGAGTTTTCTCCCCGGACAGATCTTCGTGTTCGGCGGCTTCGCACTGCGGGCCAACTTGCTTGGCCATCTGGAGCAGATCGACAGCTATGCCCCTGGCCATCAGGTCAGGTTCGGAAACTTGAATTACACGGCCGATGTCCGCGGAGACTTGATCTTCGACGGATTCGGGCCCATATCAGGAGCGCCGAACAGCCACGACGAGCATGACTTAAATCTACTGTCGGACAGTATTCGGGATATCGCCCCTGTAGCTGCCCCGGACCTAAATCCGGGGAAGATCGCGTCGTCCGAGGATGGGTGGATGGACCCTGCCATGGAGGCCGCATACTCTTCGGCGGTAGGGCCAAACACAGACTCCGCCGTTAAGGGAATCTGCATCACAGGACCGCCGGACCTGTGTCCGGATGTGGGTTCCAAACCGCGGGCGCCCGGGCCCATCGAGTCCGATTGGACTCCAGTAGTGGAGTTCATCGCCGCGGATATCTTTCAGCATTCCCCCTTTGGCGATGTGCTAAATTCATTAAGGTCTCTCTTTCCCTGTCAGGAGATTCCTGGCCGAACTATGTCCAGCTCGAGTGGGAAGCAGGCGATGAAGAAACTCGTTACCCACCCACCACCCACTTAATAGCAATGTCGATGATTTGACTAACGTGCTTGACTTCGACTCCGAAGACATCGACGGTATAGACGACGATGCGGGAGAAGAACAGGAACCACCACCCACAGGGCGCTGGACAGCCACCTCTTCGTATGATATATATATATAGACATATATATATATATATATATATATATATATATATATATATATATATATATATATATATATATGGTGGACACCCCCAAAGAAAACAATGGCGATGAGGCAAAAGAAGATAACCCCTTAGGGAAGAAACCAAAGCATGGGCATCATCGGCGCAACTCTAAGCCCCGCCATAGCAATACCGGCACAGGAGAAGAAAACAACCCAGATGGTGCCAAAGAGGAATACAATCCTGATCAGCCTACCTTTGAACAGGCCGAATAGGAACACGGGCAGGTTAGCCCAGAGGAACAAGCGACGGATGGATACGTGGAGGATGACAACTATATGCCTCCCTCCAAAGACGAGGTGAGCCTCGGCGATGATGAATTTGGCGTACCCGAAGATCCAATAGAGCAGGAGCACTTTAAGCGCCGGCTTATAGCCACTACAAGAAGCCTGAAAAAGAAGCAGCAGCAGCTCCAAGCTGATCAAGATCTGCTCGCAGATAGATGGACCGAGGTCCTGGCGACTGAGGAATACGAACTCGAGCCCCCCACCGAGGGTTACCCAAAGCACAAGTTGCTACCTCAACTAGAGGAGGAGCCTGTAGAGCCTACACTACTAGCACAAGACGAGGCTGACCAGCCACCTCGTGGCCGGGATAAAATGGCGTATCAGACCAAATACCAGCCCGCACCCCCACGCCAGTTCACTATGGCCTGGGGCAATATGTAGGACCTGCGAGACATGTTGGAAAACAATGCAGGACAACCAAGATCGATCTACAGATCACGGGGACGCACCACAACACATGACGATGACCATCATGCCGGTTACACTAATAATCAGTCCGGCCGGGCCGAACATAACTGACCAGACTTAGTCGGACTGCGTCGTGACATAGCCCGGCACAGAGGCGCCGCACACCCCCTCTGCTTCATTGATGAAGTAATGGATCATGAATTCCCAGAAGGGTTTAAACCCGTCAACATCGAATCATACGATAGCATAACAGACCCCACGGCATGGATCGAAGATTTCCTTCTCCACATTCACATGGCTCACGGTGATGATCTACATGCCATCAAGTATCTCCCCCTTAAGCTTAAAGGACCAGCCAGACATTGGCTGAATAGCCTGCCGACGAATTCCATCGGCAGTTGGGAAAATCTTGAGGACGCATTCCTCGACAACTTCCAAGGCACCTATAGGCGACCACTGGATGCTGATGACCTAGGTCATATTACCCAACAGCCCGGCGAGTCAGCCCGGAGATTCTGGACTCGGTTCCAACTAAAAAAGAACCAAATCGCCGACTGTCTAGACACCGAAGCCATAATTGCCTTCAAACATAGTATCCGGGATGAATGGATCGCCCGATACCTCGGCCAAGAGAAACCAAAATCCATGGCGGCCCTAACGACACTCATTACCCACTTTTGTGAGGGCGAAGATAGCTGGCTGGCTTACAACAACAAAGCAAACACCCCTGGCACATCAGAGGCCAGATATAGCATCCATAAACATCGATGCAACAAACATAAGCGTCCCAAGAATAATGATGACGCCCGCGAAACGGCAGTCAATGCCAGATTTCGCGGCTCCCAGTCCGGTCAGCGGAAAAAGCCGCTTCAACAAAGCAATTCGGGCCCATCCGGCCTGGACCGCATACTCGACCGCCCATGCCAAATTCATGGTACCCCAGGACCGGTAGCTAATCATACAAATAGAGAATGCCGGGTGTTCAAACAAGCCGGCCGGTCATACACCAAAAACAATAAAGGGGTCTCAAAGCAATGCAATACAGAGCAAAAGAAACTCCTACGCAAACCAACACGGTGAGCGTTATAAACACCACCCTAGAGGTTGTCTCCAGATCACCGAATGATCACCATACCGGAGAGCCAGTCTTCGACACTATCCCCTTATACATTAACTATTACGTACGGCTGGGGCGAACCACATTTGCTCGATTCAACGTGGTACCATACCAGGCCCACGTGACATAGTCACAATTACGTGCATGGCTAAACCCCACTTCGGCGCCGAAGAGCATACGACCACTAAAGAAGTGAATTGTGCCTCCTTACCGAACCTCGATTCGGCAGCCAACCCCCCGAACACCAATAAAGGAGTCTGAACTACTTCATGGCAGGATAGCTCGGCTCGACCAGGCGCCAGTCAAACACCCCGACATAAGTTGGGAAGGGCCACGCCCTGTGGTTCAACCGCTCCGTGGTGCACATACGTCCCTCAGCATTTTATTTGCAGGTTCTCTTTTGCGGATAATAGGACTGGTGCCAGGAAATCAGCCTGGACGCGCAAAGGGGGAATCTTTGAAGATTTCCCCCGAAGACTATCCGGACATACTTCGGATTCGCACACAGCTCCCTCCCGCCCGGTCTAAACAGGTTACGTCGTCATACCTCCTTTTTACAACATGAACAGTACCCATACACATAAATGTATTACTCGAACACAACATGTAGAGTTATATGACGCTTATCCGCTATCATCTCTCATTGACATTTTTCATCATAACGGCATCCGAATATCGTGTTATGCCTTAAAACGCCAAGGGGCTTCATTGTACCCGCACTATGGCAACAAAGTCCGACCACCTTCGGTCGCTCGGCACCCCAAACTTATATCATTATATGCATCAGCTCTGAATCATGTCTTGGGTCATTAGTTGGGTTTGCCCGGCTCCCATGTTTTGGTACCTTACGTTCCGCAATATCGGCTAAGGTAGCGCTGGGAGAACTACTGTGATTGTGTCCCGGTTCTTCCGGACGAGCACCTCAATAGAGAAAGCCGAAAACTGACTATAATGATAAAGCGAGAGCTGGTCAGCTGTTCGAGAGGTTGTAAAATCTTTAAGGATTTATTCCGCATAATGCCATAATAAATGCAGAGTGCGACAAATCGGTCTACCGATCAGGTGCTGTTAGAGCCCCTCATGCGGTCTTCCGAACACCAGAGGCTGCGCCTACCATACTCGAATTCCTATGGCTAAGTGAGAGTGATAAAGCCCTATAGTCTAATTGCCTGGTTCGCTGTGCCCACCTCCTTTATGGACCCAAGAATGGGGTAAAGAGTGTTCAGGTGTATCCCGAACACCCCCGTATTTACTATGTGGGGGCAGAAGCCGACGACTGGCCACCTCTCAGGATTAATATATAAAACGGCCATGCAGGAAGAAAAACTTTCATATAAAAGGCAAATACATAAATAAAGGTGACTTTGTTCCGCCTTACAAAGGACATCATGATTGCCTTCATGGAAATACTATGTATTTGGTACATTGCTCCGCCACAAGGCGGGCTCCTTTTAGGACACCATCGTAATATAGTTCGGGCTTGCGGTGCTCCTTCTCCTCGGGTGGTCCCTCGGTCATTAGCTTTTCAGCATCCAGCTTTCCCCAGTGCACTTTCGCGCGGGCAAATGCCATTCGCGCACCTTCTATACTAACCGACCGCTTAATGATGTCAAGCCGAGGACAGACACTCACAATTCGCTTCACGAGCCCAAAGTAACTGCTCGGAATAGGCTCGGCGGGCCATAGCCGGACAATCAAATCCTTCATGGCCAGTTCGACCGCCTGGTGCAGTTCGACCAGCTGCTTCAACTGATCGACGAATGGCACCGGATAATTCGATGCCAAATACTGCGACCAGAAAAGCTTTTCCACAGTCTTCTTCTCCTCAACTCGATAGAATTCAGCAGCGTCATATATGCTGCGTGGAAGATCCGCAAACGCCCCTGGAGAAATCAGAAGTCCATTTGTGACCTTGAGTTTTTCCTGCTACGGCATAAACAATCTCTTTGAATAGGAAAAAGCCTTACCAGCCGCAATCTTCCTCGCCTCCTGAATGTCCTTTAGAGCACCTTGGGCTTCCTCCCGAGCATCAGTTGTGGCTTGGAGAGCTTGGGCGAGTTCGGATTCTTTCAATGATAGACTCTGCCCCAAAGTCTCGCTTTTCTGAACGGCCTCCTGAAGCTCTCGTTCAGCTTCAATGACCCTGGCCTCGTGCTTCTCGCGAAGGGCCTGTTCCGCGGCTACCTTCTTTTCGGCTAAGGCCACAACCTTCTTCAATGCCTCAATTTTGGCATTCGCTCCTAGAGCGTGCAATACATATACTTTCATTAGGCACACCTACTTAATTGTGCTAAACTTAACAAGGTTTTGACATACCTTGATTGTCCTCCAACTGCTTCTTCACCCGGCCAAGTTCTTCTTCGGCCCGCTCAAGACTCTGCTTCAGTCCGAATACTTCCACAGTATGAGAGGCAGCAGTCACTGCAGACGCCTGTTTATAAAGGAAGAGATATATGTCATGCACTGAGTCTCCTGTGGAAGGAAATTTGATCCCCTGTCCGGTTCCTTCTTTCACCGGACAGTGTATCAGGGGCTACTATCTATACTATGACAAATCTTCTAAAAACTCCTAAAACTTACCTCCAAGCCTCTTATAAGGCTGATGCAAGATTCATTCAGTCCACTTTCAGCGGCCTGAACCTTCTCAATAACCACGCCCATAAGGGCACGATGTTCATCGATGATGGAAGCACTCTTTAGCGTTGTCAATAAGCTGCCCTGCACCTTTGGTTGGACAGAGGTCGCCGACGGAGCAAGATCACCTCCTCTAGTCAAGGGGAGCTGCCTGTCTAATCCCGGAGCCTCAAAGGTCTCCTGGACTATGTCCAGCTGTGGGCCGAATCCAAGATTGCCCCCGCCATCAACACTCAGGGGAGCAGCCGCTCCCGTATATCCGGCCCTTGAGGTACGCCCCTCCTGGTCTAGCTCCTTTTGGGACGACACCTCGGTGTCATGCCCGAGCTTCGGGGAAAGGGCCTTCGGAGGTGTCTCGCTCGCTAGGGCGTCTGAGCTCAACGAATCCTCGGATGAGGACTGTTCGGCACGAGACCTGGCCGGGCTGCAAAAAGTATGGCACCAATTAATTTATTGTCCCTCGGTAATCCTGGACGCATAGATGTGTTCGAATTTTGTGCAATTACGAGTTTTCCAGGGGCTGGGCCCTGGGATCCCACTCCGGGCTGCTGTCGGTAGCTGCAGTGGATGCCTCTGGCAGGAGAGTTTTTCCCCTCTTAGGCTATTCGGCCTCCAGAGATGAGGAGGCCGTCCTTTTCTTTCCTCCCCCCGTGGGGGACTCGTCTTCTTCCTCCTCCTCTTCCTATTTAGAGGAGAGATGGGTATTGGAGTCTTTGGATTTTGTGTCCGAAGCACCACGACAACGTAGGCCGCTCCTGGCCTCCTTGGCCTCTTTATGGGCCTCTTTCTTTGGCGCCTCGTAAGGCGCCGGGACCAGCATCTTCGTCAGATGTGGTCCGGCTGGTTCTTCTGGCAGCGGGGCTGGACAGTGTATCCGCCCCGCCTTCTTCGTCCATCCCTAAGATAATTGTGGGAAGCGCGTTAGGGCATCTTCCCCGAGATATGACAATGAAACATATGGATGGACAAAATATAATGACTACTTACCGGACTTGCGGGGCAGGATAGTTGGTACTCGCGGTCTGCGGCGGAGTCCGGCCACGGTTTGCCGGACTTAAAAAGCACCTTCCAGATGTCCTTGTGCAAGGAGCCGTAAAGCTCTCGCAGGGTCTGGTGCTCGGCCAGGTCATACTCCCACAAATTGCAGGCTCGGTGCTGACAGGGAAGAACCAGGCGGACCAACATCACCTGGACTACGTCAACAAGCCTGATGGCCTTGTCTTCCATACCTTTGATGCGTGTTTGGATAACCGATAGTTTGTCAGATGAAGACTAGTTCAAGCCCTTCTTGGGCCAGGACGTAAGCCGCAAAGGGGCTCCGGATCGGAACTCAGGAGCAGCGGCCCACTTCTTGCCGCGCGGCTCAGTGATATAGAACCACTGCTGCTGCCACTCCTTGACGGAATCGTTGAAAGTACCTGTCGGCCATGTGACCTTGGGCATACTGTTCACCATGGCGCCTCCGCACTCGGCGTGCTGGCCGTTCACCACCTTGGGCTTCACATTGAAGATCTTCAGCCATAAGCCGAAGTGTGGCGTGATGCGGAGAAAGGCCTCGCACACGATGATAAACATCGAGATGTTGAGGAAGGAATTGGGGGATAGATCATGAAAATCGATCCCGTAATAATACATGACGCCACGAACAAATGGGTGAAGGGGAAACCCAAGCCCGCGGACAAAATGAGGGAGGAATACGACCCTCTCATGGGACTCCGGAGTAGGGACAATCTGTCCCGCCGTCAGAAGGCGGTGGCCGGTTTTCTGGGCCAGGTATCTGGCCTCTCGAAGCTTTTTGATATCCTTCTCCTGGACGGTAGAGGCCATCCACTTGCCTCCTGCTCCGGATCCGGACATTTTCGGAGAACCTTTGTTGATGGAGAAGATGAACGCTCGAGCGTTAGGGCTCAAGTGAAAGAGAATGGATGAGCAGAAGGAGAGGGCGTGGGTGAAAAGGAAGAGGCCTTTCCTCTTTATAGAGGCAATGAAACTTTGCGCCTCCCCGCTTGCCTGATGAAACCTGCTCGTTCCCCACTCACAGCGATTGGTGGTGCGGTTGGGTTACCCACACCCGTATTGATGAGAATCCCGCGATAAGGGGGGCACGATCTCTGCTTCGACAAGACGTGCCAAGGAAACCACCTCGCAATATGCGCAGTAGCTGGTTGTAAAAAAATGGTTCGAATAATGACCGGGCCATGGCGTGATGTCACACTACGAAGAGTTGTCGGCGGATTAGATTTGTGGATTTTTGTTCTCTCTACGGTGGTATGTGAAATTTGTCTTGCAGAGCCGGACATGACTTAAGTGTTCGAAATTTACCTTGGAGTACTCGGAGATGGAACCCGCCTTGCAATGCCGAAGACAATCTGCACGCCGGACTCATCGTCATTGAAGCCTGGTTCAGGGGCTACTGAGGGAATCCTGGATAAGGGGGTATCCATACAGCCGGACTATATACTTTGGCCGGACTGTTGGACTATGAAGATACAAGATTGAAGACTTCGTCCCATGTCCGGATGGGACTCTCCTTTGCGTGGAAGGCAAGCTTGGCGATTCGGATGATAGATCTCCTTCTCTGTAACCGACTCTGTGTAACCCTAGCCCCCTCCGGTGTCTATATAAACCGGAGGGTTTAGTCCGTAGGACAAGAACAATCATAGTCATAGGCTAGCTTCTAGGGTTTAGCCTCTATGATCTCGTGGTAGATCAACTCTTGTAACACTCATATCATCAAGATCAATCAAGCAGGAAGTACGGTATTACCTCCATCCAGAGGGCCCGAACCTGGGTAAACATCGTGTCCCCAGTCTCCTGTTACCATTAGCCTTAAACGCACAGTTCGGGACCCCCTACCCGAGATCCGCCGGTTTTGACACCGACAGGGGGGAAAAGAAGAGAAAGGTCGCCCCGCAGGGGGAGGCCGAGGCGTCCAAGAAGGGAAAGACCTTCCTTCTGGACCACTCCACCAGGCCACCTACATCGGCGAGGAGTGGTTGCCCAGGGGCAAGCCCCTGGCTAAGTCGTAAGTATCAGGACACTATAATACTTCCAATATGTTTTGCTTTATTGCTTCTTATCATGCCGAACATGCACATGCAGTCCGGCCAAATCCCACATCGAGGTATCCTCTTCAGAGGGGTTCCTGGGCCCGTCGGTGATGAACAGCGATTCACTCCCGACAGCCTCCTCCCCCAGGCCCACGGGCGACACCGAGGTGTTGTCTCAGAGGATACCAGACCAGGGGGAGACAGTTCTGGAGAGGCCCCCAGGCGAAATCCCAATCGCCGGGCACATGGGGGGAAGACCCCCATGGACTCCGATAACGGGGGCCGCAGCAAGTTTGGCCCCCAGCCAAATACGGCTCCAGAAACCCAAGCGGTTCTGAATTTAGGCAGGCAACCTCTCTCTAAGAGGGGCGAGCCGCCTGTACCGATGACCTCTGTCCATCCAGAGGCATCAGACAACTTGCTGGAAGCACTTCGCGGCGCTTCCATTGATGAAGAACACCATACTCTTATGAGTGCGGTGATTGAGAAGGTCCGGTCTGCCAAAAGCGGATTGACCGAAGCCTGCGCCAGCCTCCTAACGGCTTTGAGGTAAGTAATAACAAAATTGTAAGAAAATATCACAGTATAGACAATAGCCCCTAATGCTCTGTTTGGTGTTTGGAAAGAAAGGCCGAACAGAGGATCAAATAATATCCGCGGGAGCCTAACAGAAGATGTCTATGTGAATAAGCAGGCGTCGCTGCTGGCTGCTGCCGCTCATACTGCGGAGATCTCCGGACCGAAGCGGGACCTGGAGCGGACCGAGGAAGAGGTCGGCCTTGTGAAGAGGCAGCTCGAGGAAAACAAAGGTACACAATACCCCGTCTATATATTTAAAAAGGAAAAATGGTTTCTGCTAATGAAAGCGACATGAACTTTACTAGGGGCCACGACCGAAGTGGCGGCCCTTAAGACGGCGCTGACCGAGGCCGAAGACAAAGCGGCCAAGGAGCGCACCAAGTGCGAGAAGCAAGAGGCCCGGGTCAGCGAGGTTCAGCAAGAGTTCTAGGATTTCGTCCAAAAATACGAGTCCTTGGAGTGTGACTCTAAGACGCAAGAGTCCGAGCTTGCTAAGGCCCTCCAGGGCGCGCGAGACACCAAAGCTGAAGCCCAAAAGGCCTTCTAGGAGATTCACGCGACCAAGAAGATTGCGGCGGGTAAGGCATTCATTATGCAAAGCAAGCATGTGAAGGAGACTCTCCTTTTACTTACCAGAATTTGGAGCTCTCCAGGAGCGTTCGCAGACCTACCGCGCATCATATCTGATGCCGCAGAGTTCTACCGAGCCGAAAAAGGGAGATCGATAGAGAAGTTCTTCTGGTCTCAGTATATTGGGACCGATCATCCGATGGCTTTGAGCGACCAGCTGAAGCAACTGGTCGAACTGCACAAGGTGGCCGAACTGGCCATGAAGGACCTCATAGTCCGGCCGTGGCCTGCCTAGCCTCTGCCTAGCAGCTACTTCGGCCTCGTAAAGCGGCTTGTGAGTGCCTGCCCACGGCTTGAAGTCATAAAGTGGTCAGTTTGCATTGAAGGTGCGCGAATGGCCTTCGCCCGCGCAAAAGTACACTGGGCGAAGATGGATGCCGAGAAGCTGATGACCGAATGGCCGCCGAAGGGTAAGGAGCATCGCCACCCCGAAAAGTATTATGATAGTGTCCTGAAGGGCTCCCGCCTTGTGGCGGAGCAATGTGCTAAGGATGTAACCTTTGAGTGAATGTACTTATTTTCTCCTGTAATATGAAACAAGTTCTTTTGCGCAATATAACGCTTGTTGATTTAAAATTTTACCTTCTGTGCGGCCGTTTATAAAATCTGAGAGTTGGCCAGTCGTCGGCTTTTGCCCCCATGTAACTAGTACAGGGGTATTCAGGATAAATCTAAACACTCGTTATCCAAATTTTTGGTCCGTTAAGGAGGTGTTTAGCGCAACGAACAAGGCAATCGGACTATACATCTTTATCACTCTCACTTAGCCATAGAAGTTCTATAATTTTAAATTTTGGCGTAGCCCCTGGTATTCAGAAGGCCGAACTTGGGGCGCTATACGCGCCTAAATCGGACAAAGACCGATTCCTCGTCCGAAGCAGAAAAAATCTTTAAGGATTTGAAACCTCTCGAACAGCGAACAACTCTTGCTGCATCATGACAGTCAGTTTTCTGCTTTCTCTATTGAGGTGCTCGTTCGGAAGAACCGGGACACAATCGCAGTACTTCTCCCTGTGCCACCTTAGCCGATATAGCGGAACGTAAGGCAGCAAAACATGGGAGCCGGGCAACCCAACTATTGACCCAAGACATTATTCGGAGCTGATGCATATAATGCTATAAGTTCGGGGTGCTGCACTATCGAAAGTGTTCGGACTTTCTTGTCGTTTTATGGGGTACACTGAAGCCCCTGGCGAACTTCCAAAATGTACGGGTGCAATTTGTAATAGTCAAGGCAAAGAGAAAAAGAAATGTAATAATAAGCTAACATTGTACTTTATTTTCCATTGTTTATTTAAATGATACGTCAAGGCGTATGTATACACACTACAAAAAAATACACTTCCGTGATGATACATGTTTGTCAAAGTAGGTCACGTTTTTTGTCATGCATGTACATCCATGATGATTGTGGGAGTCCCGGATTAGGGGGTGTCCGGATAGCCGGACTACCATCATCAGCCGAACTATCGTCGGCCGGACTATCATCATCATCGACCGGACTCCAAGACTATGAAGATACAAGATTGAAGACTTCATCCCGTGTCCGGATGGGACTTTCCTTGGCGTGGAAGGCAAGCTTGGCGATACGGATACGTAGATCTCCTACCATTGTAACCGACTCTATGTAACCCTAGCCCTCTCTGGTGTCTATATAAACCGGATGGCTCTAGTCCGTAGGACACAACAACAACCATTACAATCATACCATAGGCTAGCTTCTAGGGTTTAGCCTCCTTGATCTCGTGGTAGATCCACTCTTGTAAACATCCACAATATCAATATCAATCAAGCAGGACGTAGGGTTTTACCTCCATCAAGAGGGCCCGAACCTGGGTAAAACATCGTGTCCCTTGTCTCCTGTTACCATCCGCCTAGACGCACAGTTCGGGACCCCCTACCCGAGATCCGCCGGTTTTGACACCGACATTGGTGCTTACATTGAGAGTTCCTCTATTTTGTCACCGATAGGCTTGATGGCCTCTTCAATCGACAACGACGCAGTCCTGGGTGAGACTTTTCTCCCCGGACAGATCTTCGTATTCGGCGGCTTCGCACTGCGGGCCAACTCACTTGGCCATCTGGAGCAGATCGAAAGCTACGCCCCTGGCCGTCAGGTCAGGTTTGGAAGCCTAAACTTCACGGCCGATATCCGCGGGGACTTGATATTCAATGGATCTGAGCCACAGCCGAGCGTGCCGCGCTGTCACGATGGGCACGACCTAACTCTGCCGCCGGACAGCACCTTGGAGGCCGCACACGAATCCGCTCCGACCCATAGTCCAGAGCCGATTGCTCAGATCGAGGACGGATGGCTGGACACCGCCTCGGGAGCTGCAACTTCCACGGCGATGGAACCGAACACTTACCTTGTCCCGCATAAAGCCCATGACTCCGAGGTGCCGGACCCCCTGCCGGACTCCGAACCTCCTGCGCCCCTGCCAGTCGAATCCGATTGGGCGCCGATCATGGAATTCACCGCTGTGGACACCTTTCAGCACTCACCCTTCGGCGATATCTTAAATTCACTGAAGCATCTCTCACTATCCGGAGAGCCCTGGCCGAACTATGGCCAGGATGGTCGGGACGCGGACAATGAAGAAATTTAGAGCCCACCCACCACCCACTTCGTAGCCACCGTCGACGATCTAATCGACGTGCTAAACTATGACTCCGAAGACATAAACGGTATGGACGACGATGCCGGAGACAATCAAGAACCAGCGCCTACAGGGCACTGGAAGGCCACCTCGTCACATGACATACATATGGTGGACACCCCAAAGGGAAGCGATAACGGGGAACAACGGGACGCGGCAGAGGATAATCCCGCCGATAAACAACCAAAACGGCGACGTAGACGCCGCCCTAAGTCCCGCCTCGATCAAAGCAGCATTCCTAACGACCCAGCGATAGAGCAGGGCAAACCAGCGGACGACGAACATACAACCAAGCAACCATCCGAACAAGACGAACCGAATAATCAACCACTTCATGGAGCAATCAGCAGTACATACACAACACCGGAGCATAAGAACCTTCACAAAAGACTCGTCGCCACTGCAAGAAGTTTGAAGAAGGAAAAACGGAAGCTCAAAACAGTGGAAGACATACTCATAATGAAGTGGAGCAAAGTACTCAAGACCGCAGACAAATATGGCAATGGCCATCAAACAAAGAGCTACCCGAAGCGCAAGTTGCTGCCAGAATTTGACGAGGAAGCCATAGAGCCCTCACAGTCAAAAAATAAAGAGGCCGCCTGGCCGGATAGACGGCCAGATGACAGGCCAAAAGCGACAAGCGGCGCCGCACACAAGCCGACTTATGATCCTGGGAAAACGTACGGCCCAACTAGGTCCATCTACGGGCCAAAAAAGAGGGCCCCAGGAAGTAACACAACACGACAAGTGTTCGAAGACAGCGGCACACCCAAATACAAGGGCGCCGCACACCCGCTATGTTTTACCGATGAGGTGCTGGATCATGAATTTCCAGTAGGGTTCAAACCCATAAACATAGAGGCATACGACGGCACAACAGACCCCGGAGTCTGGATAGAAGATTACATACTACACATACACATGGCTAGAGGAGATGATCTCCATGCCATAAAATACCTACCCCTCAAGCTCAAAGGGCCAGCTCGGCATTGGCTCAAAAGCCTCCCAGAAAACACTGTTGGAAGTTGGGAAGAGCTTGAGGACGCGTTTAGAGCAAATTTTCAAGGGACTTATGTCCGCCCTCCGGATGCAGACGATCTGAGTCATATAACCCAACAGCCCGGAGAGTCAGCGCGCAAATTCTGGAACAGGTTCCTTACCAAAAAGAACCAAATAGTCGACTGTCCGGACGCGGAAGCCTTAGCAGCTTTTAAACACAACGTCCGAGACGAATGGCTCGCCAGACACCTCGGCCAAGAGAAGCCAAGAACAATGGCCGCGCTAACAAGCCTCATGACGCGCTTTTGCACAGGAGAAGACAGCTGGCTAGCAAGATGCAGCACCAGCGACCCAAGTACATCCGAGATCAGAGATGGAAACGGAAAATCACGGCGCAGGAAAGATCAGCGCCGGAATAAAGAAAAAAGCCCAAAGGGCACGGCGGTCAATGCCGGATTCAAAAGCTCGCGACCAAACAATAAAACACTGCCTCTTAAGGACAACATCGACGAGCTATCAAATTTAAACAAAATTTTAGATCGGATATGTCAAATCCACAGTACCTCCGGAAGGCCTGCAAACCATACCAACCGAAATTGTTGGGTTTTTAAACAGTCCGGCAGACTCAACGCCGGACACAAGGGGCTCGATGCGCCAATCGAGGACGATGACGAACCCCACCAGCAGAGCACCGGAAGTCAAAAGACTTTCCCACAAAAAGTCAAAACAGTAAACTCGCTTCATGTGATAGTACGGAAAACCAACACGGCACTCGCTAAGACAAGTGTCGCACGGTCCACCCCAGCGGAACACCGAGATTGGATGTCAAAACCAATCACTTTTGACCATCTGGATTAGTCCAGAAGTATCCGGAACGCAGGATAGACTGCCCTGATATTGGATCTCATAATAGACGGACTGCAATTCACGCAGGTTTTGATGGACGGTGGCAGTGACTCAAACCTGCTATATCCGGTTACAATCCGCAAGTTGGGATAGACCCTACTACAATTCGGCATAGCCGCACTTCCTTCAAAGGAGTGGCGCCAGGCCCTTACGCCAGGTGCACAGGTTCATTATTACTAGAAGTTGTGTTCGGGTCACCTAACAACTTCTGACGAGAAAAGCTAACCTTTCATGTCGCCCCATTTAAAAGTAGCTATCAAGCATCACTGGGATGGGAAGCTTTCGTCCGCTTCAATGCAATACCACATTACGCGTCTCTTACGCTTAAAATGCCCGGTCCACGTGGAATCATTTCATTAAAAGGTCGCTTGAGACCCCGGACACGGCTGGACGAGTCCGGAATAAATAAGCTAGGGGCTACCTAGCCGCACACCCCTTCACAAGGGTTTGTACATATAAGCCATAATGAGCTAGCATAGGCTCAACTTTATTAATCTATATTTCATTTTTTATGCACTTTCTCGCACGATTTCTTTTCAAACTAAGTTCCTCTCTTTTTACAGATGAACAGCGTGCACACCCGTCCAGGATACGGCACAACGGAGACACAGGCGCAGACGTGCAGTAGGGACCCGTTGCAAGGACTCTTTTCAGACTAAGACCCTACGTAAACCTTTCTTACTGTCTCTTGTTGCTATAATCCCCTGGTTTCTCATTATAACCATAGTGGAGACTGGCGTTTTGGCATCGGCCGCGCCAGAAGAACTTGCCCGTACCTGGACACAAGGGGCTTAGGGCATTGTTTTTCCCGCTATTGTAAAGACCGAACACCTTCGGGAGTGTTCGGCGTCTCGAGTTAGGCCTTATATGCATCAGCTCTGAATCATGTCTTTGGTCAAATGTTGGGTTTGCCCGGCTCCTGTGTTTTGCTGCCTTACGTTCCATATCACCGGCTAACGCGGCACCAGGAGAACTACTGCGATTGTGCCCCAGTTCGGCTGGGCGAGCACCTCAGTAGAGAAAGCCGGAAACTGACTGTCATGATACAGCGAGAGACTGGTCAACCACTCGATCGACCATGGGAATGTTTAGAATTCCTCTGCTTTGACGAAGGGCCGTTTCCCGGTCAGGCACATACGCGCCCCAAATTCGGAGAGCGCGGTGCCCCCAGGGGCTATGTCGTAGCCCCACCCTCGAACTCCATGGCTAAGTGAAAGTGATAAAGCATTATAGTCTGGTTGCCTCGTTTGCTATGCTACCACCTCCTTTACAGGACCGAGACGTCGGATTAAGTGTGAAAATGCGCTATTTTTTGCGAACACCCCCGCACCTTGTGCGTGGGGGCTGAAGCCGACGACTGCCATCTTTCAGGTTATACACACGTATACATGAATGGCCGCATAGGAGATATTCTATTACTTGAACACACAAGTATAAAAGGTGCTTACATCATAAAAACGTTCATTCGAACGTAACATTTTTTGAGCACTGCGACTCTATTACATGAGCACCACGCAGCACTTCGCCAAAATAGTGCTTGGCGGGTAACCGGTTATCGTCCGAACCCGGGGTCGCCACAGCGGTGGCATCCATCTCTGTCCAATGTGTCTTCACACGGGCGAGTGCCATCCGCGCACCCTCTATGCAGGCCGATCGCTTCATCGCCTTGATATGCGGCACCGCCCCAAGAAATTGCTGCAATAAGCCAAAGTAACTCTTCGGCTCGGGCCTATCCAGCCAGACATGGGTCACTATATCCGTCATAGCAAGCCCGGACAACCTATTTAGCTCAGCCCACTCGGCCAAACGGTCGGTCAGCGGAAGTGAACACTCCGGACTATGGAATTGAGACCAAAACAGCTCTTCCGTCTTGTGATCCTTCTGGCTTCGAAAATGCACAACGGCATCCGCCGCACTCGCTGCTAAGTCCATATAAGGGTCCTCTGGACCCCATAGTTGGCCCAGCTGAGCATACTTTGGATCCGTAAACCTTCGGCGCAGCAGAAAAGGCTTGCCAGCTACAATATCTCCGGCCTGGCGCAGCTCTTCCTTTATAGCCCGCATTGCAGAGCGGGCATCCTTGGCTTCGGCGGTGGCCTTCCCCAGGTCTTCTTGCCCCGCTAGGCTCTCCTTCCCAAGAGCCTCATTGCGGTCGGTAGCATCTTTTAACTTCACGGCCATTTCGGCCATCTCTTCCCTGCTCCGGCAGTGTGCGACCCTTTCGGCCGCTAACTCCTCGGCCGCCCTCGAGGCCGCCACATTACTCCTTCTGGCCTGCTCCTTGGCTTGAGCAAGTTCGGTATGAAGGCTCTCCACATCAGCGGCACTATCTGCATTTCACACACATGTTGTAAGGAGCTGGCTTCGGCTCCCTTACCAAGTGACCGCACAGAAACACTTACCTTGCGACTCATCAAGTCGCCTGTTGACCAGCGTGATGTCCGCATCCGCAACAGCGAGTTGCCGCTTTAGTTCAGCAACTCCGTCAGTCCGGCTGGCCCCCGGACGACCCGCCACCTGCATCGGCACGGCGGAAATTTAAACCTGTGATTTTGATCCTCGGCACGCTGTCGATTTCGACAACCTACCGAGTCTCAGGGGCTACTATCTATACAGGACGCATTCTATATGCAAAACTATTAAAAGGTGTGTCATTTTTATGTACCTCAAACCCCGCCAGCAAACTCCTGATGGCATTATGCAACCCGCCTTCGGCGGACAAAATCTTTTCAATCACCATGCTCATCAATGCGTGGTGATCTTCTGAGATAGACGCCTTCTCAAGCAGATCCTTCAGCCGTACACCAGTTGGCGCCGAACTATCCGGCTTTGCCAAACCAGGGGGCTCCCTCCGTGACGACACTTCAGGCTCGTTCGCCCTATCCGACGGCGTCCCGGACGGAGGCATCTCGCTTTCCATCATCTCCGGACGAAGGTCCCCCGAAGACGACCTCATTTGCCAAGGACGGAGATCCGAACTACAAGGTAAAAACTTTAGTTATCCTCAGAAGCACAAATAGGGATGTCCCTTATTATAAAACTCCTTTCTTTCTACTTACGGCTCGTTGGAGGGCTGATTCTTTAAGGGAGATTGTGCTGCCGGGGCCTCCCCGGACGCAGGACCCTCTGGCGAAGATTCTTCCCCCGTTTAGGGGCTTTTGCCCCCGGGTCCTCGGAGGCAGTCCTCTTCTCCCCTTGGAGGGAGGGATTCTTGATCCCCCCTCTTTCAAGAGCCTCCTTAGGCGAGGCAGTAGCTTTCTTGCTTTCCCCTTCGCCTTCCTCTGGAGGCGCAACCTCAAGCATCCGGACCAGCACGGAATCCGGTGCGGTCTCGGGGAGGGGGGTCGGACACCATATCAATTTTGCTTCCGCTATCCACTCCTGTTTAGAAGGAAGTTGGTCATAAGGCGAATCATCAAAAGGCAAACAAACGGTATGTCCGGACTTGGAACTACTTACTTGAGTATCCAAGCGATTGCAGCTTAGGCCAGCATCCTCGGTCAATTCCGGACGCGCCTCTTGCGATCCGAAGAATAATTTGTACATCTCCAGGGGTGTCATACCCATGAAGTGTTGAAGAATCCGTGGGCCCTCCGGATTGAACTCCCACAGCCGGAGAGGGCGGCGTTTGCAGGGCGGGAGACGCCTAATCAGCATAACCTGCATTACCACCACCATATCAACCTCCCTCGTTTGGAGATCTCGAATCCGGCCCTGCAGTAGGGGCACGTCCTTTGACGGCCCCTAGTTGAGCCCTTGGTTGATCCACGACATCAACCATCGTGGAGGTCCCGGGCGGAATAAGGGCGGCGGCTTTTGTCTGCGGCCCCTCAGAACGGTAATATAGAACAACTCTTGCTGCCACGGGCCGAGCTCCTCTTGGAAGGAGCCAGCGGGCCACGGGGCATCGGCCCTCCTACTTATGGCCGCCCCGGCGCACTCCGCTTGACGCCCCCCGATCATCTTCGGCGCCACATTGAAGGTCTTCAGCCACATGCCGAAGTGAGGGGTGACGCGGAGGAAGGCTTCGCAGACGACAATAAATGCGGAAATATGGAGGATGGACTCCGGAGCCAAATCATGGAATTCCAACCCATAGTAAAACATGAGCCCTCTCACAAAAGGATCCATCGGGAAGCCTAAACCCCGACGGAGGTGGGATACAAAAACGACATACTCGCCGGGCTCGGGGGTGGGGATGGCCTGCCCTTCGGTAGGCAACCTGTGAGAAATCTCATAAGCCAGGTACTTGGCCTCCCGCAGCTTTAGCACGTCCTCCTCCGTGACGGAGGAGGGCATCCACCGGCCCTGGAGGTCGGAACCGGACATCGTTGAGGGTCCAAAGCGCTCGAATCTTGAGCTCTAGGTGCTGGAACTTGGAGCGGGGAGAGGATTCGATGGAGGATTGAAGAAAAGAAACAAGCCTTGGTCCCGTTATAAAGAGGGAGAATACCGAGAGCCGTCTCCGTGACCGTTTGGGACTCGCCTTCGATAGAGGGGGCGTGGCGACGGGTGCGGTTGGGTTACCCACGTCCGTATTGATGAGAATCCCGGATTAAGGGGGAACACGATCTCTGCTTCGACAAGACGTGCCAAGGAAACCGCTTCGCTAAATGCGCTGAGGTGGTAGAGTAAAAAGCGATTCAAGTAATGGCTTGGTAGTGGCGTGACGTCATGCCGCAAAAAACGTCAGCAGATTGAACTTGTGTATATATTATTCTCTCCATGGTGGAATGTGGAACTTATTTTGCAGAGCCGGACACTATCTTGGTGTTCACAATCTTCTATCATTCGGAGGAGGAACCCGCCTTGCAATGCCAAGCAATATACGCGCCGGACTTATCGTCATTGAAGCCTGGTTCAGGGGCTACTGAGGGAGTCCCGGATTAGGGGGTGTCCGGATAGCCGGACTACCATCATCAGCTGAACTATCGTCGGCCGGACTATCATCATCATCGACCGGACTCCAAGACTATGAAGATACAAGATTGAAGACTTCGTCCCGTGTCCGGATGGGACTTTCCTTGGCGTGGAAGGCAAGCTTGGCGATACGGATACATAGATCTCCTACCATTGTAACCGACTCTATGTAACCCTAGCCCTCTCTGGTGTCTATATAAACCAGATGGCTCTAGTCCGTAGGACACAACAACAACCATTACAATCATACCATAGGCTAGCTTCTAGGGTTTAGCCTCCTTGATCTCGTGGTAGATCCACTCTTGTAAACATCCACAATATCAATATCAATCAAGCAGGACGTAGGGTTTTACCTCCATCAAGAGGGCCCGATCCTGTTACCATCCGCCTAGACGCACAGTTCGGGACCCCCTACCCGAGATCCGCCGGTTTTGACACCGATAATGATTTTATGACAGAATCAAGATAGTCATACCTGTGCTGTCATAGAAGTGTTCCATGACATTACCAAAATTATCATCACGGAATTGTCCACTTCCATGACAATAAATCACGCGTCACAAAAGTGCTTTCGTCAAGGGTGACCGACATGTGGCATCCACCGTAACGGAACACCGTTAAGCTATTGGGTCCGGTTTTGGATCCGATAATCCGTTAACAGCCCGGACCAATGGGGATTTTCCACGTGTAAAATCATCATTGGCCACGAGAAATTTGTGTTGCCTCACCGTTGGGACAGATGTCATGCACTCATTGGACATGAGGCGCCTATGATAGGTCGACACATGGCACAGCCCAACAGTGGCCCATTCCGGTGAAAAAGGCCGTCCCAGTAAAAATTAGCAGGCCGGCCCATATAAGGCCTACTTGTGTCAGGTCCATTTAAGCCCACGGCCCATATGAGATGTGCTAATTCGGCCCGTCAACGGCCCGTTAAAGATTTGACACCATTGCAGCCCATCGTCAGTTCGAGTCCGTTAACAGCCCGCTATATACTTGGGCTCAATATCGGCCTGATGAGATTTCGGCCTGTTAACGGCCCATTTAATGGATGGGCCAATTTTCAGGATGTACATCTTCGGCCTTTTAGCGACCCATTTAAATGTTGGGCTAATTTCTGGCCTGGTGTGTCTTTCAGCCTATTGACGGCCCATAATTCTGATGGGCCATTTGTAGTCGGACGTGAGTTTCAGCCTTTTGGCGGCCCATTTAAGTGTTGGGCCAATTTCTGGCCTGGTGTCACTTTCAGCCTATTGACGGCCCATAAATTAGTTGGGCCATTTGCAGTCAGACCTGAGTTTTGGCCTTTTAGCGACCCATTTAAGTGTTGGGCTAATTCCCGGCCCTGTGTGCCTTTCGGCCTGTTAATGGACCATAAATGAGCTGGGCCATTTGTAGTCGGACCTTAGTTTTGGCCTTTTAACGGCCCATGCCCGTCATGGTCCAATACCAGCCCGGTTTCTCTTTCGGCCTGCTAAAGGACCACAACACAGTTAGGCCATTTACAATACGACCTGACTTTCAGCCTGTTAGCGGCCCATGCTCTTCATGGTCCAGTACAAGCCCGCTGTCTCTTTCGGCCTGCTAAAGGCCTACAGTATAGTTGGGCCATATGTAGCCCAAACTTAGTAACGGCCTGTTAACGGCCCATGAAATAACTTGGGGCCACCTGTTGCCCGCTTCGATGTCCGCCTATTAACGACCCGGGAGGTAATAGGGACGACCATTAACTTTCGGCCTAGTAACGGCTAATTAACTTAATGGGCCCACTAAAGTTCGTACATGTCTTTAGGCCAAATTAGATAATTTGAGCCCATTACGACGAGCAATTATGCACAGAACCAAAACCGATCAAGCAAAGGTACGACATACAGGGAATAATGTTGCACATCCAGCATATATTACAGGAAATTACATCCACTGGGCAATCAAAGATTGATGCCAGTGCAAATAAATGAGCAGAACCTACCCATCTACAACGTCACAATCTGCAACCTCAGCACATATGACGCCCATAAGCATGTGGGCAAGTTCTTGCTTCTTTGCTACACTGTCTCTGAAAACATTGATCGGTTGTTGTGTCGCACGACTCTGCACCTCTGATTCAAACACCATTTCGATCATTGCTTCAGCCATTAATTGGTTCACAAACATACATTTATTCCGTTGCATTCGAGACAGAGGATACTGAACAGATTCAGATGGCGATTTTGGCAGGCTTGTATTATTGATAGTGGAGAGTGTCTCGATCACTGCATCATAACATAAATTAGGACGGGAATCAAACAGATTAATCATGAGTTATTGCCATATTACCTGGCCTAGATTTACTAGAAAGAAACAATGGGGTTGCCTTGCTGTTTTCAGAGTTTGTCTTCTTATCTTCAGCAGCCTGCACAAAATTAACACACTAGCATTGCTATCATCGGCCAAGTCAGATAATAAGAAAGCAACATTGACACAACGAACATTTGGGAACTAGCCTACACCAAATTAACACAATATGGCAAAACTATCATCAGCCAGGTAAGGTAGTATGAAAGCAACATTGACACAATGAATGAATGGGCAACCAGAGAAGCACTACAATTCAGTAATGTGCGTGATATGAGATAGTACATTCATGTAGCTCAGTATGCAAAACTACGAGGAAGTTTTCCTTACAAAAATCAACATTGGCGCCTTTAACATTTTGCTACAACTAATTTTATATCAGATAAAGGTTAGATTCACGCCGATTAACGGAATACATGTTGATGTAAAAATATAGTGATATAGAACAGGTACTTACATCAGCATTGGAGCACAGAGAATTCCCGCAAGATATTTTCCTCGAATACGATCCCAATGGAGGAAGTCCCTATCGTTTAACCTTATTTTCTAAAAGAGAGATGGGTAAGAAACATGTAGAAAATATGATCAGAATGCTATAAAATTTCATGATGCGAGGATACACACACACTTCTTAGAATGGAGTTGACATTCTTTTGGACTGGAACGAACTAGTTCTTTGGCCATTGGAATCTGCTTATTATCAGTGGGAGTTGGGTTTCTTTGTGCTGGAGCAGTATCTATGAAAAATGGAGTTGATTTATTATCTCTTGGCGTTTGGATCTTTTGCAAAGACCTGGTTTGTAACCCTTCAGATTCTAACATAGCCGTCTTCCCCTTGCATGCCTTATATAGAAGAATGGTGATTCAGTTATAAAACATGCTACAGTAGATATGGAATAGGTACTGAAGAATAGAAAGGCATGCCATATTGACATGTATTCCCTCCATCCGGAAATAAATGGATGGGTCTAGGCGTATTTCAGTTCTAGATACATCCAGTTTTATCCATTTCTGCGGCATTTAATCCGGACGGAGGGAGTATGATGTAAGAGCTAGGGATACGACAGGACAACACAGTAAAAAAACACTGAAATACCCACTGCAGAACCAAAGTATTCAAACCCACTGATATGAGACAATACACTCATGGAGCTCAGGATGCAAAACTACCAGGCAGTTTTCCTTACAAAAATCAACATTGTGGCCTTTAATCCTACATTTTGCTACAACTAAATTTAGATCAGATAAAGGTTGGATTCACGCCGTTTAACAAAATGCATGTTGATGTAAAAATAGAGTGATATATAACGGGTACTTACATCTACATTGGAGCACAGAGAATTCCTGCAAGAATCTTTCCTCATAAAAGATACCATTGCAGAAATTCTTCTATCTGTTAAGCTTATTTTCTAAAAGAGAGATGAGCAAGAAACATGTAGAAAATATGATCAGCATGCTATAAAATTTCATGATGCAAGGATACGCACACGCTTCTTAGAATTGAGTTGACATATTTTTACTGGACTGGAGCGGACTAGTTCTTTGGCCACTGGAATCTGCTTATTATCAGTAGGAGTTGGGTTTCTCTGTGCTGGAGCAGTATCTATAAAAACTGGAGTTGGTTTATTATCTCCTAGAGTTTGGATCTTTTGCAAAGGCCTTGTTTGTAACCCTTCAGATTCCAACATAGTCGTCTTCCCCTTGCATGCCTTGTATAGAAGAATGGTGCTTTAATTATAAAACATGCGACAGCAGAGAGATGGAATAGGTATTGAAGAATAGAAAGGCATGACATATTGACATGTATTCCCTCCATCCGGAAAAAAATGGATGGGTCTAGGTGTATTTCAGTTCTAGATACATCCTTTTTTATCCATTTCGGCAACATGTAATCCGGTGGAGGGAGTATGGTGTAAGAGCTAGGGATACGACAGGACAACACAGCAAAAAAAACGAGTTGAATGTAAAACTATATGCTAGCGGAATACGTACATAAATAACTAAGGCAACATACACGTGTATGATCGGGAAAATAAGATAGCATTGCAACAGAGCACTAGAACAACACTTCAATGTAAAAAAACATGGTATGGCAGACAGATGAAGTACATACTGATGAATAACAATGCATAAGATATTCAGAAGCATGATGTCCAAATTAAGCAGATGGCATTGCGATAGAGTAGAATGACAGTACTTGAATTTGAAACCATGTTAACATGAATGGAATAGGTACTGGAAAACAGGAAGGCATGACATATTTACATGCATGATCATCATGCTAAGCACATGGCATTGCAACAGAGTAGATACACTCCAGGACATTATATGCATGTTGTACCCATATCACAGGCCAAGTTAGAGCAAGGACCTTGTGGGGTGAAGAGGATTCATCATCTTTCTGCAAGTCTTCTGAAGAACTGCCTTTACATGTTCCATCATATTGGGTATCATTGACATCAAGTTTATTGGCCTTTACATTGCTCCGTGAGGTTCTTGTGGATATATTAGTGTGTGCAATTATATCTGACATGCATGGAAGCCAACTAGTAGTTAGATTTATGTAATGAGTGCATGTAAGAGACGACATAAATAGTGGGACCGGGGTTAACTGGCAGCAACAGGTCTCATAAACTAAAGGGAGAACACAGATGAAAGCTACAGAATATGTATCGTTTGTACTCGAGATTAACTAGATGGCACACAAAAGTATTAAAGAACAACATAGGTAATACTAGAAGTGGTATAATACTATAATCACCAGCCTGTGGGATAGCATTGGCTGATGGATGATAACTATGGAACAGCGTTACCTAAAGAACAAGTATCTTAGCTGAACTATGGAACAGCGTGAACTCCTGAACAAGACCCGTAAGAGATCAGCATGAATATACAGTGAAATGTGATGATCTATTTTCCATGCTTAAATGAATAACAACACCATAAATGTTGCACACAAGTAAGATGAGGGTGCAACCTATCTGGCTGCCATCCATAGGAGTGAGCATCATGTGCTGACTTGTCGATGGCCCTGCAGTTGTTGTGGATGTCCATGTCGGGCACGCGCATTCGATGCAGGGAACTGTTGAGTGGGGACTATAGCTCCCTTCTGGTGTATGCTTCCCTTGTTGGAGCAGCTGCGGTGAGTCGGAAGACGGTGTGTCTGAAGATGCAGATCATGCATAATGTTAAAAACGACATATCTCTTTGATCTGAAGAAATACACTAAGAGATCAACAACAAGGTACGAGAGTGGTCACACGTCTGTTGACTGAAGACTAAATTGGGGTCACACGATTTTATTTTATTTTGGTACTGTACGATCTACGCCGGATGGCTTGATGGCCGTCTTGTGCCTCCCGGCTGACACTGTTCGGAATCTTCCCCGAAGAGCCAGCGACCAACGGCAGAGCATCCTGCCTCTGCCGTCCATGGCCCCGGCCAAAACCCCGCTCCCTGCCTCACCGCACTGCCGTGGTTGCGCCACCCCCGGGCCAATCCACAAAGACTCCCCGTCATCCAGATCCGGCGGCGGCAGTACCTTCAACCCATGCAACTCTAAAAGATAGCCATCTAAGCGCTGCTTCCGCGGCGAACTTGCAGCCCCGCACCCTTACATTAGACACCAGCCAACCGGCAGCCTAGGAGCTCCACCGCCTCGAGGGGTGCTTCTTCCCATTGGGACTCGATTGGCCCAGAATAAAAATTCAGACAACTGACACCTAAATAAAGTGATTTGAGATGAGGGTGCGACCTATCTGGCGGCATGGTGAAGTAGGCAGGTCCAGCTGCCGAGTTGGTGAGGCCGGTGCAGTTGCGGTGGCGACCGGCGGCAGGGAAAGAGCAATGCCGCGATGGTCGACGGCGACGCGGAAGCAGCGCCAGGACTCTGGACGGATCCGAAGTTGGTGCCGCTTCGGCGCCGTGAACAACAGCGGGGGTGAATCGGCTCCGGTACAGTTCACGTGGCCGTCATCGAGGCAACAACAGCAGCACGGAGTAAGAGGCACGCGGCCCAGTGCACGATGGCAAATGGACAACATCTCCGGCATTAGGGAGGAGGGCGGCTGTGAAATTGGTGCGGTGGGGGGCGCCATGGAGGTGGGGCTGAGGTTTCGCGGCTCGGGAGAAGGGAGCTTCCCGGGGAGAAGGTGATTTGGCGCCCACGAGGT